>NC_061862.1:116790574-117155574 GCF_907164915.1 Impatiens glandulifera | reverse complement strand
CTACTCACACGTATGTCTTACTAAATTGTCCGGAGATGGATCCATATTATAGGTAATGAATCATAATTACATAATTGTTAATATCAAATTTGAATATGATAAATTATTTTATTTCATTATTGCATGACTTTTTGTGCCATAAATGTTGGAGTATATCATAATGAAATAGATTGTCAATTCTCATCATGGTTCTAATTAGAAGTGATGAACTAAATATTTCAATTTTCATTTTAAGTATATCTAAAGATTATTATAATTCACTTTGAATGTTTTACAAGAATAAAGAGGGGATCTTGACAAAGAATTATTGTATTTAATATCATTTGGTCCAAAGACTCTAGCAACTAGATATTCAATGTACTTCATTAATGGTTATGTGTGGAGGGTTGATGATTTCAGATCTAATAAATCAACCATGAATAGTGGTATTTGCATTAATACAAATGATTATGATTATTATGGACTTTTGGAGAAGATTATTGAATTAGAATACCCTTGTCCATATTTACGTGTGGTTCTATTTAAATGTTTATGTTTTGATCCTATTATAGATACTAGAGTTAATGAAACATATAAATTGATTGACGTGAACATGAAACAGAGATATGTTAAGTACAGCCCATTTATTATTGCTCAACAAGCTATATATATTTACTATTCAAACTATCCAACCATAACGAATGGTCATAATTCTGAATGGATGACCGTTTGCAAAATAAAAGTAAGGGGAAAGATTGAGAAAATATGGACAAATTAAGTAGTGTGTCAACATGAGTATCCTACCAAAGAATTGTATATTTCCCTGAATATTCCCTTATGTGATGTCAACTATTTTAGTGATTTAAATGTTTTAAATGTTGAGTTCGATGGATTAGATTAAACTGAATTGCATTGAAGTGCTACAGAGGAAAGTGATGATCCTATAAAGTATTTAAAATAGTAGTATAAATGTAGATGCTGAACCTATAAAAGGTAAAGAACAATCAGGAGATGACATATTTTGATTTAGAGTTTCAAATGTACTAATGCCTTAGTTTCAGATTATTTTGCATAATATGTATGGTTAAATTCTTTAATATTTTACTTTTAGTGAATGAAAACAAGTATTTGAATATCACAATATTTGTTGTTAGTGTAATTTGAAAATGAATTATATAAAATGACATTGAATCTGCAATAATGTCTGTGATGGTATAAAAATGAGTGATAGCGAGAAATATTACAATCAACGCTCAGTTCAGATTAATGAAAAGGTAGTTGTTAGGTGAATATGCATAATTTTACCTGAGAGTTGAAAATAAATTACACAAAATATCATTGGATCTGCAATATCTACTACAATGAGTATTAAAATTAGTGATTGCGATTTTAGCACTGAGTTAAGGTTAATGCATAAATAGTTTTTAGGAAAATATGCGCAATTCTATCCGAGAGTTGAAAATAAATTATGCAAAATGACATTAAATCTGTAATATCTACTGCAATGAGTGTGAAAATTAGTGATTGTGAGAATTATTGCAATTCAACAATTAGTTTAGGTTAATGCATAAATAGTTGTTAGGAAAATATACATAATTTTACCCGTGAGTTGAAAATAAATTACATAAAATGTTATTGGATATGAAATATCTAATACAAATGAGTGTGTAAATTAGTGATTGCGAGAATTATTGCAATTCAGCACTTAATGAAGGTTAATGCATAAATAGTTACTAGGAAAATATGCATAATTCTATCCCAATAGTTGAATATAAATTATGTAAAATGTCATTGAATATGTAAAATTTACTACACTAACCTTCAAATTAGTGATTGCGAGAAATATTGTAATTCAGTGCTCAATTCAAATTAATGCATTAAAAAGTTACAGACCACTTCAGATCAAAACTATTCCGAACTAACTTATGTTTAATGTAAAAATAGTTGTAGATTTATTCAATCCAAAAATTTTAATATTCCCGCGTAAAAAGCTTTCGCATGAAATAAAAAACATAAAAAATAAGCAGGGACTCATAAATTTTATCATTCCCCTTAACTATTTTCTCTCTCCCCGACTCATACCCTTCATCAACCTCAAACCTTACACGCGACTCGCGGCCTCCCGCAACCACTCCTCGCCGAACTCGTCTAGAAAAGTCGTTGAGATCGTCTAGAAATCTCACTGTATCTCTATATCAACCTCGTTGAATCTTTACAACAACCTCACTGAAACACACAGAATTCGATGTGGCTGAAAGCCTCAACCCATCTTCAACATCGTTTTCTTCATAATCGATCTTCCTAAACCTCACTCAACTAAAATCTATCTTGAACTTTGATTTCTTCAATAATGTATTATTGTATATTATTCCATAATGTTCGTTTTAGGGTTTATACAATATTTTTTCTGAAATGAATATTTTAGAAAATGATGTAAGTGAGTGAATTAATGGAGTTATGCCTTTATTTTTCAACCCCAACAATAATATCAATATTTATGATACTATAATGACTCTTTTCTTTTTCTTTTTTGGCCTGGATGACCTTTATATATTTTTTGAAATTATGATAACACAAATCTTTATGCTTTTCTATAATGGAGAATTCAAACAACATGCACTTTTCTTCTACATTAAATATTTGGTTTGGCTTCTCTACTTTTATTGAAAACTATACTACTTACTACTATAAGACTAGAAAGCATAAATAGTACATGAATGTTATGCTGCAAACAAATCGCTTTCGATCTATATTTTTTTTAAAATTATTTTAAACTCTGGTATTATGTTTCAGATCTATATGTCAATTGAAGTTACTCTCAAATGATAACTTCTTATAAATCAAATGTGTCATTAAAGTATAATTCAAAATATGTAACACGAGTTTGTTATAATAATTTCAATTGAGAATGAATGGATGCCTTTTTATTGTAATTATTTCATCTTCTTTTAATACGCTTGAGTCTGGACTGGCTAAGTGCATGTGTTTTTGCAGCAAAACAAAGCTTCTTCTGGTTCAAATACGAATTATATCAGTTTACAATGTAATTTGAAATAAAAATATTTAGGAAAGAGTTTAGAAAATTTAATTTCAAATTAGAATTTAAATTTGACTATGTTGGTTGCATTTGATAATATATTTTTCATCATGATCTATTTATGGTTCTAATTAGTTTTGTATTTCATATTTGTTGAATAGATTTTCAATCAATATGAGTAGACAATCTAAAAAAACTAGATTTAAGTGAATCTGGAAATACATAATCAGATCAAGTATGATTTGGTTAATAGAGTTATTTGTGTCTCACAAAGTTTGTTATTGGTTTTAGGATGAGGATATGTTTGAAGTTGTGGATAGACGACATTTGGTTCATGAATTTTTCGAAACTGCTGGCTTTTATCAGGATAAAGTTGTTGTTGGGGTCGTGATGAGCCAGATGATCTGCATCACCGAAGAGTCTTTCGGTGCGTTTTTCCAGCTTCCAAAAGTAGGTATTGATGAGTTTTCATCCACTCCAAATAAATTAATGATCACAATGATGAAAGTCTTTTCTGACTCTCCTCAAGTGGACTTTCATGGAAAGAAAAATCTCTTGAAGGATGAGTTTGCTCTTCTAAGCGACATCATCTCGAAATCTCTTCTATCCAAATAATCATCTTACAAGTATTATACGAAGGTCTTTCAGATAATGGTGGCTATCACCAGGGATGTTCCTGTCAACTAGACAAGCTTCCTCTTCGGAAATCTTGTTAGAATGGTTGTTGCTCGGAAAAATATCTTTGGTTTTGATGGTCCACTTAGCTCTCTTATGTGTTTCCTTCTAAATGAACTCGGTAAGAGTTTTCACCTTTCTTCTAAAATCCTGAACAACCAGAAGGTTGTCGATTACGTTCAAAGGGTGAAAACGCTCAAATCCAAGAAAAGGAAAAGAGATATCTCCAATCCTCCTCTAACGGCGGTCTTAGAGACTTCCTAGGTTGAAGAATCATTCTTTCCAATGAAGTGATAGGAAGAAGAAGAAGAAGAAGAAGAATAGAATATAAATTTCTTTATGAAATTTTTGTTTGAATATTTTGATGATTTTCTGATGTAAGCTCATTTTGGTTACCTTGAACAACGTTTTGTGTGTTTCTTCTGAAAACACTCATTGTGATTGATTGTGATATCTTGAATGTTTTACTTGCATACAAATAGGGTTTGTTTTATTTATATGATGAATGCATATTTTGGTATATGTATGCAGGTTTCCAATTTCTTCATCAAAAAGGGGGAAATTATTGGGTCAAATTATTTTGACTAAGTGTTGAAATAATTTAACCATTGAAATTTTGATGATGAAATTGACTTATGAGTTTTGATGCAAGTGTATTGAATTCATATTTCACAAGACTTCTAATGAGGGTCATTAGACCGATTTTGGCATTAAATGCATAGAATTAGACGTGCAGTCTAACTCAGGGGAGTTAGAAGTGCAGTCTAATGAATGCATATAATTAGACGTGCAGTATAACTCAACAGAGTTAGACGTGCAGTATAACTCAACAGAGTTAGACGTGCAATCTAACTCAATAGAGTTAGACGTGCAGTCTAATGAATGCATAGAATTATACGTGTGGTCTAATAGATATGCAAAATTAGACGTGCAGTCTAACTCAACGGAGTTAGACGTGCAGTCTAATGAATTCTCGAATTAGACGTATGGTCTAATAGATATTCGAAATTAGACGTGTAGTCTAACTCAACCGAGTTAAACGTGTAGTCTAATATAGTTGCAATTAGACACAAGTCTAATGTATACGGAATTAGATGTGCAGTCTAACTCAGCGGAGTTAGACATGCAATCTAATATATTTGAAAGTTAGACGTGAGTCTAACTCCTTCAGACAAGTCTGAGGTAGAACCGGGATTAGACGTGCAGTCTAACTCAACGGAGTTAGACGTGCAGTCTAATAGTTAGTGAATGATTAGATGGGTAGTCTAATGCAAAGTGAAAGTTAGACGTAAGTCTAACTCCTTCAGACAAGTCTGAGGTAGAACCAGAATTAGACGTGCAGTCTAACTCAGTGGAGTTAGACGTGCAGTCTAATGGTTATTGGATAATTAGACGTGCAGTCTAATTAAGTGAAAGTTAGACGTGAGTTTAACTCCTTCAGAAAAATCTGAGGTAGAACCGGAATTAGACGTGCAGTCTAACTCAGTGGAGTTAGACGTGTAGTCTAATGGTTATTGCAATCAGACGTAAGTCTAATTCTATTAGACTAGGCGGTCTAATAGACTCTGTTATTAGGAGGGGATGTTTGATTTCATTAGACTGATTTTCACAATCCTTCTAACTGAAATACGTCTAATGCTCAGCTTAAGTAGTATGCTTGAAGCTAGCACCCGTCTACTCACGTGCTATAGTTGTACCTTACTCCTGCTCCACTTTTTAATGAAGATCAGTACAATAGCTATATGCAACCAACCAACGAATTCCACGTAAGAGAATTTTCCTCATATTATTTGTTTTGCAGGAAAATATCTGATGGAATATTCGGCGCACTACCAGTGGTGTATGGCCACGATCCTTGTGCTCAGAACATGCTGTGTACAATGGAGGCTTTCCAATAGAAGAGTGCCATGTATCATTCAAAAAGATTCGACCGTTAGCTCCTGCTCAGTATTTAACAAATCTCAAGGACAACGAACGAAGAACTTACTTGTTCTTGACAATCAGCCTTACGAATTTTGCCGATCTCGATCATCTTGCGTACTGAAATTACAGAGAATTAAAGCCTTTGAATATTCATACTGTGAAGCTGCTTTCTGATTGTACCGTGTGTGAATCAAGAGAGAGCTAGAATCAAAACACCTTTAGCTGAGTTATATTCTTCATCTTGTAAATGAACAGAAAGTGTTATGTTCAATAGTGAGCTAAGTGTGTGTAAACTGTATTTGATTCGAATCATATTATAGTGAATCCTTCTGGTGGTTGGAAGAAGGGGTGACGTAGGAGAGTTTCTCCGAACATCCATAAACAAACTGCTGTGTTCTTTCATTTCTATCATCTTTTCATATTTCATCTTATGCTTCAAACCCAAGTAAACAATTCCGCCTTGAATCTATTTCAAGTGTTTACAAGTGTTTGCGTAGAATAGAAAGCAAATTAAATCTCTAATAGGATTTCTTTCAAACAGTTTTTCATAAGCCTTCATCCATAGTCAGACCCCCGTCTCTATTGATTAAGTTGATCCTATCAGAATGGTACTGCAAAGAAAAGAAATTTTATGACTAGGGCTAAAGCATCTTTGGAATATCCCCCACACATTACCTAGAAGACTAAACCCAAATGATAAAAAAAATTGATGACCCAAAGTATTTCGAGAAGTGTTCTAAGTCCCAAGGATATTGAAAGAAATACACAGAAAACAATGGTGCCACATATTGTGGAGGTTCAATCCCGACTATAGAACATCAAAGAAGATTGGTAAGTAATTTATTTATTTGAGTTGTATTTAATTTATTACTATCACCTGAGTTGATATTTTACAATAGACTAAGAAACTTGAAATACACTCTTTAATTCTTGAAATATTTGAAAAGATACATAAAAAAAGAATGGTACATAGAGTGGAAATAGTACAGCAAAAGTTGTGGTATGTGTTAAACACTACTAAGTATTTATATTTTATGTTTATCAAAATGTTGAAATTAATATTTTATACACTACTAACTATGTTTTTTTATGTAGATTAATTTACTCGACTACTTCAAACTCAAATATACTTTGGATATCAATGAACAAAAACCCTAAATTGAGTTGTGGATCGTGGCAACAAGGAATATCAAAACATTTGTGTGTTTGGAATAGGCTACATAGGCCGAAAACAAGTATTCGAAAATGGGCAATCCAGCACACATCTATGTTTGGAGGTAAATACTCTTAAAGAAACTATAAGTGCTTTACAAATGCAAAATTTGGAAAAGGAGAAAGAGAGTGGACTTTAAAAAGAAGAAGTTGATAAATTTAATCCAGCACACAACTATGTTTGCAGGTAAATACCCTTAAAGAAACTATAAGTGCTTTATAAATGCAAAATTTAGAAAAGGAGAAAGAGACTGCACTTCAAAAAAAAGAAGCTGATAAATTCAATGTAGAATATATAAAACAATAAGAGATAATTAAAGTGTTAAAGTCCAACCAAGTTTAATTGGGTAATGACAAAATTTTTTCTTCAAACACAAATATATTTTTTAAATGAACGAGTCGACAATATTCTAGCATTATGGAGCAACTCTGGGAAAACGAATGAGCCCAAACTTTACAACTCATATCGGGTTATTAAGAAGGTTAGTAATTTTAATCTTTAATTTGGTTGATATTCTTCAAATTCAAATGCAAATTATGAAATTTTATAAAAGGCTATTAAGGTTAGTTATAATCATAATGTTTTTAAGTATATTGAATTATTAATTTGAATAATTAATAGGTAGATGACAAAATAATATAGTTATTTAGTAAGATCATGTTTAATCCTTAATAATTTCAACATGTTGACTTATCAAATGCCTAAGGTTTCAATTGAGATAGATTATATTTTATCTCCAATATTTGGATTGCATAATTTTGTCAAATAATGTTGGAGAATGCACCATGATGGAGTGGGATGAGTCTTGGACTATTAATGTTGTAAGAAATTCATTGTACATGAATATGTTCAATAAATAAATTAGATAGTAAATCTTTTTAGTTATTTTGTTAAATATATATATTTACAGAAATGAAGATATAACAATGATCAAATTTTTTGAAATCTCATTGGATGTGGTGAAGAATGTACACACAAATGGATGGGGGCGAAGCATTAAATATTTTGAATGTTTTTTAATATTTTTGGAACTTTACTACTTCATGAATTAAATTTACAAATGTATTTTTTTAATTTGTAATGAATTATGTTAGCATATAGTGAATTGATCATATAATTGAGCTTCTTTTGGTTATTATTATTATTATTATATATATATATATATTAAATTGAGAATCATTTGAAAATGGATTGAATTAAATTAATAATATTAGTTTTTTAAATAATGTGCAGAAAGTTGTAAATATTTTTGCAAATTTAATGCTAAAATTTAAAATATTTTACATAGTCCTATTCAAATTGTGTATTTTAAATAATGCAAATGAAATTGTAAAAGTTATTGTTAATAGTTTTGCAAAGTTATGAATAAGGTAATTGCAGCCATAGTTTTTTTTGGAAAACGACTTATCGTCATTTCATTAAACCCAAAAAAAACGGCATGAGTTTTTTTTATCAAGCTAAACAAACCCTATAATTGATAAAGAATAGTTAAATGTAATGTAAAAAGAATGAAAACACACACATTCAAACTACAAGTTCATGACATTGCTACAAACAACACACAATCTTTTAACTTTTTATTGCCTTATAATTGTAGCCATAATGGTAGAATATCACTACTAAAAAAGGGTCATTACCAAGAGTATAATCTGTTAGAATATAATTATTAAGTTTTAATAATGAATAGATAAAACTAAATTCAAATAAATATATATGCTAAATTGCTAAGTCATATCAAGTATATTAATTGTTTTAATGATAAAAAAAGGTGTTGTGGTGTAGTGGTAAGCACTCTTACCTGTCATATAGGTGACTATGAATCGAATATCACCGACTACAAATAATACTTAAAGTTTTGTTATTTCAGGGAAGCTTAGCAAAATACCAAAATTTCCATGTAGGCGAGATCGGTAAATCCGGTAGGCGAGATCGGCTCGGTAGTGGATATCGGTTCAGTAGTTTGACCGTAAATCCGGTAGGCGAGATCGGCTCGGTAGTGGATATCGGTTCAGTAGTTTGACCGGTAGTTAGACTTCGGTTCGAAGTGAAGATCGGTCAACCGACATTTAATGAAGCATGGTCGGTCAATTAATTGCCTTCAAGATTAAATGAGCTCCGGTCAATTAATTGCCTTCAAGATTAAATGAGTTCAGCTCATAAATGAGCTCCGGTTAATTAATTGCCTTCAAGATTAAATGAGTTCCAGTCATAAATGAGTTCCGGTCAATTAATTGCCTTCAAGATTAAATGAGCTCCGGTCAATTAATTGCCTCAAGATTATATGAGCTCCGGTCAATTAATTTCTTTCAGCTCCGGTTATTCTCAACTCCAAATTAAGATTCCACTATGAGACTGTAGGCAGCAAATAACTGTCAAATAGATGTACAGTTACCTAGTTTAGTATAAATCCAGTCGCAACCTCCAGGCTTGTCTTAGTCAAGAAGCAACCACCAAGCAGCATGTAGTTGTCAGGTGTACAGTCACCTAGCTTTGCAAAAGACCAAAAGCAACCTCTTTTCTTGGCCAACCACTTAGAGAAAGAGAAATATGATTGTTGTCATATTTCCATTATAAAAGGAGAAAGTTGGAGAGCTAAAGAACGGTTTGACACTTCAGGACGTGCTATCAGGTTACGAAGTTAGAGAGAGAAAAAAAAACTCTTGTGCGATCCTTTCACTCCTAAGAACATACCTTGAGAAATTTACAAAGCTATTGAGTGATAAAAACAAACTATTAAAGTTCTGGATATTTACATATTTGTAAAAGTATATTACAATACTATGTGAGTATTGTAAAGTGAACATCGAGCAGTAAATAAGACTCGATTGTGTGTTGTATTGTGTTGCTGAATATTCCTTAGTGAATATCCTTCTCGTTGTTTGAGAAGAAGGGGTGACGTAGGATTTTCATCTCCAAACATCCATAAAATAAGTTTCTTGTGTTTTTTATTCATTTTCGGTCACCAAACTAACCGAACTAGTTTCCACTTATTTTAAACCGACCCCTCTCCATTCTTATTTCTATCTGGTCCGTGTGTGTTGTTGCTTCAGGTTGAAACAAATATTTCCGCACTTGAACCTGGTTCAAGAGTTTGTGACAGTCTTTGTGGTGTTAAGACCTGTATTAATTTCTAACCGGATTAGCGACAACCGTTGTGTGTGTGTAAAGAGGTCTCCTTTAGTCGGACCCCGGTCCTCTATCGGCGATCCCGGTAATGATACTATATCTTTCGATATATACATAATATCGAGAGTTTGGGTAACTCTCGTCATACGTTAGTATTGTCTCTTTCGGTAAACCTAATTGCTTATTTACTGAGACATTTCGTAAATCTCTCGGTTTAGACACCAAAGTGAAAAACCGAGAATTCTTTAAAAATCTCTTGGTTTTCCCTATCAAGAAAAACTGAGAGTTATTTGAAAATCTCTCAGTTTTTCTTGCAAGGGAAAAACCTAGAGATTTTTAAAGAACTCTCGGTTATTTGAAAAATAACACACATGATTATTACACCAATCGCTATAAGCCTATAGTGATTGATCATCCACCAATCGTCGTTGCCAATTAAGGAAATAACGAGAAGACTTCTACCGATTGAAGGCGATTGGTTTATGACCAATCGCTATAAGGTCATTTTTACTAGTGCATGTTGCTATAAGAGCACTATTAAATTGTTTTTATAATCATTTTAGTTAAATTTTGTTTTTTTACAAGAGTAATCATATTTTTTTGAACAATATTATTTGAATGACCACCAAATTAATGATTGTCGTTATGTCAATTCTAACAAAATGATAATTGATGAATTATGAGTAATAACTTTGTGTGGTCTTCATTGTCGTGGATAAAGCTCCTATTTAACTAATCAAAAATCTTCATTGATACAAATTTCCAAAAAATATTGTATTTAAAAATGTAATAAAAGAGTTGAAAAAAATGATGAAAAATAAAAATAAAAATAAAAGTGAAGTAATCTGACATTGAAATAAAAAAAATATAATTTCCACATAATTATATGAGTAAAACTTTGGATTTTTTTTGTCCCATTTACAATCATAAATTTTTTTTTGTTGCAAAACTTAATTAGTTCCTAAGAAATTAGGTTGTAAAAACCATCAAAACTAATGTTGTAAAACCGTAGTACGTATAGTAGTAATAAAAATTTGCAACTATACGTCCTAATATTAACTACACATATTTACATAAAATAAAATTAGATGAAACTACTATTACAAATAACTCATTTTCTTTTAATGTTACTCCATTTATTACGGGAAATTGGACGAAATAGTCCTGATATTAGGGTTATATCCAAATTTAGCATAGGTAGGATAAATTTTATAAATATAACCTTTTGCCATGGGCAAAAGACACTTTTACCCCTTAATTAAAAATATGCCCTTCTTTATTTCCCAATCCATTTTCCCTCTCTCTCCTCATTTCAGTTTCCACTTTCTCCCCCGACCCTCAAAACTCTCTTCTTCGTCTCCCCTAACGATCCAAGCGAACCCACAAAACGAAGAAAGTCGATCGATCAACTCCCCGAGGAAACGTCGTTTGCCTTCATCATTTCAAGTTAGTTTTTTCGTCGGTTTCCTTGCATGCATGCTTAAATGGAAGAATGGTTTAGGGTGTTAGCGTTTAAAATTTAGGTTTAGGGTTTTAGAGGTGGCTGAATGGTTTTACTTTGTTTATTGTTAGTGCAGCAAGCGAAATGCATTTTCCGCCTATAAAAAATGCATTTCTCGCCTGTGAAAAATGCATTTGTCGCTTTTAAGACTTTGTGATTATTATAGGATTCAATCCCTTACCGTGATTCTTATTTACATTCAAGTATGCATCTCTTTTCTTATATGGTAAAAGTATAATATTGTTTCCTTATGTCATCTCTAATTATTATGTGGATAATTCACATTTTAGATTGGTTTGTGCATTAGTTGGATCTGTGGGAGCATTGTACAACGAAGTTTCATTGATCAATTTAGCAATTGGACTATTTTCACTTGTTGCAATTGAAAGTAGAAATCAATGTTAGAATTATCCTAATTAGATCCTAATTTAATATGTGAGAAAATAAAATCTGAATGCGGCGGAAGCGTACCTTAATTAATCGCATGAATAGTGAATCTTCTCTTTCCTTAAACTTTGCATGGATTGAATGATTCTTTCTTTAAACTTTCCTTATATGGAATGGTTCTTCCATTTGATGAGTAAGTCAATGGATTTCTCTCTCTGTTGATGGGAACACAAAGGAGAATTGACATTACTTCAAATGGGGACCATTACCATTACATATAACCAACAATAAGTTAGTTATTATAGTTTGACAATTTCTAATTTAGCCCCTTCATAAAATTAGAAATGTCACTTAGGTATCCTCACTTTATTTTCATGACAAATACACCCATAAGCCATAAACTTAATTTCACATTAGATCACATTATTTTGGCTTATATTAAATATGACACATGCACAATTATTTATTATACAAGTGACCCTAAAAATTCCAACAATCTCCCACTGGGTCACGTATGTAAAAAAAATAAATGTATCAACCATAATGCGCCTGAAGTTTTATGTCATCTTAATCATATGTTGTATAAACAATTTTATCAATTAATTATATCAATATAGGACCAAAGAGCTCGTCGTTGTATTTAAGCACAACTAGACCCAACAATGATCACATAAATCAATACAATTAATTGACAAATCATATCATGAATGTGAGGAATGAAAATTTCATGCAAGGTGATCTTTTCATGTCAATTTTCAACTGGTCCTACTTAACTTTAGTGAGATCATACTTTAAACATAATTATACAAAGTGTAATGAACTGAATAATACTTAAGTTCTGATCAGAATAAAAACTTTATAAATATCTATAAAATAATTAAACTGGAAGATGTCAAAATTACAAACTCTCACTGAAGTTAGAGATCGTTGATCTCTACAACACTCATACGAGCAATATCCTCATGAAAGATATTAGATGATAAACTTATTGGCATGAGGTTCATAACCATAGAGTTTGTACATATATATTTTATAGAAATTTATCCACTTTGTATCATTTATTTCATAAAATAAACTTGATGTCAAAATCACTTAATTTGATGCCTAGTAACATGTTATAAATTTCGCTGCAATAGTGGATGACGTCATAAGTGTTTGTTTGACACTTCTTCAAGAAATGACATTCACCTCAAAACCAAAAGAGAGAATTGTTATTTTGTGAAATTTGTGGTATCACTAACGAGACGCTTCTTTAAGTCTATAGATGAATATCTTTAATTTGCAAACTATATTAATTTGGTCTCTCGACACAAAGTATTCTCATTGCACCAAATTGTTTTTCAATGTCTCTATTGAAAAACTCCTTAACATCTACTATGGTGAAGCTCCATATCAACATATGTAACGGGTACCATAAATTGTTCTTAAAGAGTAATTCAATTAAATTGGATTGTCATAAAGACACTTGATTTTGAGGTTGTTGAGTTTGTACTTAATGAGTTTGATCATATTGTCTTGTTACTCTTGATTTTGAATATTATCCTCAATATCAATAAAATCCTTATCAATGTCAAAAACACTTGAGATATAAATCAAATCTTCCAGAATAGAAATTATTGATCTAAATCATTTTTAAAGACACAATCATTTCTCCCCTCAAACTCAATATCCTCAAAACAAATATTGCAATCTCGTCTAAAAAAATATCTTTAACTTGACATCATAAAAAAAATAAAAATTATAGCCCTTAATTATTTAGGATATTCAATAAATTAGTTGCTCACATTTATAAACTTAAGTAACAACTAAATTCAAATAATGATTTATCCCATCTCAAAATACTTAATGCAACATTAATATCAAGTCTTTGGACAGTAATATTAATTGCTAATAGTATTTTGGTGTAATGATCAAACATTAATAATAAGACATGTCAAATAATTAATCTATCTTTGGATGGATTAATTATTCACATAAATAAGACTTTATAATTATTACATATTTATCATCACAAGTATTAATGCAATTCTGTCAATTAATTATCAGTCTTTAGGCCAAATAATATAATCACATGAATTACACAATACTACCATTCAAAATTGTCTTGAATTAATTTCAACAAACATTGTCACTTTGGTGATTATTTGTATCAATCAATACAATTCAAATAATGAACAATAATATCATTAATTTGAATTTAAATGTTATATTATTGTATAATCCAAATCAATAATATATGATTTTCCGAAGAAACATATAATTTATTTTATTATAAAAAATAAAATTATACCGTAGGTCAAATCTTACCTCTTGAATTTGAAATTTGTAATATCTTATATTAATTAAATTAAATAATAAATCTTCTAGATTTATTTGACCAAATTTTAAATATAAGCCTAAATCCAATTATTAATTAATTTATGAATAATCATTAACCTTAATCTTTTAATCCTAAAATAAAGGATATAATTAAAATTTTATTAGATTTATATATATATATATATATATTTATATATATAACCTTAAACATTATTACTTAATTCTCTTTTGATTTATAATATATATTATATATTATTTAATCCCTTAACAACAAATATCAACCGTTAATTTAAAACGGTCAATTTAAAAAAAAAAAAAAAGAAGAATTTCTCCTTCTAACGAAAAAATCTAAATTAAAACAGAGAATTTCTCCCTTTAACGAGAAAATCTAAACCAAGAATCTAATTATCCATAAATCTAGGAAACCTTATTAAATAATATCATAAATCTTTATATTCTGTAATCAGTTATTCTATATTATTTGGAAAAATCAATATATCCATATATTGATATATTCCGAAATCATTGAAAAGAGAAAATTCAAAATATTCTTTTAATCTTAATGTTAATGGTAAAATTCAAATATCCCTTAATTTATTAACATATATATTCGATTATCAAAATCAATATATTTATTAATCCAAAAAAACATATTTTTAAATAATCTATAAATAAATTCATGCATATATATTCTTGAAATATACATAAATCTAGGAATCTCATATCTTAATGATAATTGCTTAACCTTAATCTATCGTCAAGTCAATCTTGATGATATATATAGATTGACGATATATATAACTGTTCCTCTTTATCGATACTTAAAAATTAACAAGAGTCTAAATATCCATAGATTTAGGTAAATATCCATAAATCTTTATATTATCGTATTCAAATTAATTGATAACATACTTTTAAATAATTTATAAATAATTCAAGCATAGATATATATAATCCGACTAACATGCTTTGAAATTATTTATAAATTCATGCATATATCATTCCCCGAGAATTTAAATATCCCTAAATCCCTAAATATAGGGATCTTATCTTAATAATAATAACAATAACTAGTCAAATAGATAATTCAAATATATCTTAAATCTATCGTCAATCTTAATAATGTTAATGATAGATAACATTATTGAATTCTTAATTCAGAATATATTAAAGGATAAATGTATATATATGTATATATATCTTTCCATTTAAAATTTCTTCACATAATTAAATTAGGATGGCTCTGATACCAATTGTTAGAATTATCCTAATTAGATCCTAATTTAATGTGTGAGAAATTAAATTCTGAATGCGGCGGAAGCTTACCTTAATTAATCGCATGAATAGTGAATCTTCTCTTTCCTTAAACTTTGCATGGATTGAATGATTCTTTCTTTAAACTTTCCTTATATGGAATGGTTCTTTTCCATTTGATGAGTAAGTCAATGGATTTCTCTCTATGTTGATGGGGACACAAAGGAGAATTGACATTACTTCAAATGGGGACCATTACCATTACATATAACCAACAATAAGTTAGTTATTATAGTTTGACAAGTTCTAATTTAGCCCCTTCATAAAATTAGAAATGTCACTTAGGTATCCTCACCTTATTTTCATGACAAATACACCCATAAGCCATAAACTTAATTTCACATTAGATCACATTATTTTGGCTTATATTAAATATGACACATGCACAATTATTTATTATACAAGTGACCCTAAAGATTCCAACAATCAAACCTTATACAGAACCTATGTTGTTCTTCTGTTCTTCTCAATCATACTCGACGTAGTCTAGTTCACGCTTTTTGCTCATGACATTTGGTAAGTTCGGTATGTTCTTCTTGTAAGGTGTTTCTGATTGGATTGTGAAGTTTGTTTGTATGTTTGAGTTTGCAGGAACATTTCTTCTTAAATTTATGGGGTCCTTATAGTATTTTCAGTGAAACTGACCTTATTGATGTAGATTATTGGATTATTTGTTAGACTGTCTTCATCATTTTTATGGGTTCAAGTGTATAGATTGATTGTTTTTGGTGTAGATCAAGCTGATGGTGAATTTAATGTTCAAAATAATTTTCTTAGTCCTGCAACCCCTATTATGTTCAAAAATGCATTTTTCATTGGCGTAAAATGCATTTCGCTTGTTGTGCTAACAATAAACACAATAAAACCATTCCGCCATCACCTAAACCATTTAGCCACCCCTAAAACTCTAAACATAAACTCTAAACGCTAAAACCCTAAATCATTCTTCCATTTCAGCATGCATGCAAGTAAAACGACGGAAAAACTAACCTGAAATGATGATGGCTAACGACATTTCATCAGGGAGTTAATCGATCGACTTCCTTCGTTTTGTGCGTTCGTTTGGATCGTCGGGGAGAAAAAGAAGAGAGATTTGAGGATCGGGGGAGAAAGGGGAAACGAAAATAAGAAGAGAGAGGGAAATGGGTTGGAAAATAAAGAAGGGTATATTTTTAATTAAGGGGTAAAAATGTTATTTGCTCATGACAAAATATTATATTTACAAAATTTATACTACCTATGTTAAATTTGAAAATAACCCTATTATCAGGGTTATTTAGTCAAATTTCCCTTTATTACATAATAATAATAATAATAATAATAATAATAATAATAATAAAGAAAACAAAATTAATGGGCATCTCTTGGTTAATATTTGGAAAGTTGATCATAAATTTCTTTGTTTCTACATAGGTAATAATGTAATATAATTTCTTCTCCTTTTTTTTATTTGGTGAGATATGTTTGTATTTTTTTAAATATTTGATGACAAACAGTATAATCTAGGAAGCATGAGTGCTTCGTTTCTGTAGCGCACTGCGCATCGGGTGCTTCGGGGGTGCGGGGGTGCGGCTGGGAGTGCGTACGGGGTGCGCGACGTGACGTATCCCAGAATCTATGGTGCGGGGTGCGGGAATGGGGATGCGAGAATGGAATATTCAGTAAATATGAGTTCCAAAATATTAAAAAAAAACCCCAAATTAAAAAAAAACCCAAATATTAAATATGACTATGAGCCCCCAACCCCCAAATTAAAAAACATAATCTCTACGGTGCTTCTCTCTCGGCTGCCTGTCTTCCACTACCATTCTTCTACTATCAGGTTAGTTCTTCTTCTTCTTCTGTGTGTGAGAGAGAGAGATTATAGCAGATGGAATAAATGGCTTTCTCTAACTCAGCTTCAAGTACGACTGTCACTCCAAGCCAACAAAGTTCAGTAGATAAGGACCCGCTGTGAAAACATGTGACAAAATTAGTGAAAATGAAAGAGAGAGGTGGAAATACGAAAATTGGAGCACATATTCCTTTATTCACTCAATTCAAAGGACCAAATCTCCAAAAAATAGCTTTGAAACTATTATGCCAACCTTGTTCTTCTTCTTGTTGTGAGCGAAATTGGAGTACATATTCCTTTATTCACTCAATTCGAAGGAATAAGATACTATCAAAACGAGCGGAATATTTAGTTTTTGTGCACAACAATCTTAGGCTTCTTTCAAGAACGAATGAACATTACAAGCAAGGGCAATCAAGGTTGTGGGATGTAGGAGATGACCGATTTGATCCGCTTGATGGTGCCGAAGAACTTGAAATATCTAGCCTTTCACTAGATGAGCCGGAGTTTGAAGCAATGTTTTTACAAGATGATTAAGACTGTTGGCAATATGGAAGTCAGATTGTAACTTTGTGTACTTATAATTTATATAATTATATTTTATATGACGTATCCCCGCACCTGAATCCTTGTTTTTTAAATTTTGCTGAAACGGCATATTCCCGCACTGCGCACCCGCACTCACGCACCCGTATCCGTGCTTCCTAGAGTATAATCATTTAGAAGAATAAAATTTTCATTTATGAAATTTTAAAAATAATAATAAAATTGACATTATTTTCTAAAATAATTAAAATAAAAAACAAACTATAAAATAAGAGTAATGAAAATAATTGGTATAAAATATTCAAGTTACACAAAGAGCGAAAATAAGGAAAATCCAAATCATCACAATTACAAAACTAGCTGAATTGATTGCATTATTTCAATGAGATGTTGTCATTTGATTTATCTGGTTACATTCTATTAAATTAAATAAAAAAAATGTATTGTTTGATTGAATTTGTCATAAATTTTTTAATATAAATTTTATTAACAAACATTATTTTATTGAATTATTTTATTTATTATGTTATTAATGATATCACTTCATTCGTTAAATAAAATATTATATATATATATATATTAAACATATATCTTTTAAAATTATTTTATAAAAAATCAATCAATAAAATCTTATCTTATGTGTAGTAACACCTCCCTAGTTTATTAGATTTTAAATATATTTTTTATCTAAAAGAAAGCCTAGAATGTTCAAGTTTGTATATACAGATAAGTCTTTGTCACGAGACGGTAAATTTAAGAGAGATGGATAAATTCTGTGTTTCAAATTAACAAGATGAGATTTTAGAATTTAATAAAAGAAGAAAATATACGTGTCGAAATTCCTGCGTTCAATCTCCCATGTGTCCAAAACGCAGCACCGTCATTGCAAATCACTCTTATCTCCATGCATATATATATAATCTAATAACTTTATACATTTACATTAATTATATACTCTTCTCTCTCTCTCTCTTCCCAATATTTGACTATATACTAAAACAAATTAATCATGCCGCCGCGTAGATACGAGTTCGGCCGGGCAGAAGAAGCCACCCATCCTGATTCCATGCGTGCCTCTTTAGCCGAGTTTATCTCAACTTTCATTTTCGTATTCGCCGGCGAAGGATCTATTCTATCTCTGAGTAAGATATATATATATATATATATATTCATAATGATGTCTTCAATTTAAAATTGATATTTTGTTGTAGATAAGATGTATAGAGATACGGCACTTTCGGCGTCAGGTTTGGCGGTTATTGCTCTTGCAAATGGTTTGGCTTTGTTTGCGGCGGTGGCTGCAAGTATGAATGTGTCGGGAGGACATGTTAATCCGGCTGTTACCTTTGCAGCTCTGATTGGAGGACGTCTTTCAATGATACGAGCTTTGTATTATTGGATAGCTCAGTTGCTTGGTGCTATTGTAGCATCTATTCTCCTTAGGGTTTCCACCCATGGAATGGTAATTAATCTAACATGTTTTCATGATTCAATATATTTTTGTTAATAATTAATTTTTTGATTTTTCAGAGGCCAGGTGGTTTCTCAGTGGTGTCGGGTGTGGGAGAATGGAACGCTTTGTTTATGGAGATAATAATGACATTCGGACTGGTTTACGTTGTTTATTCAACAGCCATGGATCCTAAGAGAGGAAATATGGGGATAATAGCTCCATTAGCGATCGGTTTGATATTTGCAGCTAACATTTTGGTGGGTGGGCCTTTTGAAGGAGCAGCAATGAACCCGGCCCGAGCTTTTGGACCCGCTTTATTGGGATGGAGATGGAGAAACCAATGGATATATTGGGTCGGGCCATTTATTGGTGGCGGGCTTGCGGGTCTTATCTATGAATTTGCTGTTATTCAATCGGATCATCACCCGAATAGTACTACTGTAATTCATGTTAGTCATCACCAACCTTTGGCTGCAGAAGACTACTAGGCTTTATATATGTAATGGGCTTTTTATATGTGTGTTTAATTTCTTCTGATTTAATCTTGTGTGTTTTCAATATTGTATTTTGCATTTTGTCAAAATAATAAATGGATATGAATAGAGTTTGCTTTCATTCATTTCTCATATTCCAGCAGTTTTTATTTTAGAGGATTTTTTTTAATCTATATTTAGAATATATTATTAATATTTTATTTTTATCGGTGAATATTATTTATTTATTTTTCAACGGTTTTGGAGAAGAAATCTTAGTTTTAACCCAAAACAAAGTTTGAAATTTTTTTTATCATTAATCTGGTGGTCGTAAATTCTATCGACCTCGACGAAAGGGATATAAAATATATATATATATATATATATATATATATATATATATATTAATTAGATTTTATCTTTTTTTCTTTATAATTTTTTATAATTAACTATTTATATAAAAATAATTTAATATTAATTTTATAATTAATATCTTTAAATTAAAATATTTCTTTTAATTTAAAGTTTACAAATTTATAATAATTTCACATAAACTCTCAATTTTAATAAAATAGTTTTAATAATCATACTTAAATTAATAAATTGATGTCAAATTTTTTTTTCATTTTCCACGTGTATTTTTTTTTTTCAATTCCTTGTAAAAATCACTTATCAAATAAATGTAACAAATTCTAATTAATTCACTTTCATCCTCATTCCTACACATGGTCTCCAACCAATTCTAATTAATTCACTTTCATCCTCATTCCTACACATTGTCTCTTATACTCCTATTTTAATTGACTAACTCTCATCATTAAAAATATTCTTTACTTTCAACTCTCTTTCTGTGGGGGAACTTCACCCTCTTTCACTCCGTTGTTCACCAGGACCGCGCCCTCGTTGAAGCTTCTTCAACGTTAACACTAACCAAAGACGTCCCTTTTGTCGTTAACAGAGTTCATCATTTTTATGTGACAAAGATGTTGGAATAAATTAAATTTGAATAAGTTTTATTTGATTAATTATTTTTATAATGAATATCATTTATAATATTTTCATTTATCTAAAGTTCAAAGTAAATACAATTCTTGACATTAAACAATTCATCTCTTGAGCTTAATCTTCAACTCTTAAGCTTCATCTTCCTCTCACGTTTCATCTTTAACTCTTAAGCTTCATCTTCCTCTCACGCTTCATCTTGTTCTCACGCTTCATCTTCAACTCTTGAGCGTCATCTTCCTCTCACGCTTTATCTTCAACTCTTGAGCTTCATCTTCCTCTCATGCTTCATCTTCAACTCTTGAGCTTTATCATCACATTTAATGTTTTCCAAGATTATTCATTATTTATTATTTTTAAGACCCCCTCTTAATTAGTAATCTTGAATTTCTTCTTGAATTTGTCGAACTTGTCAATCGTGACGAATTTGGTCATGATATCTGCTGGCTGATCCTCTGTCTTGATAAACTTCATGGAAATTACTTTTGAGTAACCAAATCTCGAATAAAATGATGTCGTAGATCAATATGCTTGGACCGATAATGAAAAACGGGATTCTTTGTCATTGCAATAACTGACATATATATTGTCATAATAAATAATTATCGGCTCACATTGCTCAAACTTTATGTCCTTTAAAATTCTTTAAGCCAAACATCTTCACAAGATGCATCAGTACATGTTATATACTCTTCTTCGGCTGATGATAATGCCACAAATTTCTATTTTCTTGAGCTCCATGATATTACATTTGATCCAAGACAAAAGATATAACCGGTAGTACTTTTTCGATCATCAATCGAGCCTCCCTAATCACTATATATATAACCAACCAACTTACATTCACTTTTCTTTTTGAATTCAATGCCTTGAGTTTTGTGCCTTTAAGATATCTAAGGATTCTTTTTGCGGCTGCAAAATGAATTTGACTTGGCTCATTCAAAAATCTAGAAAGCAAGCTTATCGAATGTGTGATATCCGGTCTTGTGTTGAGATAAATTAAGGAACCAATCAACTTTCTATAACTAGTTGAGTCAGATTTCTCACCATCGTCGTTAACTTGAAAATTTTCATTCAACGCCATAGGAGTGGACAGGGGCTTGCATTGTCTCATATTGAATTTTTTTAGTAGACCTTCAATATATTTTTCTTGAGATAGAAAGATTCTTCATAGACTTTTCTTAACTTGTATACCAAGAAAATGTTTCATGAGTCCCAAGTTTGTCATCTTAAATTCTTTATCATTTGATTCTTGAATTCTGCCACCATAGCTTTGTTTGTTCCAAAATAGATGAGATCATCTACATATAAACATACAATCAAGAAATCTTTGTCAATAGTCTTCACATAGAGAGATGATTCACTTGTACTTCGATTAAAGCCTTTCTTGATGAAATAACTATTGATTTTGCTATTCCACGCTCGGGGTGCCTGCTTTAACCCATACAATGCCTTTTTTAGTCGATAAACTTTCTTCTCTTTTTCTTTGATCTCAAAACCTTCGGGTTGCTCAACATACACCTCTTCTTGAATTTCTCTATTTAGAAAAACTGATTTTACATCAATTTGAAATATATTTATCTTCAGTTGTGCTGCAATGGCTACACAAGTACGGATTGTCTCCATTCTTGCAATAGGAGCATAAGTTTCTGAGAAGTCAACTCTCGGTTGTTGAGAATAACCCTTTGTGACAAGTCAAGTTTTATGTTTTTGAATCAAACCATCCTCATTGTACTTTACTTCTTTCCATCTGGCAAGTCCACGAGTTCCCATGTTGAATTTTTTCTCAATTATAGATAACTCGTCCTTCATTACTTTTTGCCAATATTCTTTTTTAGAAGCTTCTTGGAATGATTGTGGCTCACAGAAAAATAACCCAAACTCAATTTCGTCATAAATGTTTTGAACCATTTGGGTCTTTCTTGGAGGACTATCTGAATCAAGTTTTGAGTCTTGTGTAGAAGGTTGAGATAGTTACTACGGTTGATATCAATCAAGCTTTATTTTGCATGAAAGGCGACAAAAGTCCAAGGTCAGATGGATTTAACGCTACCTTCTTCAAGGCTAACTGGGGGATCGTCGGACAAAGTATTAATGTTGGAGTTTTAGAGTTCTTTTGGAACCATAGGATGCTTAAGAAATGGAATGCCATTGTTCCAACCTTATTTCAAAGATTTCATACCCAAAAGGATTCAAGATTTTCGTCTCATATCTTGTTGTAATGTAATCTATAAAATAATTTCTAAAATCATAGTCAAACGCTTTAAAACTGTTATTTCAAACCTGATTAGTTCTGGCAATTGGCATTCATCCCTAGTAGATTTATTTCTCATAACATCTTACATATGTAGGGATTATTAAAGGACTATGGCAGGAAATTAATTTCACCTCGAGTGACTTTTAAGGTGGATATCCAAAATGATTTTGATTCCATTAAACAGAGTGATATTCAAGAGGTATTAATTATTTCTATTTTTCTTGCATTTTTATTGAGTGGATTATATAGTGTGTTTCGATTCCTTACTTTATTGTTAGCATGAATGGTATCCATGATGGTTTTTTTAAAGGGGGAAACGGGGTTAGACAAGGAATTCCATATTTTCTTACCTTTTTGTCCTCATCATGGAGGTCTTTGAGTGCATTATTAAAATACTTCTAATGTACCTCTTATTTACTCACCATCCATATTGTAGGAAGAAAGCATCACTCATATCTGTTTCGCACGCGATTTATTCATCTTGGTGCATGCTGATGTTGAATCCATAAAAACTATCAAGGAGACATTAACAATATTTCTAGTGTTACAGGTCTTATCTTTGTCCTTTTATGGTGGTATGAATGAGGAAACAAAGGAAAACAACTTCGACATCATGGAAATCAATTAAGGGTTATTACCAGTTCATTATCTTAGTATCTCGCTCTCGTCAAAATAATTCCAAATCTCTCATTACAGGTGATTGATTGAAAAGGTGAATATATCTATCATGAGATGGGATACAAAGAGATTATCTTATGCGGGACGGATTGAGTTAGTCATGAGAGTTGTTATGGGCATCATCGGATATTGAATGTAGCATATGGTCCTCCCAAAGAAAGTTATGAAATAGCTTGATTAATTTATGAGGAACTTCATCTAGGGGACTAAGGGCATAGAGAAAAAAAAGGTGAAGTGGCTTGATGTTTGTAAGTCGAAGGAAGAAGGTGGAATTGGAATTAAATATTGCATTACTTGAAATAAAACTCTCACCTATCTTTATTTTTGGATATTGAAGAAAAAACAAGACTCGTTATGGGTCAGATGGGTTCATTCGAGGTTCATTAGAAAGGAAATCACCATCTGAACGTACAAGATCAAGATGGAAATAGAATGGTCCCTTAAAAAAAATATGAATCTCAAAGATAGTGTTGGTAAGATGATCAAACTTTAGATTAGAAATGGGAACGAAACTTTTTTTTATCATGACCCCTAGTTCAAGGATCACCCTTTTATTCCCTCGAACCCTTTTATTCATAGTAGTGTCTTCTCTCTTATTCGAATAAGACAAAAATGTCAACTGGCTATTGTCCAACAAGTCAAAAACGGGAAATGGAATAAGCTTATGAGGGGAATTCCATAAGGTACGAAGATCCTCAGTACTCTGTCTTCTTGTCACTTTAATAATTGTGAGGATTCTCGAGTTTGGAGTGTAGAAAAAGAAGGCAAGTTTGACTCGAGATTAACATGGAATATTGTTCGCGATAGAGGGGAGGTGATTCCATGGTTCCATTTAGTGTGGTCCATGAAAGTTATTCCTAGACACAAATTCATTTTGTGGTTGGCGTGAAAGACTTAACATGCGCGATCGAATTAAAAAGTATTGGAATATCCTAGATCCCAACTACCTTCTTTGTATGGGACATGAGGAGACCATTGATCATTTCTTTGGGAATTGCCCATTTCCTTCCTTGTTTTAGGGTAAGTTCTCCACATAAATGATTCTCCTTAGCTTCCTAAAAGAATGGACTGATATCAAGGAAATGAAAATCATCAAGACAAAGGGTAATGACATTAGTTCAAATGTCTTGAAGTGTTTCTTTGCAAATATTGTTTATCATATTTGGATGGAGAGGAACACAAGATCATTTTCAAGGGTTCGAAATGGTGTGTAGTTTGTTTGGAATGAAATTATTTTTGATGAAAACTCACTCATTCGAACATGGAGGCGAATTCTCACTTGTGAAAAAAATTGGTTGATTTGGTAAAGATAGAGCATTGCATATGAGAAAGTCACCCTTACTTTTGATTTCAAGGCGCTCTAAATTTCGATGTTTGTTCCATTCATTTTGTTCTCAATTTGATTGTTTTATGTTTTCATCTGGTTGGTTTATTCATTTTTTACAAAGGTTTGTTCTGTCTGAATCTTGAACTCTTATAATTCTTTACTCGATCTTTTCGGTTCTTTTTATTTAATGACATTAATTACGTCATTTTCTCAAAAAAAGAGTACATTTTAAAAAATTATCATGAATTTTATTATCATTAATTATAAAAAATTAATTTTTAATTAATTTTATTTTAAATGGATTGATCTTTCTTTATTTAATAAAATTTAAATATTTTATTTTATTGATATAAACAATAAAATAAAATATAATAAATACACAAATTAACCAAACTTATAAATTACAAATAAAATTTATAAGTTAAAAATTAATTTTCAGTTACACTTTTTCATACAAAATATAATGATAAATGCATTAAAAATTATTTATTGGTTTATCAGTCGAATGTCTGAACCTGGCTTTAGCTCTAGACTCACGGGCATTTCCATACAGGATACTCACATGAGCTGTTGTAGAAACAGTTGAGGTAGATAAAGAAATAACTCTCTTAAAAATACAAGCTTTTAAAATAAACATATAGATAAGTCACGTCATGAGAATAGGGATGTACAATGCAATGCAAAATAAAATAAAATTTGTCAATTTTCAAATTAAACAAGTGAAAAAACCTTAAAAAATCAGGTATGAAGGGTAGAGTTGTGTATGGGTTGGAGTCTTAATTCTCAACCCTTTGTTGTTACATAGTTGGTGGTATCAGACTCAGTACCTCATCAAACCTACTAGTTCATGAATCATAAGTAATTTACACAAAATTGCTTAAAAAACAAATCTTATTGCTTTTAGATTCCATACAAAATTTAGATAAACTTATCAATATATGATTAATGAATATAAAAAATATAAATGTTTGGTACCTAATAGTTTTTCATCCTTAGATCCAGTTCGGATCTTCTATTACCGATTTTGGTGTGCCCCTGTTCCGGACCAATCAGAATTCATCTTGATTATTATATAAATAAATCAGTTCTAGGTTAAAACACGATATATCTGGAACCCGGATATAACACGGGTTCAGCCTGGAGTGCAAAGGAGTGAAGCTTCCTACACTTCACTCCGTTTTACATCACCAACCTAAGAAGCGCAACGCAAATTAGTGAAGCTTTAATATGTTTTACGCCACTTTTACATCAGTCTTACAATGTAAAATCACTAACATATTAATGTAAAAATATTAATACCTTAATGTAAAAGTATTTATGCCTTCATGTAAATCCTACTAGACAATATAAAATAAAACATATTAGTTATTTTATAATCTAGATAATTTTATATTATATATAAATATATATAACAATATATTTATAAATTTATTTGTGATATATTTAAATTAATTTGAATAAATTATTTTATAACTTATATAATTATATATATATATATATATATATATATATATATATTATATATATATATATATATATATATATATATATATATATATATATATATATATATATATATATATATATATATATATATATATCAACATATTTTAAAATTTATTTGTAAGATATTTAAATGAATTTATTTTAATTATTTTATAATTTATATAATTATATATTAAATATATATACACGTTCATGTAAAATCACTAATATATTCATGTAAAAATATTTATACGTTTCTAAAACCATTTATGCATGCATGTCATCTTTACTAGAGAATAAGAAAAAGATTAAACAAGCTGATAGGATCGACTTTATCGATAGAGACAGGGGTCTGGCTAAGGATGAAGGCTTATGAAAAACGGTTTGAAAAAATCTTGTTAGGGATTTAATTCGCTTTCTATTCTATGCAAACACTTGTAAACACTTGAAACAGATTCAAGGCGGAATTGTTTACTTGGGTTTGAAGCTCAAGATGAAATATGAAAAGATGATAGAAATGAAAAACACAGCAGTTTGTTTATGGATGTTTGAGAAACTCTCCTACGTCACCCCTTCTTCCAACCACCGGAAGGATTCACTATAATATGATTCGAATCAAATACAGTTTACACACACTTAGCTCACTATTGAACAAAACACTTTCTGTTCAATTACAGGATGAAGAATAACACTCAGCTAAAGGTGTTTTTGATTCTAGCTCTTTCTTGATTCACACACAGTACAATCAGAAAGCAGCTTCACAGTATGAATATTCAAAGGCTTGAATTCTCTCAAGATCAGCAAATTCGTAAGGTTAGCAGTTCTCTTTTTTTTGGGCAGATTGTCCGTTGTCCTTGAGATTTGTTAAATACTGAGCAGGAGTTAACGGTCGAATCTTTTAGAATGATACGTGGCACTTTTCCATTGAAAAGCCTCCATTGTACACAACAGGTTCTGAGCACAAGGATCGTGGTCGTACCTCACTAGTAGTGCGCCGAATATTCCATCAGGGATGTACCTGCAAAACAAGTAATGTGAGGAAAATTCTCTTACGTGTCATTCATTGGTTGGTTGCATATAGATGTTGTACTGATCTTCACTAGAAAGTGGAGCAAGAGTAGGGTACAGTTATAGCATGTGGGTAGGCGAATGTTAGCTTCAAGCATACTGCTTAAGCTGAGCATTAGACGTATTTCAGTTAGACGGATTGTGAAAATCAGTCTAATGAAATCAAACATCCCCTTTCAATAACAGAGTCTATTAGACTGCCTGGTCTAATAGAATTATACTTGCGTCTAATTACAATAACCATTAGACTGCACGTCTAACTCCACTGAGTTAGACTATACGTCTAATTCCGGTTCTACCTTACACTTGTCTAAAGGAGTTAGACTCACGTCTAACTTTCACTTAATTAGACTACACGTCTAATTATCCAATAACCAATAGACTGCACGTCTAACTCCACTGAGTTAGACTGCATGTCTAATTCCGGTTCTACCTCAGACTTGTCTGAAGGAGTTAGACTCATGTCTAACTTTCACTTAATTAGACTACATGTCTAATTATCCAATAACCATTAGACTGTAGGTCTAACTCCACTAAGTTAGACTACACGTCTAATTCCGGTTCTACCTCAGACTAATCTGAAGGAGTTAAACTCACGTCTAACTTTTACTTTTTATTAGACTGCACGTCTAACTCCACTGAGTTAGACTGCATGTCTAATTATCCAATAACCATTAGACTGTACGTCTAACTCCACTAAGTTAGACTACACATCTAATTCTGGTTCTACCTCAGACTTGTCTAAAGGAGTTAGACTCACGTCTAACTTTCACTTTCTATTAGACTGCACGTCTAACTCCACTGAGTTAGACTGCACGTCTAATTCCGCATATATTAGACTATCCGTCTAATTGTAAATATATTTGACTACACGTCTAACTCCGATGAGTTAGACTGTACGTCTAATTCCGAATATCTATTAGACCATACGTCTAATTCGATGCATTCATTAGACTACACGTCTAACTCCGTTGAGTTAGACTGTACGTCTAATTCTATACATTCATTAGACTACACGTCTAACTCCGTTGAGTTAGACTGTACGTCTAATTCTATGCATCTAATGCTAAAATCGGTCTAATGACTCTCATTAGAGCCAAGTCTTATGAAGTATGATTTCAATACACCTGCATCAAAACTCATAAGTCATTTTATCATCAAAATCTCAATGGTTAAATTATTTCAACACTTAGTCAAAATAATTTGACCCAACAATTTCCTCCATTTTGATGAAGAAATTGGAAACCTGCATACATATACCAAAATTTGCATTCATCATATAAATAAAACAAACCCTTGTTCACTTACATCAAACTTCCAAGAAACAATATTCAGAGACCATCAAAGAAACATTGTTTGAAAGACTTAAATAGAGTAGAAGAAAATAAATTATTGTTCTTCCCTTTTAACTCGAGGATCGGTTGGACTCATGTCTTAGCCGGGAAGCATGTTGAGATAAGGAGGATAGCCGCGACCACCACGACCGCCTCCACTTGATCTTCCACCACGGTCACCACCACTGGCACGACCACCTTGATCAACATTGGATAGCCTACTACGGCCACCACCATTGTTTTTGCCTCCACGATCACCACTGTTTCGACCTCCACTTCTCTTTGTTGGCCTAGGATTATCATCGTTGCTTGGGGCTCGTCTGGATCTAGTGCCGGTTGACACACCATCATTTCTTCTACTTGACTCGCCTTGGGCGGGTCGAGGTTGTTCTCTTTCAACATTAGCCTTTGCGTTCTCCTTTGCTTGAAACTTCCTTGCAATGGAGTCAGCAAATTCCTATCGTTCACAATCATTTCTATTCAAACAACCCTAAATTTCCACCATCTGATTCTTCACTAGACTGAATTCTTCCAAAGTCTCTTTATGACGTTCATCATTGATTTGCCTTTCAATGTCTAACAATTCAGTTTGACGGTTGAAAAGTTGCTTTTCAAACTTGTAGTAGTTTATATTTGAGACATGAGTCTCATACGTGTTCTTCTTCAAAGTGTTGTCCAATTCATTGAGAACTTTGATAATTTCAGCAAAGTCCTTTCTTTCTTCTTCCTGAGTATTCAAGGACTTTAGCATGCTCTTCTTAAGAGATGAGAGCACAGAAGTCATTGACTTTAACAACTTGTTACCATTAGCAGAGGATTCTTCATTTGATGAATTTTCTTGAGACTCTGCTGCCATACTTTGAATCGGCTCAAAGTTTGTATGAATCTGCAAGGATTGCTCCGGTTGATTCTTCTCGGCTTTCTTAGCAGCTTCATCATTCTCTTCTTCTGACAGCTCTTCTTCAGCTCTCTGAAATCTCTCATATAAATTTCCAGAGTAATGAAGAGGAATGTTGATATTTTCGTGAACATTTCCCACAATAGTGTCGGGAAATAGACGGGGCTTTTTATAAGTTGCGTGTTGATCCTGTTCCTCCTTAGATGATGAACTTTCTTCTTCAACATTCTTATCTTTGGAGAGTTCCCCCTCAGATCTGATAGTTTCTGGCTGAGTTACCTCGGCCACTTTCTCTTGGGCTTCCTCTGTTCTCACAGCAGAGGTTATCATAGCATCTTCTTCAAGAGGAGCTTGATCAGCCTCCTCAATTACATCTTCTACACGAACTTCTTCTTCATTTGTTTCAAGGTCTTGTTCAGGCTCTTGAACAATCAGTTCCTCTTCTTCTTCATGAGGATTCTCTTGAATTGGATGATCCAGAATGCGTCTCTCTTCGGCAGAAATATTCCCGAATTCGATCAATAGAGCAAAATCTAGCTCATCGGCATCATTCTCAGCATCAAGAATATCCATAGCTTCATCATCATCAAGAGGTTTTGCGCCAGAGCAGTTGGCGCCATGAACGTATTGAGTAGCCACCGAGACGTAGCCATCCATGATGTCGTTCAGCTTCTTCAAAACTTTCATTTCCACTTCAGATCCTTTCTCAATAGGATTGAAATTAGCCTTTCTGGCTTCAAGAATTGGAAAAAGGGCTTTTCCATACAGGAAAGTTTCAACGAGATCTTTTCTCTTCAGAGCCTCAGCTACTTCTGAAGTTTTAGCCCATTTAAGAACTTTCGTCTCATTGGCTACCCGCTTCTTCCACTCTCGGGTTATCGCAGAATTCGACAGAGTATCATTGTTCTTGGACGACAATCTCTCTAGGGACCATGATTCAAAAATCTCCAATTTTTCAGTTGCAATGACTTTAACTTGTTCTAAAATGAGGTCAACAATCCCTGTTGCCTCCGATACTTTTTCAGGAACTAGGGTTGCAATTTTCTTACCTTTTCCAACAACCTCTACGGGTTTTGGAGCAGGTCTGGGTTCACTAATCACGATTCCACCTGACTGTCTTGCGGAACGCATCAGTTCGAATGCAGATTGGGGTTTCTTACACAGCTCAACAGGGAGCTCTACACGAGTAACTTTCCCGGCTACCAATGAATCTTTAGGAGCGGGAACAGAGGATTCTTGTTCGGCAGATTTATCAACAACAAGGGTAAGAACTGCACCTTGTTCTGGTTGAGCAATTTCTGTAGCACCGGCGGCTACTAGATCAGGTTGAACAATAGGAGACACGTTCCTGTTAGCATTTTCATCATTTGGACCGGCTGACTCAACAGCGGGCCCTTCAGCAGTTTCTCTTAAAGGAGAAAATACAGATTCATCTTATTCCACTACGAGAACATCAAACTTAGGCACAGCGGTCAAAGATTTAGAAGAGGTTACCTTTAATGATTTAGACGCGCGGGGCGCCTTCGTCTTCTTCTCTTTTGAGACACAGGATCTCGAAGGCTTTCTCAAAATGGTTGACGGAGTAGATAGAGAGGACATCGGAGTTTCAGCAAGTACGCTTGGACCTTGCCTTAACCTTGAATCGACTGATTTAGAGTCCTTCTTGTTTGAACTTTTCAGACTGGAGGAACTGGCCTCCGATTCATTCACTGTTTTCGATCTTTTTGCTCCTGTTGACATAACAGAAATAGACGGTTTTTTGGATCTGGTAGAGGGCTTTCCACCCGTTTGATAACTGGATGCACCAGAGGCACATTCGATGTTGTTCTTCGTCCTTATCAGTGTACTCGCCACTGTAAGGGCAGTGAATACTCTTGGAGAGTTGATCTGCTCAGGTTCACCAACAAAAACCCTCAAATACTTCATAAAATGACTCAGTTGAGCCGCGTATGTTATGCTTTCTTGTTTGCTTGACAAATCGAAAAGCAGAGGTTCTGGAAAACGGTATATGCCCAGTTTACCTGGATTCCCTTTGAATTAGTGCACATATAGTCAAAACGGTCTTGACTATAGAGATAGAAAGAGCCAGATTTCCCTTGTAGCGCCTTTGTTACCACGTCGTTCAGCAAAATGAAGTGGGGTTTGAGAACCTTATTGTTTCCATTAGCATGGATTATCGAACCATCGGCAGAGAATGTTTTCTTCATCTCTTCCATGATTTCTGGTGAGAGAATCAAGTTGAACGTGTGCCCCTCCGTTGGAAGTTCAAAGAACTCCGCATATACAGTTTGATCGAAAGAGAACTCCACGCCGTTGACGGTTGCTACGATGGATTCACCCACCATAGTTGCAGATTTGACGAACTCGCGAACTTCTTTCTCATAGAATATGAATGGACCGCCGAGATACTTATTCGACCTAGAATATTCTAGGGTTCTGAACATCTCCACCACCTCCGGTTGATCGAAAGTGTAAACTGGTTGAAAATCCACCTGTAAAGTGCAGTGACCCAAAGTGATTTTCTTGTTCACTATTTTCGAAAGAATATGAACCGACACAAAATTTTCAGAGAGATTTAGAGAGAGAAATGCAAAGAAAACTAGGGTTCTTTAGGATTTCGAGAGATTGAAATCTTTCAAACTCATGCACTAATGTCCTTATATAGACAGAAAAGAGAGATACAGAATAACCGTCTCTTCTTAAGGGTATGGCCCACTAATAAATGTTAGACGTCCTTTTTCAAGGAGTCGTCATTAAAAATGAGGGTATATCAGTCATTTTCTCCAAACTTGAAAGACACGTGTCTTCATGTTGATGAGAGATGACTGTTTAATGTTTTGAGCGGGAAAACTGAATAGCTCTCAACGTGGGACAACTGTCATTGATCAGTCTAATCGGCACGTAGTTAGACGTTTTTCTTACTCCACAAATCCATATAACTAAACGTCTATTAGATGGATGGGTCTATTAGACGTATACATCTAATTACGTGTTATAATAATCTGTCTAATGTCTATTAGACGTGTACGTCTAATTCCGCATGAACACCACGTGTTAGACGTGTGTTTAATTAGACGTGAGCATCCACTTGCTCATGACGTAAAAACGTCTAACGTCTATTAGACGTGTCCGTCTAATTGCGTAGGTATAACACCTCAACATATAGACTTAGATGAATAGATTTTGAGCAAAAATACGACTAAGTACAAACCGTTTCTTTTAGACACACTGTCTAATTAGACCGATTAAGAATATTCGTCTAGAGAGTATCTTTACTTCCAAAGTAATTTTCCTTTCACATTATGTATAGGGAAAGAAAAACATAAGAGACAGTTTTTGTGGTCCAAAGACCAACAATAATTTTAACACATAAAAACATTTATCTACTAGAATGGCAAAGGCCATTGTTGATCTTCCAGTCTGTGTACTCAAAAGAGTATTCTTCTTACTTCCTTCCTGCAATCCTCTTGCATCACCTACAAAAGAAAACTATTTACACATTTTGATACCCATGCTTAATTGGGTCCTCGATCAATTAGTCCCTTAGAAATCCATATTTGAGTTATTCTGTTGGATTTCCCATTTTGTGTTGTGATTAATGCATACGATTTTGTCTTAGCAGATGACTTCCTGCTAGCCACTGATCCCTTAACTTTTGAACAAATTTTTCTTTTAAAACTCCTTGACTTAGAGTCAAGTTTTAAATTTCCAGACTTATTGGTTGCTTCTAGCTTATTCTTAAGCCATCTAACAGTAGGCGGAACATAAACTATTTCATTTTTGAAAGCAACTTCTTCATGAATAGGATCAAATTCAATGTCAGTCATACTCCCTTTGACAAAGCTTATTGGCTTAAGCTTGTCAGATGAGTTGGACTTTTTGCATGACAGGTTAAAGTCATTGCTATCAAACCCCAATCCGGATCTAGATCCAGCAGGTTTCAACATACTGATCTGATGTTTGACAGCTTCTCCAAACCTTGTCCATGCACAGACAATATAGTTTAACCTTTTGTTTTCAGATGAAAGGGTTTGAATCTGTTCTTTGAGCATCTCATTCTCAGATGAGATCTCTTCAATCTTCTTTTCAAAAACAGTTGACTCTTCAGCTTGAGACAGATTTGGTTTGTTTACATCTGATGAAGATTTAGTTTTATTTCGAGATTCTGCTAGCTTTCTGTACTCGATGACCATGTCATCTAGTGCAGCTACCAGCTGTTCCCTTGAAAACCTTTCGTAAGAGAAATCAAATACCTCAGTCTCTTGAGTTCCTTCTTCATCTTATCTTTCCATGAAGCAGGCCACCTCTTCTTCATCACTTTCACTGGATGAAAAATAGGAGCCTTCAGTTCTTTTCCATCTTCCTTGGCATCTTCGCGTTTCGGCTTTCGGCATTCCAATGCATAATGACCTTTAATACCACAGTTAAAACAAGTAACATTAGCTTTAGATTTTTTATTGTCATTAGAATTTGAAGAGTTTGAGTTAGAGTTGCTCTTCTTCATGAAGTCTCCAAACTTCTTCACAAAGAGAGACATGAAATCGTTGTTCAGCTGCTGAGCTTCCATCTTCACATCTGGAGCGGTTGATGGCTCTTCAGCAGTCACCAGCTCCTTGGCAACAATAACGGATGTGGGTTGATCTTCTTCCATCCTACAGTTCAGCTCGAACTCATAGGCCTTGAGATCAGCAAAGAGATCAAAGAGAGAGATCTTGTTGAGATCTTTGGATTCCCTCATCGCCATTGTCTTTATGTCCCATTCCCTTGGAAGAGCACGCTCCCGGTTGTTATAGGTCTTGCCTAGGATAGACAAAGATGAGACGATCTTACTGAATCTGGTGTCGAAATCGTTTATTGTTTCACCAAGACGCATCTTGAAGCTGTCGAACTGTTGAGTGGCAACCATAATCTTGTTTTCCTTGGTTTGCTCGTTGCCCTCACATAGTTGGATGAGTCTGTCCCAGACCTCTTTAGCAATATCGCATTCGATAATGTAGTTGAACATGCTGTCATCGAGAGATCTGTACAGAACATCAAGAGCCATGTTGTTGAGGTTGTTCTGCCTTTTTTCATCAGCGTTCCAGTCAGCCTTCTCCTTATCAATCTTGATAGGACCTTCTGTGACAACGCTCCACATGTCATCATGAGGAGAAGAGAGATGACCACGAACTCTTTTCTTCCAGACAATGTAGTTTTCTCGAGAGAAAGTTGGAATGGCTGTAGCATTGACATCTTTGGTTGTGGTCGACATATTTCAGGAAAGGCTTGAGAATAAAACAGGGCTCTGATACCAATTGATAGGATCGGGTTTATCGATGGAGACGGGAGTCTGGCTAAGGATAAAGGCTTATGAAAAACGGTTTGAAAGAAATCCTGTTAGGGATTTAATTCGCTTTCTATTCTACGCAAACACTTGTAAACACTTGAAACAGATTCAAGGCGGAAATATTTACTTGGGTTTGAAGCTCGAGATGAAATATGAAAAGATGACAGAAATGAAAGAACACAGCAGTTTGTTTATGGATGTTCGGAGAAACTCTCCTACGTCACCATTCTTCCAACCACCGGAAGGATTCACTATAATATAATTCGAATCAAATACAGTTTACACACACTTAGCTCACTATTGAACAGAACACTTTCTGTTCAATTATAGGATGAAGAATATCAGTCAGCTAAAGGTGTTTTTGATTCTAGCTCTCTCTTGATTCACACACAGTACAATCAGAAAGCAGCTTCACAGTATGAATATTCAAAGGCTTGAATTCTCTCAAGATCGGCAAATTCGTAAGGTTAGCAGTTCTCTTATTTTTAGGCAGATTGTCCGTTGTCCTTGAGATTTATTAAATACTGAGCAGGAGCTAACGGTCGAATCTTTTAGAATGATACGTGGCACTCTTCCATTGGAAAGCCTCCATTGTACACAGCAGGTTTTGAGCACAAGGATCGTGGCCGTACCTCACTAGTAGTGCGCCGAATATTTTATCAGGGATGTACCTACAAAACAAGTAATGTGAGGAAAATTCTCTTACGTGGCATTCGTTGGTTGGTTGCATATAGCTGTTGTACTGATCTTCACTAGAAAGTGGAGCAGGAGTAGGGTACAGTTATAGCACATGGGTAGGCGAATGCTAGCTTCAAGCATACTACTTAAGCTGAGCATTAGACGTATTTCAGTTAGACGGATTGTGAAAATCAGTCTAATGAAATCAAACATCCCCTTTCAATAACAGAGTCTATTAGACCGCCTGGTCTAATAGAATTAGACTTACGTCTAATTACAATAACCATTAGACTGCACGTCTAACTCCACTAAGTTAGACTGCACGTCTAATTTCGGTTCTACCTCAGACTTGTCTGAAGGAGTTAGACTCACGTCTAACTTTCACTTAATTAGACTACACGTCTATTTATCCAATAACCATTAGACTGCACGTCTAACTCCACTGATTTAGACTGCATGTCTAATTCCGGTTCTACCTCAGACTTGTCTGAAGGAGTTAGACTCATGTCTAACTTTCATTTAATTAGACTACACGTCTAATTATCCAATAACCATTAGACTGTACGTCTAACTCCACTAAGTTGGACTACACGTCTAATTCTGGTTCTACCTCAGACTAATCTGAAGGAGTTAGACTCACGTCTTACTTTCACTTTTTATTAGACTGCACGTCTAACTCCACTGAGTTAGACTGTATGTCTAATTATCCAATAACCATTAGACTGTACGTCTAACTCCATTGAGTTAGACTACACATCTAATTCCGGTTCTACCTCAGACTTGTCTAAAGGAGTTAGACTCACGTCTAACTTTCACTTTCTATTAGACTGCACGTCTAACTCCACTGAGTTAGACTACACGTCTAATTCCGCATATATTAGACTATCCGTCTAATTGTAAATATATTTGACTACACGTCTAACTCCGATGAGTTAGACTGTACGTCTAATTCCGAATATCTATTAGACCATACATCTAATTCGATGCATTCATTAGACTACACGTCTAACTCCGTTGAGTTAGATTGTACGTCTAATTCTATTCATTCACTAGACTACACGTCTAACTCCGTTGAGTTAGACTTTACGTCTAATTCTATGCATCTAATGCCAAAATCGGTCTAATGACTCTCATTAGAGCCAAGTCTTATGAAGTATGATTTCGATACACCTGCATCAAAACTCATAAGTCATTTCATCATCAAAATCTCAATGGTTAAATTATTTCAACACTTAGTCAAAATAATTTGACCCAACACAAGCGCTAATGAGTGAAGATTGTTTCACTGTGTATTTACAGTGGTTATAGGAGTAAAACAAGTTATACCTAGTGAAGTTTGCTTCACTTCTATTTACAACGCTAATAGAAGTGAAACAAGCTCTACCTAGTGAAGCTTGATTCACATCTATTTACAACAGCTAATAGAAGTGAAACAAGTGTTACCTAGTGAAGATTGCTTCACTTCTGTTTACATCAGCTAATAGAAGTGAAGCAAGTTTTACTCGGTTGCGCAATGTAATTTATAATTTAAATTATTATATTATTATTACAATTTTTTTACTTGTTTCTGATTAATCTAACTCTTTACCTTTTTCTTTCATGGTGATTCAAATACGGCGCTCTTTCAAACGGCGATTCACAATTTCTAACTCTACTTGAAATATTTTTTCCGTAAACAACTCTATAGCTCGTGAAAATGATACGTACAACAAATTCATTAATTTTTGTTCATATTTATGAAACCCTACTTCGAGAATGGTATGCACGCACAATGAGATCGTTATATTTTGTTCAATGAAATCGTTCATATTTAGGAAACCCAACTTTGGACTCTTAAACTGAAGTTGGAAATCGTTGGTGCTTTAACAAAGGTAGTATGTGTGGTGATTCAATTAATCCACTATTACTAACACTAAGACTAAATCAGTCTATTGGGAAATAGAGACTACACTTAGTGTAATAGTCAGAAAGACATAAAGTAAGGGAATCAGGCAATCCTACTACTAATACTAGAATGGAAGAATGTAAAGAGTTAAATAAATGGCTATGGCTAATCTCTTTAATTAAGTTATTTCACTAGTGAAAAGAGGTAGTCGCTAGACTTACACTTGCCTTATTATTGCGGCTGTGATAGTAACACATCGTATTGGAGAGTCTCATTCTCTCGTTTTCATCCTTACCTATATTCTATTATATTTATCCAATTTTGGCAACTTTCAGTCTCTATAAACTTGATGAAATATCTATTACTCAAGAAAAAAGACTTGCATCAATTAATGGCATGAAGGATTTGAATCAGGAACATAAAGACTTTTAAAAGGGCATTCATTCATTGCCTTTTAGCTCTCCGAGTGGAGTTGTCAATACCAAACAAGTCGATTTCAAGCAAAGTCAATGATCCATTCTCAAGTAGGCCGCTTTCAGTCCTCTCATTGGTTAACGCTTGAAAATTGGAATATTGAATGATAAACAATTATATTTCAGTTTAATGTTCAAATGTGAGTTATAAACCTTGATAACTAAATTATATAGCGCTACCGAGTGAAACTTGCACACTTTCATAAAGTAATTACGACTTGAAATCCTTGAAATATGAATTATATGCCTATAATTATCATTTAAAACCATGAACACATTCATGTAAATTCATGTATACCTTCATGTAAACCCTTCTAATGACCTGCAATTCGATTTACTTGTATTTTCACTATAAATATAAGTGAATCAATCTTCACTCGGTAGCGCTTTACTTGTATTTACATTATTCATATAAGTGAAGCAATTTTCACTCGTTAACGCTTTACTTGTATTTACACTATTAATATAAGTGAAACAATCTTCACTCGATAGTATTATGTCCATTTAATTTATAATTATATTATTAATTGGATTTTCAACAACAAAATTTCTCTTAAGTCACCTCAGCTATCATGATCATTTCACATCATTTCTCATGCTATCTTCTTTAGTACAATTTCGATTTCTATCTCTCTATGAGTACGATTGGCTGGAAACAAGCTCTCGTGAAGACAAAGTTGACTTATTTTAGCCGAAAATTCATATTTCACGATTCATCGCAGCAAATAAACTCATCAATAAACCATTACTTTTTTCATGATTTCGGGATGACAATGGTACGTAGTTCAAAAAATTTGGACGTAAGTTCTGTTATGTTTTGTTTTTTGACAACTAAAAATATTTTTTTGTTAATATTCATGAACGAATCAACATCTACGATAATAACGATGAGAGGTATATTGTTTGTTTCTTTCATACTGTACGTTGTTTCTATTTATAGTGAAGTGAAACGCTCTTCACTTCTATTGATGCTATAAATACAGTTGAAGTAACAATACAAAAACTTCACCTGTAAATGATCAATAATAATATAATCTGTATTTAATGGCTTACAGCCTTCATTAAGAATTTTTATGTTATTTCAACATCACTAATATTTATTTTTCCATAATTGGCAGCGAATCTACAAGTTTCTGTCTTCATTTAAATTTCGATCAAAACAGTCTACTGTTGGAGAATATTTTAGCAGAACTTATTCCACATATAAGTAGGGAATTTGAGACAGAAGAAGATGCATATAAATTTTATTTAACTACGCTGAAATAATTGTATTTAGTATAAGACGCAATTCAAAATACGATGATAAATCAGGTTTAATATTGGATATGGTTTTTTGGCTGTAGTGCACATGGTGAAAGGGGAAAAGACAAACGAGATTTTTATGACAAACGTAGTTATTCTGAAACAAGGTTCAGTTGTGATGCAAAATTGAGGATAAAAAGGGAAGACAATAGAAAGTATAAAGTAGTGAATTTTTTTAGTGAGCATAATCATATTCTTGCAAATCCCAAGAAATATAACCTTTATAGATTCCATAGGAATATTTATGCATCTACAAGTATACAAATTGAATTGTCATCTGATGTGGGAATATCTCCAAATGAATCATATGCTCTTATGTCGAAACAAATAGGCGACAAGGACAATTTAAATTTTCTTCCTAATGATTACAAAAACTATTTACGATTGAAAAGAACCATAGAATGTAAGAGTGGGGATACAAGGGTGTACTAGAATATTTGCAAAAAATAATTCGATGATCATAGTTTTTATCATGCTATTCAACTTGATAAGGACGATTTAATAACCAATACCTTTTGGACTAAAGCTAAAATGCAATCAAATTATGGATATTTCGGAGACGTTGTTTGTTTTGACATGACCAGTAGGAAGAATAAGGAAGGTCGTTCAATTGCGTTGTTAGTAGGTATTAATCATCACAAACAATCTATTATTTTTGGTATTGCTCTATTATACGAGGAAACTACTTTGACTTTTGAATTGTTGTTTGAGACTTTCACCACTGCTATGATTGGCAAAAATTGACAACCATTCTTACAGATCAAGAAGCGGCTATGGCTAAGGCCTTATCGTCTAAATGGCCTAAAACTAATCATCGTCTGTGTATTTGGCTCATTTTTCAAAATACAATCATACATTTAAGCGATGTGTTTCATAAGTTCAGAGAGTTTTCAAAGGATATTTATCATGTATATATGATTTCGATGAAGAGGCAGACTTTCTTGAAGCCTGGAATCAAATGTTGACAATGTATGCACTTAAAGATAATGATTGGTTGAAGCGTATATTTTTCATTAGGAAAAAGTGGGCTTTCACATATGGACGGTATATATTTTTTGCTGATATGACTACAACACAAAGAAGTGAGAGTATGAATAGTCTTTTGGAAAGGTATGTCTCATACAAACACAAGTTCTTGGAAATTTTCGAACACTTCAATAGACTCATCGAGGAACATAGATATAATGAGTTAAAACCTTATTTCAAATCAATTACTAGTGTGCCAAGTTTGTCCTGCCACATTGAGATTTTAAAGGATGCAAGTAGTAATTACACTCTTGAGGTATTTAAGTATTTTGAACAACAATGGTTTATGTCTTATGATTGCGGTGTAGAAATATTTGAGGATGTTGATAGACGCACAAAATAGAAAATAACTCCCCACAAGAGGAGATACCATCATTCAGTTATAGTTGATAAATGGTGATAACATTGAGTGTAACTATCGTAAATTTGATTTTGGTGGGATTTTGTGTGTTCATATTCTGAAGATATTTACGATGAGAAATGTGATGAAGATTCCTACTAACATGATATTCAAGAGGTGAACTAGAACTGAAAAAGAAAATTATTTTGGAGTAACAGATTCAACGGTGAACAATAGTAATGTTGATCTGAGAGAACTTCAAAATATTCGATACATAAATTTGTGTGGCTTGTCTATATATTTATTTACAAAGGAAACATAAAGAAATGACACTTATATGGATTTGAAAGAAATTATGTTAAGCTAATGTAAGTTGGTGGATAATAAATTACAACATGATATTAAGACTCAACACTAATTGGATTAGCTTCTAGTGAGGGTACCTCTATTAGAGTCAAATGAATTAAATCTAAAAAGAAAACAGACTCTATTAAGAGAATGAAAGGTGTCTTAGAGAAAAATTTAAAGAAAAGAAAATCAACAAGAAAAACAAGCCAAAAAACAATAAATTTGGTATGTCATTGTTTCACTATAAATAGCAATAATTATGTTAGTCAATGGAAGTTATTATTACTAAAAACTCTTAAATTATTTTACCGTTCTAGTCTTCAAATTCAATACCAACAATTGTTGCATTATCAACTCCACAACCACAACACTAGGACAAAAGTTTGAGCATGGACGTTGATACTCCATTTACTATTTTTTTGTCAACTCGACTTTCAAATACGAGTTACGTGTAAAAGCTGAAATATATGCATAATATAAAAAGCATTTATACCTTTATGTAAAAGAATTTACACATTCATGTAAACCCAACTAGAGAATAAATAATGAAACAAGTGCTAACACGTAAAGATTGCTTCACTTCTATTTACAGTATCATTAATAGTGAAACAAGCGCTAATGAGTGAAGTTTGCTTCACTAGGTATTTCCAGAGCTAATAGAAGTGAAACAAGTGTTATCAAGTGAAAAATATGCATGTAAATTTTATGTAAAACCATTAACATGGTACTGTAAAAGTATTTAGACCTTCGTGTAAACCCAACTAGAGAATAAAAGATGAAACAAGTGTTGACGAGTGAAGTTTTCTTCATTTCTATTTACAACGTCATTTATAGTGAAAAAAGCGCTACCTAGTGAAGCTTGCTTCTCTATTCACTAGGTATTTATAGCTTTAATAGAAGTGAAACAAGCGCTACCTAGTGAAATATATGCATGTACATTTTATGTAAAATCATTTACACAGTAATATAAAAGCATTTATACCTTCATGTAAAAGTATTTACACCTTCATGAAGATAGTTTTACATATATCTTATTCTATTTGTGACTATAATGATGAATACAAATTAGTTTTACATGATAATTTCTTCTATTAACGCATTTAATTCTTAGTAATTGATAGTTTTACAAGATAACTTCTACTTTTGCTTATAATTCTTAATAAGTGATAGTTTTTCATGATAAGAAAAAAATATATATATATATATATATGAAATGCGATTTATAATGTCAAATTGTGAACTACATCTATTATAAATTTTAGGTTTCATAATTTGTATACATTTTCACGCAACAATATCTGACGTGGTTCCATAGATCGTTTACATCGGACTCGAAGATAGACACAATATAATTTATCCTCAATGACTTTAATTCCTTCTTGACCCTTCTTTTGTTGAAGCCACAACTCTATTTTTTGCTATCACCCATATAGGCCTCCATATGCCTCATACAGAAAACTCCGCAATCGTTATAATTCTTGTTATTCTGCCCTGACATTTTTAACACATTTCTTTTGAATTTGGAGACCTTATTAGTAAGAGGGGAGTCTTTGGTCTTCAAACAATTAAAAAATTTAGCCTGTATAAAATGATTAACATGAAATTATGTCAACTAATAAAAAATTGTTCTCAAATGATAAAAAAGAAAAGATTAGTGTATTACCAAATCTAGGACGATTTAATATTTATTCTCAAATAGCACATTCAAAATCATGTTGTCAAGTATTTGTACTTCCTCTTCTAAGAAGTTATAGAAAACTAAGTAAAAAGTCTGGTTGACATGCGAGGGAAAAAATCTGCAGAAAAATAAAATAGTGAATAGAGGTTTACATGCTATTATGAATCGTTCAGAATGATAGATTTACTTAAAATGTTTTCATTCTTGATTTCTACTTTCGAAATTTTAAACTCTGACAGTTCCAAATTGACCCTCGACTCGAATCCATCTTTCAACTTGATTTCATCTTTCGCATATGACTATTTATAGTAGAGTATATTATAACACTAATAATAAAATTTATAAACAATAGTGTTAGTAGAGCTTACAATAACCATTGTGGTGAAGTAAATCTTTTCCTTTTCAAGTGTTGATTATTTTCTACAATTTACTTTCAAGATAAACGCCCAAACATCAACTACTAGACTATCTACCCAGTTTTTATCATTGAAGCTAATGAAGTCACCTCGCATCAAGTTTAGGGTTATTTTATCACTCAAAAATAACATTTCACTGCATAATACAATAATATATTTTATAATGAGGTAGAATTTTAATTTATTCATATAAATAAGTGTGAATAGAAAACATTACCCTTAGTCCAGTCCTATTTCAAATATGAACACCACAAGTAACTTCTACTTGACTGTTAATCCTTCTACATCCTTAAAAATGTTGTTGAAATACGGGGTTTTAGTTTTAAGGGTAATTTTATGGTCTGTGATGGTCGAGGAGCCGCCATTGCTACTTTTGGCATTCCCAAGACTTAAATTGGTGTAGGACAAACTTCTACTGGTACAATAGAGAGGCATTGTGTGATTGTTCCTTTGGTGGGAGGAATGTTGACGTTGTCTTTAGTGGTAGGAGGAATGTTGTTGTTGTATTTGGTAGTGGGAGGAATTTTGTTGCTACTTTCGGTGATGGGAGGATTATTGTTGTTGTCTTCAGTGGTGGGAGGAATGTTGTTATTTCTATCAGTGGTAGGAGGAACGTTGTTGTTGTCTTCGGTGGTGGGAGGAATGTTGTTGTTGTATTTGGTTGTGGGAGGAATGTTGTTGTTGCTTTCGTTGGTGGGAGGATCATTGTTGTTGTCTTCGGTGGTAGGAGGAATGCTATTGTTGCTTTCGGTGGTGGGAGGAAAATTTTGTTGTCTTTGGTGGTAGGAGGAATGTTGTTATTGTCTTCGTAGGTGGGAGGAATGTTGTTGTTGGCTTCAGTGGTGGGAGGATGTAGTTATTGTCTTCGTTGGTAAAGTCTAGTCTTGTGTAAGCTCCTTGATAAGCCTTCTCTGAGCACTAAATGGTAGTTTACGACCTTGGTAAAAGGCTGAAAAGAGGCTTCTACAACTTGAATTGCGTCCATGTTGTGCATCTCAGGTAGATATTGAGCACCTAGTGCCAATGTTTCTATAGCGCCAGCAAGCCTCTTCAAACAAAAGGCAAGAGATGATGGCATGTCACGTTGAGGCTTCTCATTCTGAGGTTGCTCATTTTGAGGCTTCTCAATCTGAGATTGCTCATTTTGAGGCTTCTCATTCTGAGGTTGCTCATTCTGAGGCTTCTCATTCAGAGGCTGCTCCTTCTGAGGTTGTTCCGTATCAGTTTGCTCCTTTTCAGGTAGCTCCTTTAAAGGTTCGTCATCTTCTTCTATCATTCAGAATGCGTATGCGAGCAATGGTTCTACCCTGTCCAAACCCCCGTGTTTGGACTCATACTCGATCTTCTCGTACATCTTCTTGTTGTCCCGGCATCTCAAAATTGGAAAAGTTCTTGGCATGTTTCTGTGCACCTTGTGCTTAATGACTCAGTCCAAGTAGCACAACTGATCAATTTGCATTTATAAATATGTTACGTTCATAAATTTGAAATTAATAAACTACAATGTGATACTTAGATGTCATTTGAGAACTCAGCAAAAGAAACGTCATTGGTCCATGAAAAAATGACAACTTTTTTTAGTACCTCTTAAAAGGACTTTCCACAAGTTCGTCTAAGGTGAACTTACACCAGTTGCAATCTTTTGTTTTAGATACAACTTATAGGGATTTCAAGATTTTTAATTTGCAAATAAAAACATTAAGGCTCAAATCATTTTACATGAAAGTCGAAATGCCTTTTACACGAAGGATGAAATAGTTTTACTTGAAGGTTTGGGTATACCTGCACTATAGATTTTGAGAAGTCCACAAAAACCTGGAGACAACATAAACAACAAAATTTATATGAAATTTTCAATGTTTTGTAGAATTATTTTGGGCATTTGATGGGTACGAGGACCTCCATTATTCTCCTTCATTCCCCATCTCCTTCTCCACGCTATCAGATTATCCTTCTACTTATGCTCGTTCGAGTCAACTCCAATGGACTCTACAATTTCTAATTCCCCTCCAGGGATGTTCAATACATGTTGAACATCCTCTTCTTCAATATGAAACACCTCTCCACTAATCAAGACAATGGATCTCCTTCTAGATTTGAAGAGAGTCACAATGCTTTGGGAAAAATTCACTAGGAATTTAGATATGTCCAACGAAAGAAGGGAACCAAATCCAATGTCCATCACTACATCCTTTTGTTCTTCGAATAAATTTTGAATGAGGTTATGAAGGTCCATTGGAGAGGTTCGGGTCTTAAATATTAGAGCTTCGGAAACTTTCTTTTTTCTTAAGAGGTTTCTCATTCAATTCTTCATTAGCTGATAATGCCATTATTTCCAAGGTGTCAAGTGCTTTCTTGATGCTCTGTTTTTTCTTTTCTTTAGTTGAAATCTACAAATAATATGATATACTTTAAATAGAAGAATTGATCAACTACAATATTAAAACAGAAAGCAAGTAAATATGTACATTATCTACTTTAAATGAGTTACCTCCTATTTTTATCTTCCATTTTCGTCGTCGATTCAATAAATGGAACGATTTATTTCTCTAAATCCTGATTATGAAATGAAAGATAAACATATATCTTCAAAACAAATAAGAAATCAAATAAAACCTAGAAAAACTCGAATGAGAAACTTTTTTTTACCATTTTCACTGCACAAGACCACTACTTCATAAATATTTGATATCAGCCAAAAGAAAGAACTACCGGAAGATAAGCTACTTCAAACGTGAGCAAGCGGAGAGAATCCAAAATAGAAAACAAGTATTTACAATTTTAAGAAGAAAAGAGGTGAAGGAGCCCGAGTAAAGCAAATCTAGGAACAATCGCGAAAGGGTAGATAGAGAGAGAATATGCTAGACAATGTAAAGCTTAATTAATAATACAAAAATAATTTAATATAAGTGAAACTGTAGCTTCACTTGGTAGTGTTTTTTTTACTCCTATCAGCGATGTAAATATAATTGAAGCAAGCTTCACTAGGTAACGTTTGTTTCATCTTTTATTTTCTAGTAGTGTTTACATGACGTTATAAATGTTTTTACATGAATATGTTTGTTGTTTTACAAGTAATATCACTAGGTAGCTCTTGTTTCACTTCTATTAGTGTTATAAATACCTAGTGAAACAAGTTAGTGCTTGTTTCATCTTTTATTCTATCTAGTTGAGTTTACACGAAGGCATAAATGCTATTACATGAACGTATACATGTTTTTATATGAATGTGTTAGTGGTTTTATATGAAAATTACAAACATTCTTTCACTAGGTAACGCTTGTTTCACTTCACTTCTATTATATAAATTATAAAATAATTAATACAAATTCATTTAAATATCTTACAAATAAATTTTTGGAATATATTTATATATATATATTTATAAATAATTATATAAATTATAAAATAATTAATATAAATTAATTTAAATATATCACAAATAAATTTATAAAACGGAACATAGGTCACACAGGTGACAAGCGAGATTAATTACAACTATAATACAACTACTTGATGTTATATTAACCTATTATGTTATTTCTATCTTACTAATCCAGGAGTCAGGCGGTGCACAAGCCCGTGCTGGCCCCGATTTGGTTCTGCCACTAATTAAATGTAATACTTTTCGGAAGTGGCATGTTGTCTATTATTTATAATTTGTCTACAATCGTATTTATACATATAAAATAGAAATGTTTAGAGCTGATGACCGATATGAATATCTATAAAAGAAGAATTATTGGTTATCATTACATATAAGTATAAACGAAATTTGTTATTTGAAGGGTTTACATACAAGATCAACATTGTCGACGTCTTCTTTTGATATTTTATACTTCTGCATCTCATCCTTAAGTGTAGCCATAAATAATTTGCAACCATAGTCTATCACCATATGTAAATAAATTTGAAATATCAATTACCTGAACATTGAGCATAATACATATAACACAACCAAGTGAAGTAATTACATAGGATAATGTCGAAAAGCAAATTATTCGTTTTTCATGTCTTGCTAGCCTACTAAAATAAATGTTCAACATATGGGCCCAAACGTCAACTATTTTAGAGAAAACACACATGCCTTCTTTCATTGAGTTAAGAAGTTCACGTTAGAGTGGTTAAGCCCTCGAAGAGGACCTCACTACAAATCACATTAATTTAGAACATACACTACATGGTATTCTAATAGATTGTACGCATTTTTTATTGGTAAATGTTTTGAGGAAAGCTTTACTTACTTTTGATCGAGTACTTCAGAGAAAACCAAATCCTCCAATAGTTGTTCTTTGTTTGTTATTTTACCCAACTTTTTGTCCATGATGTTCATATAAGGGAATTTAAGGACCATCGAAAGTATGTTAATCTTCCTCTTTGGATGGTCTTTATATTCACACATCCCTTATCTTCATCATCTTCATCATCTTTAAAATCTTCACTTAAATTATCTCAATCAACAAAGTCTTCACTATCTATAGCGTCCCCATTTGTTGCCTTTGGAAGGTCTTCCATATTTAAACATCCATCTTCATTAGGAGAAACAATTGGGGAGGACTATTAATTTTAACGTCTTTACTATATATAGTGTCCCCATCTTCCGCCTTTGGAGGATCTTCCATATTTACACAACCCTCTTCATTAGGCTCAACCATCGGTGGACATTTATTTGAAAGGTCTTCATTCATTTTGAAATGTTTTTGTACACTTCTAACTCTGTAAATTTCTGGATTTTGGCCTCAAAAATAGACCTAGGATCGATGTTGAGTTTCTCCGACTCGTCTAATAGATATAACAGATGTTGTGCCATACCTTTAAGCTATTAGTCTTAACAACATTAAGTATATAGAAATGGAAGTAAAATTGTTAACACAATACCTTTTCTTTATTTTTTGGAGTTCCTAAATCCATCATCTCATATTGAGGTAATTTCAAATAATGATATGGAATCTCAGGTTGAGGTAATTCCAAATCATTAACTTGAATCTCATATTGATTTTGATTAAGTGGTAGGCGTGCCCTAACTCTCCCATGTCAAAAACCACCTACTCGAGATTCTAACATGATGATATCTGACACTATGGTGTCAATCCAGCAAGAGATGATTGGAAAAGACCTCTGATAAGGATGTATTACACCATTTACAACAACCTCATCGAGGTAGTATAACTAAAAGAAAAATAAACATGTTAATGAATATTTAATATCTATCAAACATATATCATAGAGAACTTATATGTTAATAAAAGATTTACCAATAAAAATGTTAGAGGTCCGTCAAAAAAGGATTCTTTATTTTTTTCCATTTTCGGGCACTTTAACCAATCATTTTATTATGAATTTGCACCAATTAAGGTTCTTTATGTTCTCAATATCCATTAAGGATTTGAGAATTTTGAACCTACATTAATATAATACATGCGCAAGTATTCAAAAATACAAATAGATATATAATAGATTTCAAAAAAATGTTTACCTGCATCATAAATTTTGAACTCTACATAGAAAACTTGATACAACATAGACAACAAAGTCAATTTTAAAATCCTTGTCTGCACTTATGTTATTTAATATCGTCAATATCATAGAATTTATTTCAGGGTCTCCATTTGATTCACTTAAGAAATATCTTACCCTTCAAGCCCTCAAGAATACATAACAAGCAGGGTCATGTGCGTCCGTCCAAATGGACTCAATTATGTACATTGGCCCTCTAGGGAGGTTGAGCACGGACTAGACAAGGTCTTTATCTATAGAGATTTCTCACCGTTGGACAATACTAAAGAACTCTTCTCAACGTCGAAAATGGTCACTACGTGTTTGGATAAATGAACAGGGCACTTGGAGATCCCCAATGTAAGAAGAAAACTAAACCCGATTTTCTTCATAACTTCCTTTTGTTCTTCAATAAGTTTTCGAATCATGTTAAAAGGGCCATTTAGGGAGGTTCTGGTTTTAAAAATTACATTCCTTCTTTTGGGGAGATTTGGTATTTCTTCATCGACATGTGTATCTATAGCTATAGAAGCGAGAATAGACAATTATTCAACAGTTTTCGATGACTTCGTCTTCCTCTTCCTTTCATATTTCATATTTCTTCCTATAACCCTAAAAACAAATCAGTAAAAGAATCAAAAACAGTAATTTACAAATGAAATGAAATACCCTGAAAATACACTAATAAAAATACTAGAAACACAATATTAATTAAAATACACTACCTCTCTGACTTATCGTTGGCGTTGTTGTTGGATAGAAGGACAATTTCGTTGATGGGGTCGGACACAAGGACGTTGTTATTAGATACCGCCCAGACGATTTCTTGGTTGTTGGATACCGCCACAAGAATTTTTATTGTTGTCGTTTTGTGTCATTTTCGCAAGAAGATTGTAGTGGAGAAGAATAGTCATAGGGTTTGAAAGTTGAAAGTGATCGCTAAGAGAGAAAGTGCATAGTGGTAATGCAACGGGAAAAATTTCAATTTATTTCAATTATTCCTTCAGTGAGTGAAGTTAACTTCACATCTATTTAAGTTAACTTCACATTTATTAAAAACAATACTTTTAACACTTATGTGCGATAAGTGTGCCGTGTGCGCCACGATATGCCGATGATATTTTTGCGGTCATAATCGTCATTGAAGAAACCCTCGGTCGCAGTCACAAAGAAATTACACATCGTTCGTTGTCGTACGAACTATGCCATCTGTGTTATCTGTACAATCCGTGTGCCGTGTGCATCGTGATTTCATCTTTCGGTCGGAAGGGTTGTCTTTTCACAGAAATTTACTAAATATCCTCGTCGATCTCTCTCAATTGACACTTGATACCATTCTCGGTCAAGACTAGAGTACATTAGAAAATCAATTTCCTTGAAATTATATAAATTTCAAACTTTTTTGTACTGTAAAGTTGTTAAAAGCTTCGATGACACGAATTCATCTGTGTCGACCACTTTTAATATGACTTTTGCAAATATCGTAACCCCAATAGTATGGGCAATTCTCTCTTTGTCAACAGTTGGTACAAGCCCGACCAACTCTCTTAATCGGGCAATGGGTGAATCCAACACCTGCTCCCCTGATCCTAAGACAGAAAATTCGAATGCATTTAACCTCCACAAAGGCTTGGGAGAGAATCTCATGAATATCCTCCTTGAAAATCATGGATCTCCAAAGCCAAGAGGAAGGGTGGAGATCAGACTGACGTGAGCAAGAGCAATAATAAGGATTTTGTAGTCAACACGCCATGTATGTTTCTACCAATACCAATAACACTCATGAGATGAATGCAAATGATAATAGAACTATTATTGGAATACATGTTGATAGTCTAGATTGTGATAGTCTAGGATATGATCTAGGAAAAGATAGAGTAGTTCAGGAAAATAGTCTATGAAATAAAAATGCACAAGTTATTAACTCGGATTCCAATATAAATCAAATTCAACTTGAGACTATTGAGATACCTGACTTAGACGAAGAAGCAGGGAAGGTAATCCAGAAAAAATTGAAAAGAGAAAGAATTAATGCGGAAAATCTGGATGAAATAGGTAAACACAAAGAACGAAACAAAAGCATTGGGTAAAGAAATAGACCTGAGGAAATGGAGGGTCGGTTTTAATGAAATGGTCAACCTGAAAGGACTTAGAAATCATATAATAGAATTATTGATATTGGGCATGAAAGGCCAATTCGTTTTAAGCAAAGAGAAAAGTCAACAGTACACAAAGCAGCTCAGCCTACATTATCTGCAATACTAGAATCTCTTAAAAAAGGGAAGTACGATACTGTTGTGAGTTGGTCTATTGAAACTTTGAGAGAGCTCTCTAAATGCCCCCAAAACTTGAGTTTACTTAATAAAGAACAATTCTAATTAGAATGTAGACCAAGTTTGGAAGAAAGCTGAAGAACAAAGAAAAACTCAAGGGAATGATTAGAAAACAGAGCAAAAGCATAGTAAAGATCAGAAAACAGGGCAAAACCAGAGTAACGAGCAGAATGAACAACAGAAATAGAATACAGGGCAGAAGAACAAAGGGGAAACAAAAGCTGAAAACCTTGTTCAAGAAAGAGGAAAGATTTTCCTTGGAACATTTAAGCCAAAGGTTGAAATTACCGGTTTCCCGTTTGAATTCAAACTACTCCAAGAACTACATAAAACTACACATTTGTTGGGAAGAACTACATAAAACTCGAAAAATGGGCATAAGGTATGAACCTCTTCAGCAAGCCCAAAGAAACTACACAAATCTGGTTTTAATTGCAACATCTCTCCCAACATGTATAACCCTGAAGCATTAAGTCACTTTGCGAGCCTACTAGAGAGTCCACTTTACATGGACCCAACTATAAAAAGGTGAGCATATGTCTTATTCTAGGATGTGTATTGAGATACACCCGAGATCAAATTTTCCATACTAGATGACGGTAACGGAAAGAAAAGGCAAACCCACAATTATGAGAATCTCATATGAGTGGATGCCGAGTAGATGCTTTGACTATAACACATTCGAACATGTCTGTTACAAGTGCCCGAAAATGGTTGAAAAATAAAGGAAGAAGAAGATCGAGCAAGAGACAGAAAATAAACAGAAAGAAGAACATGAAAGGTTTGAAAATGAAAAGAATGAGAATGAAAGGCAAAAAAAGGTTACTAAAGAATCAGTATTGAGTAAGTAAAAAGATCAAGACAAGGAAGGAAATCAGAACAGGGTTTTAAAGAACAGGGGAAGGAAGATAGAGTGGTAAGAGATTCATAATCAAAGGCTAAGAATGAAGAGGTAACAAAGAAACTTGACTCAGAAACAAGAATCAATACTGAAGAGGTAGTGAAAAGAGAAAGCGTGGGAGAAAGCAAGAAAGGGGAAGTGAGTGAAGGAAATGGGAAAGATAAAGCAAAGACAGTTGAATCGGGTGAAACTATGCAATCTCCAATTCAGAAGAAGGTTGATTAGAGAAACACGAAAATCACAAAACAGCAAGGTAAGAAAATTAAGGAAAATACTATTCCTTATAGCCCTGCTATATGGGAAAATAGAAAGGAAGAAAAGGTACAGCAAAGGGAAGTAAAGCTGGAATATCTTCTTTTCATTAATGAACTTAATGACATAGAATATTATAGGGTTAAATGACCCTATAAAGAGAAGAGATGTTAGAAGAATAACATAAAGGAATGAAATCACAGTATTTGGAATTATTGAAACAAAACTCAGACAAAGTCAAATAGAGAACGTTGTCTAGGGTTGCTTCAAAGAAGAATGAGAATTTATTCATAACTCTGATGGGGTTAAAAGAAGAATCTGTGTAGGATGGGATAAAAGAAGGTTTGAAATCAATAACATTTTTGAAAGGAAGCAAGTTATTTTGATAGTGGTTATCAATCTGGTGACAAGGGTAAAAATCTTATTTGCGGTAGTGTATGCAAGCAACACTAGGATAGAGAGGAATTTTTTTTGGAATTATTTGAGAAGAAGCATTACAGATGACGAACTATGGGTTATTATGGGAGATTTTAACATTACAATATTCAGGAATGAAAGAGAGCGTGAGACAGACATAACACAAGATATGCATGAATCTCAATTAATGTATTCGAAACATAAGCTGCATTGAACCGTCTTCCTCAAGTAATCTATTTCATTGTCAACTTCAAGAGGGGCAGACAACATGAGAAATGGCAGAATTGATAGAGGCCTAGTGAATGAAAATGGGTAGAGTTCTACCTAAGAAGCCAAATCCAGGTTTTGCAACCAAGTATCTCTGACCACTGTCCTTTGAAATTCTTTTGGGAGAAGGAGAAAAAATAGAAAAGACCCTTTAAGTTCTTTAACTTCTGAATGAAAGATGAAGGAATAAATAAAATCTTTAATGAAACTTGGAACATCAGAATTAATTAAACAAAGATGTTCAGAGTTTGTGAAAAAATAAGGTTACTGAAAGGAAAGCTAAATAAACTAAACCGGAAAAAATATAGTGGGATTTATAAAAGAGTAGAGGAAACTAGAACAAAACTAGAGAAAATACAAAGTAAGGCACTGAGAACCCCGAATCTACCTTATAATAGGGAAGAGAAAAAAGAGGCTCTTACGCGATTCAGAGACCTTTGTTCAAAAGAGGAAAGATTTGCTAAGTACAAATCTAGAGAAAATTGGATTTCTTTAGGAGACAAGAATACTTCTCTCTTCTATAAAAAAAATGTTCATCAAGGAATTTCAGAAATTAAGTCTTAAGGCTCAAAAACTAAAATAGAGATGTTTTACAAGGACAAAAGACAGTTAATAAGGAAGTAATAAATTTCTACAAAGAGCTTATTAGAACAGAAATGAGCACAATAATGGAGGATAGCCGAAAATTGCTTCAACAAATTATGCAAAGAAAAATCAGTGAAGAAAGTGGTAACCAATTGATTACAAGAGTCAGTATAGAAGAAGTCAAAAAAGTAGTGTTTTCGATGAAAGGGGATAAAAGCCTAGGGCCAGATGGTTTCAACGCGAACTTTTTCAAAGAAAATTGTGAAATAGTGGGTAAAGATGTAAGTGAAGGGTTTTTGGAATTATTCTAAAATAGGAAAATGTTGAAGCAATGGAACGTCACAGTATTGAATTTGATTCCTAAGAATTCAATTACAGAAAAAATTCAGGACTTTAGTCCCATTTCATGCTGCAATGTTATTTACAAAATTATTTTAAAAACTTTTTCGCAACGTTTGAAAATAGTTATTGATAAGCTTGTAGGATTAGGGTAATCAACATTTATTCTTAAACACTCTATTTCTCATAACATCCTACTAATGTAGAGTTTATTGAATGGATATGGAAAGAAAAACATATCGCCAAGTGTGGCTTTCAAAATTGACATTATAAAAACTTTTTTACTCAATTAGATGGGGATCAATCCACGAATTCCTCCTTGCTACAGGTTTTCCAATAATTTTCATTGATCAGATTATGCAATGTGTTTCCACTCCTCACTTTATTGTGAGCGTGAATGGTATTCATGGAGGTTTTTTCAAGGGTGAAAGGGGAGTAAGGCAAGGAGACTTCATATCTCCTTACATATTCGTCTTAATAATGGAATTTCTTGACTGCATTTTTAAAATGCTTTTAAGAAGTCATCATTTTAAATTTCACCCGTACTGCAAAGAAGAAACAATAACCCATATATGTTTTGCAGATGATCTATTTTTTTTGGCTTATGCGGATGTTGAATATGTTAGTATAATCAAAGAAGCTCTAACAATCTTTTTGAGTATTGTAGGTTTATACATCAATGAGGACAAACGTCAGGCTTTCCATGGAGGGTTAATGAAGAAAGGAAGGAAAACATATTCAATATTATGGGAATCAATGAAGGTGAACTACTAGTGAAATACCTTGGAGTACCCATGTCATCAAAACAACTTCGATATAATCACTTCAGACAACTAGTAGAAAAGGTTAAAAATTCCGTCTTGGATTGGGCTATGAAAAAAATATTTTATGCAGGTAGAATCGAGCTCGTTGAAAGAGTCATCTTTGGAATTAGAAGAGGCAAAAATGTCAAATGGGAGGATGCTTACACTCCCATAGAAGAATGCGAACTAGGAATAAAAATTTGTGCTGAATGGAACAAAGCCCTCATCATCAAGAGTTTATGGGAGTTGGAGCAGAAAGCGGACTCCCTGTGGGTCAAATGGGTGCATACAAGATTTATGAAAGAAAATCAGAGTATTTGGACATGAAGCGTTAATGAAAGAATAACATGGTCATTGAAGAGATCCTAAAAACAAGAAAAGATGTCTTTCAAATGGTGCAAACCACGATTGGAAATGGAAGAGGGGTACTATTCTGGCATGATCCTTGGCTGGATAATATTCCCATTATATTCAAAGAAGAAATGTAAGGATGCAGAGTTATAAGAGAATGCATCAAGTACTCATTTAGAGACGTTTATGAAGATAAATGTGATTACTTCTGAGGCGTATTCCAGAAGGTGATAGAATCCTAAACCTAATGAGGCAAAAGCAACTCAATGAAAGAAATGATGAAATATACTGGAAAACAAAAAGCAACGAGAAGTTTATTACATGAAAGGCATGGGAAATGGTTAGACAAGAGGGCAGGAAGTAGATTGGCATAATGTGGTATAGTCTCCAAAGATTATGCATCGTCACCAATTTATACTCTGGCTGGTATATAGGAAAAGGTTGACAATAAAAGACAGAATTTGAAAATACATAAACATTCCTGATATTAATTGTGTTCTATATTAGGGAGTTGAGGAAAACATAAACCAAATATTTGGGGGAATACTCTTTTGTAACACAAATCTGGAGGAGGTATGTTGCATACATGAACATCATCAACTTTCCAGGAACATGGGAATAAATCCAAAAGTGGATAAAGAATAAAGCAAAAGGAAGATCCTTCTATGTAAGTATACTGAAATTCTACTTTAGAGTAGTAATCTACAATATCTGGAAAGAAAGAAATTCAAAATCTCACAGTGGAAGAAGTAGAACTGCTGAAGATATTTGGGGTGATATAATTTCAGATGGAAATGCACTTATTCAATCCTAGAGAGGAATCAAAAGGAATGAAAGAAATAGAAAGCTCTGCCAGATATGAAATATTTCGTTTGAGAAAGTCACAAGTATAATCAAAGTAAAAATGATAAAGGTGTTAATTGATTGTTGTTGTTGTTTGTAATTCAATTCTTGTTTCATTGTCAAATCTAAATCTAGAAATTGTCTAGATCTTATCTTAAACTTTTATATTTGTTTCCCCTCTTTTAAGTTTTTTTTAATGAAATGGCACTAAGTTGTTTACCCAAATAAAACTTCACATTTATTTACCGCACTAATAGAAAGCACATTAGAGTGAAGCTAGCGAAGTGTTATTCAGTGAAGCTACCTTCACATTTATTACACAGAACTATCAACAATTAATACAAATTAACTTAAATATATCACGAATTAATTAATAAAGACTCTAGTACTATAAGGACTGAGAATTGATGTGAAATGATCATTATATCTGATGTGACATAACGAGAAAAAATTTTGTTCATAATTTAATTAATAACATTTTGTTGTAAATAGAAGTGAAACAAACTTCACCATGTATAGTTTGTTTCACTCCTATCAGCGCTGTAAATACCTAGTGAAACAAACTTCACTTGGTAGCACTTATTTCACTTCTATCACATTGTAAATATCTAATGAAGTAACCTTCACTAGGTAGAGTTTGTTTCACTATTATCAGCGTTGTAAATACCTTCACTAGGTAGCGCTTGTTTCACTCATATCAACACTGTAAATACCTAGTGAAACAAACTTCACTCGTAAACGCTTGTTTCATCTTTTTTTAGCGCGGTAAATACCTAGTAAAGTAATCTTTACTCGTTATCGCTTGTTTTATCTCTTTATATTCTTTAGTAGGGTTTACATAAACGTATAAATATTTTTACATGGATATGTTAGTAATTTTACATTAACGTTTATTTATATTTAATATATAATTATAAAACAATTAAAACAAATACATTTAAATATCTTACAGATAAATTTTAAAATATATTATATATATATATATAATCATATAAATTATAAATTAATTTAAATATATTACAAATAAATTTATAAATATATTGTTTTATATTTATGTATAATATATAATTATATAGATTATAAAATAATTAATATATTTTATTTCCTATTCTATATGAGGAATTACATGAAGACATAATTGCTTCTACATTAACGTATAAATTTTTAACATAAATGTATTAGTGATTTTAATGAACGTTTATATATATTTAATATATAATTATATAAAATATAAAATAATTAAAATAAATTTATTTAAATATTTTATAAATAAATTTTAAAAAATTTTATTTTACAAATTCATTTAAATATCTTATAGAATTTTTTGAATATGTTGTTATATATATATATATATATATATATATATATATATATATAATTATATAAAATAATTAAAATAAATTCATTTAAATATCTTACAAATAAATTTTAAAATATTTTATTTTACAAATTTATTTAAATATCTTACACATAAATTTTCGAATATGTGATTATATATATATATATATATATATATATATATATATATATATATATATATATATATATATATATATATATATATATATATATAAAATAATTAAAATAAATTCATTTAAATATCTTACAAATAAATTTTAAAATATTTTATTTTACAAATTTATTTAAATATCTTACACATAAATTTTCGAATATGTGATTATATAATATATATATATATATATATATATATATATATTATAAAATATTTTACACAAATTAATTTAAATATATTACAAATAAATTTATAAAAATGTTATTATATATATTTATATAATATATAATTATATAGACGGTAAAATAATTAATATGTTTTATTATGTATTATTTAGTAGGTTTACATGAAAATGTAAATGATTTTAAAGAAGGAATAAATGGTTTAAATGAATTAGTAAGTGGATTTACATGTAAATTAAATGTATTTATATATTTACAGTAGCGGAATGAAGTGAAGTGAAGCAAGGTTCACAGAATAACGCTTCCTGATATAAAATACTTTATTCCTTCCTTTGTGTTGTGCTTCTCAAACTTGATTTTACATGAATGAAGTGGAACCATAATTATATTCGAGTTCTGGATCTCTGTTCATTTCAACCCAAAGCTTGATTTAATAATAAAATAATAATGCTAAATTATGATTAGTCCGAAACAGGAGAATAAATAATTTGGTAGTAGAAGATCTTATTTGCTCTTTCACAGGGAAGAACAAAACAATCATTTTCTTAAATATGACTATTTTGCCCCTATATATGAGAGTGAATAAGTGATCCATTAACGTAGGAAATCTTAATTCTAACTAGCATGAATCACGTGTATTTGTACAGATAAGAATATATACAAATTATTATTTATTTATAAATATTTTAAATAAAATTAATATTATTCAAATCTAATTAATTAAAAAATAGTTTTAGTTTGTAAAAATTAAGTTTTATCTTAAACTTAATTTTAACATATATTTTATTCCATTGGTACCCTACTTAACCCCTCAATTGACCATCATCTTGTGACTCACACTTTTTCATATATTTTTTTTATCCCCTCGGCAAACCACCCTCCAATCTTAATCGACCTCAATTGATGACACATCTCTTATCTCTCGTCAAGCTTAACCACTAACCCCCCAATTGACCCTAATTTTGTGACTCACACTTTTTTCATATGCCTCTTTATCCCCTCGGTAAATCACCCACTGACCCTAATTTTGTGACTCACATTTTTTCATATGTCTATTTATCCCACGACAAACCACTCAACAATCTTAGTCGACCTCTCTTTTACTCTCACTTCAACAAATCAATAATCAATCCCAATTGATCATAAATCTCTTATCCAACGTCAAACCAACCACTAACCACCACCCCTCACCAATCTTAGTCGACTTATCTTTTACTCTCACTTCAACAAATCAACAACCAATCACAATTGATCGCAAACCTATTATCCAACGTCAAACTAACCATTAAATACCATCCGACCTTTCATCTCGTGACCCTACACTTTCAAATGATCGTCAAACCAACCACCACCCGGCTTTCATCTCGTGACCTCACACTTTCAAATGCTCGTCAAACCAACCACTAATTACGACCTCACACTCGACAAAATACTCACCACAACCACTAACCACAACCCAATCTTCATCTCGTTACCACACACTTTCAAATGCTCGTCAAAGTAACCACTAATTACGACTTCACACCCGACAAACCACCCACCACCCAACCTCCATCTCGTGACCCCATACTTTTAAATGCTCATCAAACCAACCACTAATTTTAACCTCACACTTTCAGATACCTCGTATCATTTGTTTAAATTTTGCGCCAACATATATTATAGTCAAAAATGCGTTCTTGAAAATCTAAATTTGTATGTTTTGGGATTCAAACCCTAGTCTTAAACATTAAATATAAACACTTTACCGTTAGACCATTTAATATTTTTAAAATAATTTTATTATTTTTTTGGTATGTATATATATTTTGTATTTAATATTTATTATTAACTAATTAATTTTTAACCAAACAATTATTTATACTAATAAAGAAAATATTTTATATATATATATATATATATATATATATATATATATATATATATATATATATATATATATATATATATATATATATATATATATATATATATATATATATATATATATATATAATTCCAATTTAAAGCTATGTAACCAAATAATTTTCTCTTAATATTTTAACTTAATTATTTTATTATAAAATATTTTTAAAATTAATTAAATTTTTTTAGAATTTGTTTAAATAGGTTAATAACTTTAATTTATATATATATATATATATTATATTTATTATCAAAAAGCAAGGATAATTTCAAATAAACTATTTTAAATAATAATTTTATTTTTTAATTTTTTAATAAAATTAAAACTTCTAATCACCAACTAAATTATTTATAACAAAACATAATATCAACTAAATTACAAGAACTACCCAAAATAAAATAAAATAAAATAAAAGTTGTATATCTTTGATATTAAAGAGAAAACATTGATCATTAGATTAAAAAAAAAAAAATCATTAGACTGAAAACTGTATAACTGCGGCGACTGATGGCGAAGAAGATGGCGGCGGTGCTCTATCACTACCCTTGCCCCGATGGAGCTTTTGCGGCGTTGGCTGCTCATCTCTTCTTTTCTGCGACATCGACTTCCGTCCGCTTTTTCCCCAACACCGTCTATGCTCCCCTTAGACCGGACCAGCTACCCCTCCATGAAATTCGCGACCTTTACCTTCTCGATTTTATTGGCCCTCCTGGATATCTTCCCCTAATTGCTGCCCAAGTTGAAAGGTCTTTGTATTTGTATTTGTATTTGTTTCTCTTTGTATATATATGCATTTGATTTGATTCACGCCTTGATGAATGTTTAGGATGTTGATTGAACATGGTTTAGTGTTCAGAGTTTATTCCCATAAATCACATTAAAGGTTCAATACACAAATGTGAACATATCACTTTCCTGCCTCAGTTAAAGGTTTTCCTTTCTAGTGAAGATGGACCTGTAGTATCCTAAAACAGTCGACCTATACCTAAAACTAAGAGGTGGATTGTAACCACTGAATCGCTTCTTGTGCTCTTTTTTCTATGAAAGTTGACCTTTTTCAAAAAAATAAAATAAAATAAAACTACGAGGTGGATAAATTGATTTCATCCACCATCATGTACAACAAGTCTTTCAGTACGGGGAACCTCTACTTGAAAAATCTAAAGAGAAGTTTTATTAGTGAGAATGTTATTCCACATGATAGAGATTATCTATTTATAGGATACAATAACTCTACCTAATCCGAACAAAGTTTTAAAATTCGTTTTGCATTTGTTATTGAAGCATACACCATAACAAAAGACCCAAATATGTTTCTTGACTGTGTCTTTAGTTCCCCATTATTGACATGACTAATTTTGCATTTTGCAGAGTTGTGGTGTTGGACCATCACAAGACTTCATTTGAGGTGTTCCAGAGTGAGGGAGCTAATTGTGTTAATGTTTCTACTTGTCCTGTATTTGGTGAAAACCTGTGCGGGGTGTTGGATATACAGAGGAGTGGTGCTACAATTGCATATGACTATTTCAAAGAACAATTACTTCATCTTGCGGCTGCAAGTGAAAATGATGACACAAAAAACTGTACTGGTTGCTCTAGTTCATCAGTATTGTCTGAAGCACTTCATCAATTTCAGAAAGCTAAAACAAAATTTCAGTACATTGAAGATGGTGACCTTTGGAATTGGGCTCTTCCAAATAGTAAAGCTTTCAGTAGTGGGCTGAAAGATTCAAATATTGAATTTGATGTCAACCGTAATCCTGCCTTGTTTCATCAGGTATTTTTTCTTTCCCTTTGTGCTGTATGAGACTTCTTTATGTGTTTGACTCCAATGAGAGCTCTGAGAGTTGAAATCCTGAAGAAGTAGGAAAAAGAAAAAAAGTGTTCATCATCTTGCATTAATATTGACGCAGTCTCTTTTTAAAAAAAAAATTATATTGATGCAGTCTTTGAAATTAGAGACACAGTAGGATGTTGAACATTCACTTTAAATTCTTTATTTGGAAGGAATTAGTGTTGTTAACTTATGCTGGTTTTCCTACCACATTGTTATAAAAAGAGGGTCCTTTTGGTGTGAAGATTGAATTGAATTGAATTGAAATAATGTGTCAATCCAACCGATGAATTTGTATTAATATCATATTTTAGGATAGGACCACCCTCTTTGACAATAAGGATCATTCTCAAAGAATATGTTTGCAGTCAGATAGTTGCCTGAATTGTTGTATATATACTGCATTAATTGCTACAGCTATTCCCTTTTCCATAGTTTTTCCTTCCTACCATCATCCAAGATAAGACTATGTTTGATAAAAATAACTTATCACTTACTTTGAATCATTAAGTTCATTTAATAACTGTTATTTAGAATCACTTAATTATTTAGTTTTAGATGAAATTAATAAATAAAAATATAAGCTATTTTTTTCTGCTTTATTCGGTAATATAGTAAGAACGTCCACAAGACAACTTTAACCCTAAAAATTAATCAAATTATGTCACTATAAGTGTAAAACAGTCTTTAAGTACTTTCCGACATTAGTTTCACATTTTATCAAATCAACTTTCATATCAAGTTCTTAAGATTTAAATATTATGATTTGGTTTATTCATCATTTAATTCAAACTCTTAAATTCGGCACTTAAAATTTAGTAATGAACACTTAATTTCTAGTTATATCAAACGCATATAAAGCCTATTCTGAGCCAAAGACGAAGTAAAATATAATGGTTTATATTAATCTAAAGTGAATCACTCTCTCTGTCTCACTTCTGGAATCCATTTAACCAAATTTTTAAGAGTAATTTCTATATTAAAAGTATTCATATGATTGTGCAGAGTAATTCATTTGCATTAATTAGCATAATTATATATATATCTGCTTCCTTTCATTTGCATTTGACTATTGTCACTGACATTAACTTTTGTGAAGCTGCTTTCGTTGGATTTGGATGTTGTCATTAATCAAGGAATGACGACTTTATCTGAGAAGCAAAAACTTATTAATGAGGTTCTTGAACAATCCTTTGAAATTGAGCTTGGAGGTGGATCATTTGGACGATGTCTGGTAAGAAAAAAACATCCTTTGATCTTCTACATTACGTTTTCATAGTCATTTATGTGTGCACCTTTTAGATGGGTGCTTTCTTGGCTTCATTTCATAGTAGTAGTCGTTTGCTTACAGATTGGAAAATGTTACATTCTTTGATGCACTTGGTTTCTATGTTTCTTAACAAACCATAAAGAATTGACTATGGTACTCTAAAAATGTTTATATTTCTCATTTTTAGAAACTTGAATGAATCCCATGATTATGTTCTGAAATTTTTGAATGGTGCACAATGGTTTAATTCCTGATTTGTTGAAGTACATGTTCATTTAGAGAGAGACATCTTTTCTACTCTAGTATGTCCATTATCCTAGAGGAATTTTCAACCATATAGCTCTTAATCTTGACATTGCACTCTAGTGACTCACTACATGAAAGAGCAAGCTAACCCCCACCACACTTGTGACACAAGAAGTAATAGCTATTGTGACTGCACCAATAGAACTCTGTTACATGTCCAGTAGGTTAGGGTTAGCCACCTACTAAACAATTTAGTAAATTAAATGGATAATTAGTAAATTCATTCATGAACTTTTTCTTAATTCTTATATTCCTCTATAAAATAAGTATGATATTGTTCTCTGTACTAACAAAAAAGTCACAATCCTCACTACTTTAAATTTAATACTGTCAATTCCATGCCTCGTAGAAGGTGATGTGTCTTATTTTTTATTTAAATTGCCATGTATAATCCATTTTGCATTTTTTAACTGATATTTGTAGAAATTAAATATATATATACATATTTTTTTTAAACTGATTTTCTTTATTTGTGAAGTAATTGAACTTTTTATTTTTGCTCCACAAATAATTTAACCAATAGAGAGAACTCATCCTAATTTAACTGAATATTTTTTCTTTGCTGAATATTAATTTAATTTTGTTTTTGCTAAATAGTAATTTAGTTATTCTTTTTGCTTAACAACAATAATTATATGACCTCTTGTGCTAGTGCTCCTAATTATTAGGAACATTAACAAAAAATGTCAGAATAATTATTGTTAAGAAAACTAAAAATCAATTAAATAATGTTCAGCAAAAAAAAAGATTCAGTTAAACTAAATTAGTGATGAGTTCTCTCTTAAATCAGCTAAATAATTCAAAACATAATCAGTTAAATTACTTTGCAAAAGAATCAGTTTTAAAATATATATATTGTTCTAAGAAAAGAGTGGTATGGATCATATGTGGCTATTTAAACTAAAACAAACAAGTGATGTGGCGTATAATTGACCGTATTAATTTTCAAAGTTAGTGACAGAGGTATTTCTCACATTTTTATTAGTACATGGAGCAAAATCAAACACTACCTACTTTAGGGAGCAAAGGAGAAAACTATCAATTATCTCTAAATTAAGGTTGGAGTGATATGGAGTGATCTCAAAATAATTTGATTTTTTCTTAAATATTGTTTGAAGAAAAATTGATTTGTCTAGGTTAAATGACCAAAATGTTCTTTGATATTTAATATTTTAAAATGTTATAAAGAATAAGTGAGGGTATTTTGAAGTTTAGTTGATAATTTGATTGAAGAAATGATTAACTTCAAAATCACTTGCCTTGCATGTTTTTTACTCTATCAAGTACCGCATTTCAAGAACTAATTATTTAGCTTCCTGTATCCACATATAATTGCCCCCAAAGAGTTGGTAAATGATTTGATTTGTTCACTAAATTTTACTTGGATACTCAAACTGAAGTTATTAATGATTTTACTTGCAGAAGATTCTGAAGTTATTTTAGTGTTTCTTTTGCTTGACGATCTTAAAATAATGGCTCAAATTATTGTTCAGTCGTCATCTTTTTATTAACTCTGTTAATATATTGATATGCACCTTTGAAATAGTTAAATATTGTATTAAATTATTGAAACTAAGAAGATGCAAAAGTTGTGTAGAGATATTTGGAAATTTAACAAGTTTAACAAATAAATGACGATAACATTTAAGCTATTTCGAAAAGTTATAATAAAAAAGGAAGCAAAACAACCTTGACAAATAAATTTAAATTTAGAGAGGTATTAGTGCTTATTATGTTGCTCTACTCTGATAGGCTGTGCATGCGGATCATATTTCCCATCTTCGTAGTGAGCTTGGAGGCCAATTGGCCAGGAAAAGTTATGATAGCAAGTTAAGGTATGTATCATCTGAAATCTCATCATAATGTTGTCTACTTCATTTTTGTTATGAAAAAGGCATGTATTCCACTAATAAGAAAATTACAATAAGAAACACAATACACTGGGATATCAACAGTAGCGATTTCACAAAAATCTTGGTTGTGTATAGGAATGGCTCAAAAAGTGGGCAGGTTTAATATGCAATCTTCTTCTGAATAGATTCAGTATGAGCTTGACATTGTGATTCTTCAGAAGATAAAGTGCTTCTCTGAGCTCTTGAAGCTGAAGACTAGATTCCCGAGAATATGCTTACTCCAAAAATTGACAGATTAAGTCCAGGAAAAATCTGTCGAGACACGAAGATGGATAGATCGGTCGAGATATAAAGTATAGTTTTTGAAATGACAAAACTTCCAAGAAAGAGCTCAAGAACGTTATGGGATTTGTGATAAATGATTTCGGAAAATATGAGATAATAGAATTATTTGAGTTCACTTCTAATGGCTATTTATACTATTGGAGGAGGCAGCGAAAAATTATGAATCAGTTTCTTCAAGATGGAAAAACCCGCTCTCTAATACCATGTAGTAATTTAAGAGGGAAAATATATTATTTAGATAGTGAGTTGAAATTTACATTAGAAATCCAGATATTTAAAAGATATTGAGTGTGATAAAAATAAAGACCGACAACATTCAACATGTTAGTGTAAACAAAGCAACATGTTGAGTGCAAGTAAAATTGCACAGATCTTTGCAATTCAAGAAAGAGATAATTTCAACAAATGCAAATACCACCGGATAGATTGAAATCCTGGAAATACTGTAATGAAGTGAATCCCAAAAGTAAAAGCCTGTTTCTATAGGGCACATTTGATGTTTTTGAATTCACACAGGAACAAAATAATAGGTTTATATTACCTCAACATTTCCTTAAGTTCAGTTGGTGCTGATTGTACTTTTATTACTCAAATTATATACAATTCTAAAACAGATTATTCCATAAGGAGAGAGAAAAAAGTTCCCTTCAAGATCTTGAACCTCAAAAGGAAGTCATATCACATGTGAACTTTTGTTTTCTTTTAGGCGAATTGTGGAATACCTTGTGGGCTAGAAAAAGGAAGAAGAACTAACTTAACAAGATGATGTAAACCATCTACTATTGAATCTATGTCTAAGCAACCAACAGCCCAATTACTGAAGAAAATAAATTAGCAAAAACAGGTGTTTTTGCATTCTCCTAAATGGAGCAGTGAACCAATTCTCTTACAAATTCTGCTTAATCTTGAACCTATATGAGATTAATTTTGAAATCAACCCCACTGAAGCTTGGTTATATTTATTATAAATTTCAGAAGAATCTGTTCTGCCAACACAAATACGATCTGTTTTGAATCTGTAAGTCAAAACAGATAATGTTTTCCTTTCCATGTTCGGGGAAGTTGCGGTTTGTGATTCCAAATACTTGATGGGGTGATTATAGAGTAGTTGGTTTGTAGTGATAGTTGATGAGATTGAAATGGAGGTGTCTTAATGGGATGTAGCTTTGCCCTAGAGAGTTGTAGTTTTGTTTCTTGACATTTTTGTACTGAATCAATTATCATATTTTACGAGGCTTGTGTTACACTCACATTCATTTCATGTAAACTTTCTGATAATGTATAATAGGGGCATAGGAGCTGTTGTATATAAAGTCCCTGAGCTTGCGGATGACTGCTTGTTGAAGATAAGTCTTAGAAGTGGGGAAGGCGAAGACACCACAACCATCTCACAGGTCTGCCTTTCTCTCTTATATATATATATATTATGTTCATACAGAATTAATTCAAAAATTAGAAGCTGATATCTTCTTAATTGATGTACAGAAATTTGGTGGGGGAGGGCACAAATGTGCAAGTTCATTTATGTTAAACTCAACCGAATTTGAAAAGTGGAAGTTAAAACAAAGCTAATTTTGGAGTTATTACAATCATGGACTACAAAGTCAACGAATCCAAAGAAGTTGGACTTAATTGAGGGTATTGTTAGAATATGGTGTTGTAAAGATCCAATTTTTGACCAAATGCATTATTTAATTTAAATAATTTGTTATTGATGACATTATCTATCTTAAATAAAGATTTTTTTTTATCAGTTATAAATTGAGTTTATAAATGTGAATGTTTTATTTTTTAATATAAATTGTGAATAAAGTATTGTGATTACTATTATAAGGAAGGTAGTATTTGGTAATTTTATAGTATGAAAAATGTTTTATTTTTTAATATAAATTGTGAATAAAGTATTGTGATTACTATTATAAGGAAGGTAGTATTTGGTAATTTTATAGTATGAAAAATGATTGAGGGATAAAATTTAGAAGAGGATTTTGGAAATAAAACAAAAAAAATCTCTTTCTTTCTCCTTACACTATTCTTTTTTTCAGTTAATCAATCCCTCAATTTTTTTCCATATATCACTCCTCTTATATTTGGAATAGTGAAATATATTTATTATTTTTTTGGTAGATTATAGTGTTTTTTTATTCCTTAACTTGGTTAAGCTGCTCATTTTATAAGTCAAATATATGAAGTAAGTGTCTTTAATTATCATACATATGACTGTCATAGTCATTTATTTGCATCATTTGGTTAACATTAAGTCTTGAAACATGCATGAGATATCATGGTTAAATTTTTTTTCTAGAAATATTTTATTACCTACTATAATGTGATATTGCCTTTTTATATCAACAAGTGAGTTGGTAATTAAGAAATGTTTTAAAAAACATATTTTAAAGCCTCTGTTGGAATTATACTAAATGAAATTCAGCCTTGCATTTGCAATTGAGAATTGAATTATTATTTGTTTAGATTTGTTGCAATTGAATTTGTACAATCATAAACAACACATCAATTTTCAAGACATTTGAAACCTAAAGTATACTTTCTTATTTCAGTTTTTTTTTTTTTTTTTTTTTTTTTTTTTTTTTTTTTGATACATTTGACACAAAATAATGTCAATAATACAATTGTAGAATTATCTTGTAAGGAAACAATTTCAATAATTGAATGTTATCAGTAGCAAACTAATGAGAATAATTGATTTGTTATTTGAAGATTTGTTGTTGATTGTGAAATCAATTATATTTTTATTTTATTTATAGATTTGATTTTTATTTGATTTATATTTTATTTTATTTTATATAATATTCACTATTTAAACACTATACTTCTTATGTAATAAAAAGCAAACACAAGCAATAAAAATTATTATTTTCCCTCTCTCGAAAATTTTACATTGTATCAGAGTTAAATTTTTTGTTCTTGAGCTATCAAATATAGTCTTCTGGTGCCTCCATCAATGGTTACTTTAGCCATTGATGGAGGGCTTTAATAATGCTCTATTAATTATAATAATTATTATTATTATTATTATTTTTCATTTCTTTTATATTTTATTGTTGTATTGGAGAGAATATTTTATTTATCAACATCCAGCGACACTCCTGCGATTCGAACGTCACTCGTTGTCATCAATATTCAGCGACACTTCGGCGATTCGAACGTCACTCGCTGTCATCAACATTCAGCGACACTCCGGCGATTCGAACGTCACTCGTTGTCATCAACATTCAGCGACACTCTGTCGATTCGAACGTCGCTCGCTGTCATCAACATTCAGCGACACTCCGGCGATTTGAACGTCACTCACTGTCATCAACATTCAACGACACTCCGGTGATTAGAACCGCCACTCGCTGACATCAACATCTCATCAAATCGTCAACACCCTCTTCAATCTCTGCCCAAGGCTCTATTGCACTCATCTACGTTACATCCCACAATCAGGTGGTTGACATACTCACGGAAGTATGTGGCAAGTTGGGGAGTCTCAACATCTACTATCCAACTTGTGGGGGAGTGTAGAATTATTTTTGAAGGAAACAATTTCAATAATAGAATGTTATCAGTAGCAAATCAATGAGATTAATTGATTTGCTACTTAATTAAAGATTTGTTGCTGATTGTTAAATCAATTATAATTGAATTGATTTTTATTTTATTTATATTTTATTTTATTAATATGTAATTTTCATTATTTAAACACTAGACTTCTTATCTAATCAAAAAGCAAATACAAGAAATAAAAATTATTATTTTCTCTTTTTAAGTACAAACTCAGCCTTAGAAGGATTCCAAAATAACACTCACATCGGGAAATTTGATCAAATGACCCTCAAAAGAGGGTCATTCTCATTTTTAACCTCAATATATTCAGTTTTGATTTTTAACCTTTGTTTTTAAAATTTTCCATTTTATTTTATTTTTATTTTTTTTCTTTCTTTCCCTCTTCACGGATGGTCTCCCTCACATTTCCCAAACCCAATCTCCTTCTTCTCTTCCCCTTTTCCTTTCCCCCGCGACCCCACCACTCCTCTTCTCCCAACTGCCAGCCACCGACCACCAACTGCCACCGCCTCTCATCTCCAACGCCGGCGACGACGAGACCAACCTACAACACCAGAGACCTAGCTGCATCGTCGTGTAGACCCGACCGACCAACATCAAAATGGGTATGTTCATTTCTTTCATTTCCATTTCATTCCCGTTTGAAATGTTGTGGTAAAATGGGTACGTTTGAAATGCTGTGTCAAAATGGGTACGTTTGAAATGTTGTGTCAAAATGGGTACGTTTGAAATGTTGTGTCAAAATGGGTATATTACTCACTACCCCGCTGTTGCGTCCCACGATCCACGATCCACGCCCCACACCCCACACCCCACGCACCAACCACGCCCCACTCCCCACCCCCAAGCTCCACCCCCCACGATCCACGCCCCACCCACGCCCAAGCACACGCTCCACACACCTCCACGCACCACCCACGCCCCACCCACGCCCCACGCCCAAGACCCCCACACCTCACGCCCCACGGACCCACGCACCATGTTGTTTAATGAATTTCCCATGTTTTATTTACTACACTAACATTTAGATTTGTATCAATTGCAGAACCCAATTTATTTGTTAACTGTTTTGTCCTATATGATGGAGAGTGGAGGAAAGATGATGACGGTGTTAGTTTTCTTGACTCAAGTTCATTAGTAGGTGTGCCTCTATCCCTAAACACTACATATGACGAATTAACTAACATTGTTTATCATGCTATTGGTGTGGACAAATTGAGATATGATTTAGTGTTGAAAGTGAAGTATAATTTGGCTTTTAAAAGAGCTCCTCCTGCTGCTATCTGATATGATGGAGATGTGATGTTCTATGTAAAAGAAATTTCGACTTCACCACACGAGCTTCGCACTCCTCTGTGTGTCTATTTAGTAGAGAAGTCACTACCTTCACACCTAACTGATGAAATCCAAAGAGAGGAGGTTCCTGAATTCCCTATATTTGAGCATAATGTCTTACAAAGTCAAAATGACATAAACCGTGCAGAAGATGAAGAACAACAAGTCCCATGTTTGCGTCCGAGTGAATTGGTTACTAGTACCCCTACTCTTTCACCCCGACCAACCATCATCACTTCCCCTATGAGAAAAACATCCAGCCATATTGAGTTTCTTGATTCATTTGAACCAATCCAGGTTGAAACACATGCTCAATTAACCCTTGAAAACGGATTGGAAGTGGGTACGTTTTTTGAGAACAAAAAAGAACTTTGGTTTGTGAAATGTGTGAATGAGGATTGCAAGTGGAGATTGCGTGCTGTGAAAGGAAAATTCCAACTGATGTTTGAGATTCGAAAATTAGTAAATGAACACTCATGCTCAATTTTGACAAGGCAAGAGAATGTGAGGTAAGAACCCTCATGGGTAATTGCGGAGTGCATCAAACGTAAGTACATAGACCATCACCATGACCACATGCCTAAGAAAATAATGGAAGACATGTAGAAAAATTATGGGTTTAAGCTGACCTATAATAAGGCTTGGAGGTCTAGGGAACAAGCCTTAATGGCAGTACGAGGAATAATGGAGGAATCCTATGGAAAATTTTCATCATACTTGTTCATGTTGGCGAAGAATAACTTAGGTACCATAACTGACATTCAGACGGATGAGCATGGCCATTTCAGGTATATGTTCATGTCCCTAGGCTGCTCAATCAGAGGTTTCAGGTATTGTCGTCCAATATTGTGCGTCGATGCCAGTTTTCTTAAACACAAGATTGGAGGTCAACAATTGGTTGCGATTGCATTGGATGCGAATGAACAACTATTTCCCGTTGCTTTTAGCGTCGTTGATTCGGAGAATAATAACTCTTGAACATATTTCATGCAACAATTAATAGTGGCAATTGGAGTAGTCCTGGATCTCGTCTTCGTATCTGATAGACACCCAAGTATTGTCAATGCATTCTCCGCTGTTTTTCCAAAAGCACATCACGTTGCATGCACATACCACATCAAAATGAATATTATGGCCAAATTTAAAACCGATAACTGCCACGATGAGTTTGATATGGCTTCACGCGCATACATAGTGTCACATTTCTATCACCATTTTGACAAGATCAAGACTAAGGACCCTCGGATTGCTGCCTATCTGGAACAGATAGGAGTGGAGAGATGGAGTCGTGCCTTTTTTTCCTAGTTTCGATACAATCAAATGACAAGCAATTACGCTAAGAGCTTTAATATTTAGTGTAGAAATGCTAGGAAATATTCCATATCAACATTGGCTAAGTATTTACAATTAATATTACAAGAATGGTTTCATAATAGAAGAGAAAAAGCTTCCAACCACACAACATTTATCTCCATGTTATGAAAAGTTCTTACGTGAACAAGCCGAGAAGACCAGATTCTACAACGTTAATCCGCTTAACAAATTCGAGTTTCATGTGAATGACGGTGAACATGATTTTCAAGTTGATTTCCAAGCTCGAACTTGTACTTATAGGGTATTTGATATATCTGGTCTTCCTTGTAAACATGCCCTTACTGCCACCCGCTTCCGGAAAACTATTCCATATGAGTACTGCTCAAGGTTAGAGAATGATTGCATTATTTAATTCTAAGATTGAATTTATATAACTTAAATATTATTTTTTTTAGGTTTTTCACAACTAAAGCGTGGTGCATAGAATATGTAGATACATGTTATCCAGTTTGCAATGAATGTTCTTGGGATATTCTAGAAAATATCAAGGAACGAGTTTGCCTAAACCCCCCGTCAAGGTTAAGAAGGGTCGGACAACAACAAAGCGTAGGCCATCACAAGGTCAACCTCTTAAGGAACAGAGACGGTGCAACTCATGTGGCAATCGAGGCCATAATAGGGAAACATGCAAAACAGTGATGCATGCACCATCTACTTCAAGACAACAAGTGTCACAACCTTCACAGCCGTCACAGTTAGCCCAAACTTCACCATCTTCATCTTTGCCACATTCTTTAGACAATATTTCTTTTGGTTAATTTGTAATTTTTGGTTATTGTATGTTTTGGCACAACCTTTGGGATTTTCATGAACAATGATGTTTTATATATATATGTAGGTATTGTCATGTATGTGCAGGTGTTAGTTTTATGTAGGTATATATGTAGGTGTTGTCATATGTGCAGGTGTTATATATGTAGGTGTTGTCGTGTATGTGCAGGTGTTGGCGTGGGCTTGGGCGTGGTGTGTGGGTGGGGGTGTGGGTGGTGCGTGGGGCATGAGTCGTGGTTCGTGGGGGTGGGCGTGAGTCGTGGGGTTGAGCGTGGGGCGTGAGTTATGGGGTGGTGCGTGGGCTGTGGAGCGTGGGGTGTGGGGGTTGAGCGTGGGGCGTGGGATTGGGCGTGGGGTTGAGCGTGGGGCGTGGGGTTGAGCGTGGGGCGTGGGAATGAGCATGGGGCGTGGGTGGTTCGTGGGGTTGGGTGTGGGTGGTGTGGGGGGCGTGGGGCGTGGGACGTGGGGTGGTGCGTGGGGCGTGGGACGTGGGGTGGTGCGTGGGGTTATGCATGGGGTTGTGCGTGGAGTTGTGCGTGGGTGTGCGTGGTTCGTGGGGTTGTGCGTGGGTCGTGGGGCACGATCGTGGGCTGGAGCTTGGGGCGCAAGGTTGGTGCGTTGTCTCGAGCGTGGGGCGTGGGTGGTGCGTGTGCTTGGTACATCTATTTATATACAATTTTAGTCATTTGAATCCAACAAAGACAAAAAATAATTAACTAATTTAATAATGAAACTTAAAGCCAACAAATTAACTAATTAACTATTTATATTCAATTTAGATTAGGGGTCTACAATTTGGTGGAATAACCTTATTGCCCATTTATTTCTCCAAAAATTCATTTCTTTTGTGACCACATTTGATATATCCAATCAGGTAGTAAGGTATTCCAAATGCATAATAGTAAAAACACCGCAGTCCCCACTTTTGATTGTCTTTGGGACTGTTGGGTGTGGTATTATAGAATATGACATCTTCTCCAATTTGAACTGTGAAAACTTGTCCTTATCGCCCTTGTGAACCCCTGATCAAGCATGTATGACATCATTTCACACATCGGTTTCATGAAGTCGTCATATTCATCTTTTGGGAAGAGTTTCTGTTCACAGTCATATACGTATATACACCAATCTTATAGATGAATCTGGCATAGGACCCAGTGCTTCTGCTTCAGGTTCAAAGGTACATATATCATATCAACAAGATTCCAAGGATTACTTCCTTCACCAATTACATATTCCATAAAATCGTCGAACTTGTAGCCAACAGGATTCGGGGCAAACATATCATAGCGATTCGCGATCTTCTAAGAGAATTTAGAGTCACCAATTGAGAAATTCTTTGGATATGTCTTAGAGAACTCCGCAACTCTTCGTTTCATTAGGTGACAGATTTCATCTATCTCCTGCAAAAAAAATTATTGATTAAGCAAGAGAAATCTGTGAATCTAGGGATAGGGGCGTGGGGCGTGAGCTTGGGCGTGGTGCGTGGGGTGGGGCGTGGAGATAGGGGAATGGATGGAGCGTGGGGCGTGAGCTTGGGCGTGGTGCGTGGGGGTGAGGCATGGGGATAGGGGCGTGGATGGAGCGTGGGGCGTGAGCTTGAGCGTGGTGCGTGGGGGTGGGGCGTGGATCGTGGGGGGGGGGCGTGGGGCGTGAGCTTGGGCGTGGAGCGTGAGGGTGGGGTGTGGGGCGTGAGCTTGGGCGTGGATCGTGGGGGTGGGGCGTGGATGGGGCGTGGATCGTGGTGGTGGGGTGTGGAGCGTGGGCTTAGGCGTGGGGCGTGGGGTTGTGTGTGGGTGGGGCGTGGATCGTGATCTTGGGTGTGGATAGTGGGGGTTGTGCGTGGATGGGGCGTGGATCGTTGGGGTGGGGCGTGGGGTGGGCGTGGGGACACTTTCAAAAACAATGAACAAAAATAAAGAACAAAAATACTTACCACATCGTGTAACCATTCTTGAGGCTTAAGCAATCTGTTGAATAAAGAACGATCTGCTTCGCAAACAGTCAAATCCTTGAGGTATTTATCATCACTGTTTAACCATTGCTTCAAAGTCTTCATCTTTTCCTTGTCAATTCGTAACATAGGATTAACCTTAATCAGATCATTTAGTTTAAACCCTTTCCCATCAGGGTCGGTGTAGTCCCCCAATTGTTTACTTCATCTTCTTTCTCCGAAAACTTTTACCAACACATTGTGATGGAGTCAATTCTTTCACATCATTCACCTCCTTCTCCTTATTCTTCTCCTTCTTCTTCTCCTCCTTAGTCTCCACAATCACCTCATTCACAATCAAAAATTCAGATTAATATACATTGTGGAACGTGGAGCGTGGGGCGTGGTGCGTGGTGCACAACTATACCATACTTTGTCATTCTCCTTAGTATCCTCCTCCTCCTCCTCCTTATTCTTCTCCTCCTCCACCTCCTCCACCTCCTCTTTCTTCTCCTTTGGAACGTGGGGCAAATCCTCGTCCTGCACAATCAAAAAATTAGATTAATATACATTGTGGAACGTAGGGCGTGGGGCGTGGTGCATAACTATACCATACCTTGTCATTCTCTTTAGTCTCCTCCTCCTCCTCCACCTCCTCTTTCTTCTCCTTTAGAACGTGGGGAAAATCCTTGTCCTACACAATAAAAAAATCAGATTAATATACATTGTGTAACGTGGGGTGTGGGGCGTGGTTCACAACTATACCATACCTTGTCATTCTCCTTAGTCTCCTCCTCCTCCTTATTCTTCTCTTCCTCCACCTCCTCTTTGTTCTCCTCCTCCACCACCTCCTTATTCTTCTCAGCCTCCACCTCTACCTCCTTCTCCACATCCACCTCCACCTCCTTCTCCTTATTCTTCTCCTCATCCACCTCCTTCAATTTGGGAGAGGATTGGGGCGTAGGGAGCGAATCCTCGTCTTGCACATCATCATCCTTCTCCTCATCAAAATTCAATTTGCGAGAGGCTTGTGACTTGAGGCGTGAATCATCGTCTTACACAATCAAAAATATAAGATTAATATACATTGTGTGTGGGGCGTGGGGCGTGGTGCGCAACTATACCTCGTCCTCCTCATCATTCTCCTCGTCCTCCTCGTCCTCCTCCTCATACTCCTCATACTCCTCTTCCTCGTCCTCGTCCTCCTCCTCTTCCTCTTCCTCGTCCTGTACAATCAAAAATAAAATGAGATTAATATACATTTTGAGGTATAAGTGTGGTGCGTGGGGGTGCGTGGAGGGTGAGTGGGGTAGTGCGTGGTCTTGGACGTGGGGCGTGGAGTGAGTGTGTGGGGTTGTGCATGGAGTTGTGCGTGGGGTGTGCGTGGGGTTGTGTGTGGGGTGTGCGTAGGGTTGTGCGTGGGGTGTGGTGTCGTGCGTGGGGCGTGGTGTCGTGCGTGGGGCGTGGTGTTGTGCGTGGGGCGTGTGTGGGGCGTGGGGTAGTGCGTGGGGCGTGGTGTTGTGCGTGGGGCATAATGTTGTGCGTGGGGCGTGGTGTTGTGCGTGGGGCTTAGGGTAGTGCGTGGGGTGTGCGTGGGGCTCAAGTGTGTGCGTGGGGGTGTGCAATTATACCTTTTTCGACTTCTCTTCTTGGACAAGTTCCTCTTCTTGGTCAACTCCCTCTTCTTGGCCAACTCATCAGCTTTCCTCTTCTTGGCCAACTCATCAGCCTTCCTCTTCTTGGCCAAGTTCGCCAGCCTCTCTCGCCTCTCATTCCTCTCATTCATCTTTCTCTTAATCTCATCAACATCATCCTGCTTACTCTTCTTCATCTCCTCGTCATTATTCCTCTTAGAGTTCATCACCTCATCATTCTTCCTCTTCGTCCTATTCTCATTATCAACATCATCATTCTTCCTCTTTGTCGTCCTCCTCTTAGTATCAAGTGCAACATCATTATTCTTCGTCTTCGTCCTCGTCCTCGTCTTCGTCCTCTTCTCAGTATCAAGTGCAGCAGTGTCTGCCTCTTCTTTTTCTTCTCCTCCACTATTCTTTTGTTCCTTTATTTCCCCCAATAATGTGATTATAAGTTGTTGATTCTCCTTGATGAGCTTGATTTCACTTTTAATCTCATTCACATCCTTTTTAATCTCATTCACATCATTTGTCAGCTCATCAATTTTGGCATCAGTATGGGCTTGAGACACTCGATTGGGTGCACAGGATGTAGAATTGTCTTCATCAGTTGGAAGAGGAGTCGTCGTAGAAGGGATTTCATGAGAGTTGTCTTGGCTAGTTTCATCGTTAACTTCAGGGACCTAGGGACTAATATGTCTCCTCTTCTTAACCGGCGGTTTGGGAGTCCTTTCATGTTTTTCATCTTCTTCACAAACTTCAATCTTTCTCTTCCTCCCATCAAATTCAAATAATTCATCATAAATGTTGTCTGTCATATCTTCAAAGTCGTCCCCAGAGTACATTCGCTTCTCCTCCTCAGACTCATGAATTTTTCTTCGAACATTGCACTTCTGGATGGCTGTGGATACTTCAGGTCCGATATAACTCCTAAAAGATTTATAGAACACTATCCTTGGGCTTGTAGGATCATCTTCCAGTGTCCTTTCAGCAAATTTGGGGACGAATGTATTGATAAGCTCATAGGTCCACACTTGGAATGCTAGTGCGAACCCATGTAAAGTATAAGCGACATCACAAATGCTTTTCTTTTCCCAGGTTTTCTTTTTGGCGAGATATAACTCACGAAGGTGTTTCATATCTTTGTCAATACCCTACAGGGTTGCTCTGAATGACACCTTTCCCCATGGAAATTGGAGGAACATCTCCATGTCTTCCACCATGTGAAAGATTCTGAAACTTATCTTCCTCCTATTATCAGATAAGAACAGATACTGGTAAATGAGAAATATGAGCCCCATCTTCCATGAATCCTCCTTATTAGAGTATCCGACGAAAATGTCTTCAAGATCTTTCAGTCTAACATCATTTTTACCCTTAAAATATTTGAGGACAAGGGGTGGACATTCTTCAACCTCCTCCACCAAAGGAAATCTTCCAAAGCTGAGTCCTGTCACCAATGCACAATCCTTCATGCCCCAGCATCCTTACCATTGACCAATACCCTTATCTCCTTCGAATTTAAGTATGGTTCCTGAAAAATATAATGTCGGGGCTTTGAATATATACTAGAATTAGGTCTGTAAAGCCCTATCCAAAAGATCGTGGTGAGTAAACATCTCCTTTATCTTTGCCAAGCTAGGGCCGATGGATTTCCATGAAACACGGCCATTAAAATCATTAATAATGGTTTCGTTTGGTGCCATCTGCAAAAACAGTCAGTAAAATCATATAAAGAATGTTTGGTGGATCAAAAACAGTAAAATCATATTAATAATTAAAACCACGCACCACCCCCACGCCCCACGCCCAAGCCCACGCCCCACGCACAAGCCCACTCCCAAGACCACGCTAACGCACAAGCCCACGCCCAAGACCACGCTCCGCGCACTACCCCACGCCCAGCCCACGCCCCAGCCTACGCCTAAGCCCATGCCCTAGGCTACGCCTAAGCTCACGCCCAAGACCACGCTCCACGCACTACCCCATGCCCCACGCCCTAGCCCACGTCCAAGCCCACGCTCCACGCACTACTCCACGCCCCAGCCCACGCTCCACGCACTACCCCACTCCCCACGCCCCAGCCCACGTCCCACACTCAACCCCCACGATCCACGCCCAATCCCACACACTACCCCACACACTCACTCCTCGCCCCACGCCCAAGCCCACGCACTACCCCACGCCCCACGCTCAACCCCCACGATCCTCGCCCCATTCACGCCCAAGCCCATGCAATTCAATTGCCCCACGTGAAAATGTTCACAAACCAACCATTTAGATTATTCTAAAATAGTAAAACTAACCCTGGAACTAACTAAGCATTTCAAACTTAACTAAACCTAAACTAAAACCCTAAAACCCTAAAACCTTCATACTCATTAAAATCATCAGTAATCTAAGCATTTGGGAGTAGTCGAACTAACTAAGCATTTCCGAAATAAAGAAATCGCTAAACTAAACTTCAGTAATCTAGGTTTCTGCAAGGAGGCTTGTTCAGCATGTAATCTAGGCACATTGCATTCAGGTTTGTTACGAGAAACTGAATGATTAGAACGAGAAAGGAGAACTAACCTCAGTTTCTGAATGATTAGAACGAGAAAGGAAGAACGTCCGGCTGGGGTTTGGCGATCGTCCGACTGGGCTTGGCGATCGTCCGACAGGGAGAAATGGAGCAAACGGTCGCGGGGGGAAGCAAACGATCGCGGGGGAAGAGATGAGAAAGAAAAGGAAAACGGGAAGAAAAAAATGGGAGGAAAGGAGAAGGAAAAGGAAGAGATAAAATAAAAAAAGGAAAAAGGTTAGTAAAGGTAAAAATAGAAAAATTAAAAAAAAAATATTAAAAATAAAAATGGAAATTTGTAAGATTAAAAAAGAAAATGACCCTCTTTTGAAAGACATTTGATCAAAGTTCCCCTCACATCAAATCAAATTTACAGTGATTCAAACCAAAATATCTCTTGATTTCTCTCCACTATTTGGCAATATTACAATGATTTTATTACAAGAATTCTTAATAATTTATTCCCATCTATTATTTTTCCAGTCAAAAATATATTTGATAGCTCTCTTGTGTTGAATGCTGCAATGACTTGCTCTTTGGATTGAGTTTTTTCAATAACTCATAAACTTGTTCAAATAACCTTGTTTAGCAAAAAAAAAATTATTTCAAAATTCACCATTTTTGTCCATTTTGCCCATTCTTTTTAGTTTTCTTAATAAAAACATCTTGATTTAAATAGACGAGGTTATGGTGGTGGAGGATGAGATCATATTTTTAAAAGAATAAACATTACTAAAAAAAAAAGGTTTTTTCAATTGATATATGTCATACTGAAATACAAATTTGAATTTTCTAAATTTTCAAAAATATGATTGTGGACTTTCAACTTTCAAAAAGAAAGAAATGTAAAATAATTGTGACCCAAAGCGTGTAGGCATTGTGAAAAGATTATTCCTATTTTTAAAAGTCAGCTATCACCAAACTTTCAAGCGCAAAATGAACATATGGGTCATATATATTCTTTTTATGTGTTCAAGTTGATCCATTACCTATTGTAAATTTTCATTTCATCATCGAAAGCTTAGACACATATAATCAATTTTTCGAGACTCTTATAAAATATGAAGATTTGTTTTACTCTTTCATTTGTTTGTATTCAAGGAAGATGCTCGATCTTGTAGTCACAATTTCAATATATTGAGTAATACAAATTTAATTTAGTATTCTAAGATAAAATGAAACATTCCTAAATTGATTCCGAGCATGTAAATTAAAAATCTCAAGTTAAACATAATAAACAAACACATGTAAGCTTTTGAATTTAAAAATGAATAGAAAAATACAAAACACTCCTTAATTAATTTATGCAAGTATGCCACCACTTCACTAGTAAAAATACAACATGTTACATATACATTCGTATTTTTAGAAGAACAAATCAAAAAAATAGTATGTTTTGTTCCTCCTTTTGGAATGTAACAAAAGATAGGATATTAAAAAACCAATTCCATTATATAACTGATCATTCTCTCAATTCCTAACAATATTGGGATCTTCCACTTCATCATTGACTATAAACTGCATCCATGAGTCGTCCTTGTCTTCTAAGTCTTGCGGTTGGTCGACTATTTCGATGAAGTTGTAGTTGTTGTAATTTGAAGACGATGCTAAGAGGGATGTAGTGTGCGTTATTGGGAGGTAAGTGTTGGAATCATATAATATAGAGGATGACATCACCTCGATGTCGTTGATCGTGTCATTTTGTTGAGTGTTGCCTTGAGATGGTGAAGACGTGGTTTCGATGGACGTGGGCTCGTTGTTTGTGATGGTGTTCTTCTTGAAGACTCGACATAATGCATATGAATCCTGTAGCCCGAAGATAATATAAATATATATGCATCACTCAATGTCGTTTTTAACCAAAAATGTCCTTATATATTTAAATTTTAGTTTGACAGTACTTCAAATGAAATTATAAAGACAATTGCATATAAAATTCCAAAATATTTTTTCTTTTGAGTATTTTTATTCGATGATTTTGATCTATATTTGTATTTGATTAACTCTTAAAACCAAATAACACAACATATATTAATAATTTTGTTTGGGTGTTTTAAAGCCAAGGTAACTTAGGATTAAAAAATTTATAGCTTTTCAAAAGATAACATATTTAATTTAAATACTTTTTGATAGGATAACAATCCATTAAAGTTATAGGTGAAGCTCAAGTATGCCATTACATTTTTAATCTTAAATAATTAAATTGTAGGAATTTTAAATAACCCCTCTCATTAAATACTTTTTAATGTCATAAACAAATACTTTTATAATAGTCTCCAAAAATAATTTTAAAACAATTTAACATGCCATAAGATAAGTTGGAATAAACAAATATTCATGTCACATTTGATTTTTAGAAAAACATTTGAGTAATAATAAAATTAGTTGAGAAATAGGATGAAGTGCATGTGAAATGAAATGAAATGTCAAAATGACTTATAGCAAAAAGTCTAGAAACAATAGTAAAAAAAGCAAAATTAGATGTAAAAAAAATATTAGCATATAAGGGGCACTTTAGATTATTCAAATAATCAAAAAAAAACTATTATTTAATATGGGACGGATTTGGAGGGTTATACTAGCACACTTCATTTTATATATATAAATTCTTTAAATACTATTCTTTTTTAATCTCTAACAAACAAATCTATTTAAATAGCCCTATTCCAATCAAACTCTAAAATAGTCAATTAAGTCAAAATATCTTATAATCCAAAATATATTAGCTAGAAGCATTAGGCAAACTCATTCAAATATCAACCATTGAAATGCGAGCAAGCATTATTTGGGTAATATCTTAATACAAAATAGAGGGGAAAAAAACTTAAACTCCTACAATCCCCTAAGATCTCGTTTGATGTTAGGTTTTCTTAGAATTTGAATAAGTTTTGTCTAAAAAAAATTTATTTGATAAAAAGTGGGTTGTTTGAAAATTTGTTTGAGATAAATTATTAAAATATTTTTTTTTATATTTAAAATTTAAATTGAATAAATAAAGTAAGAGTATTTTGATATTTTAATTGATAATTTTCTAGTTATAATGATAAATGATATTGTTGTGATGAAGATTTTTTAAAAAAAAAACCCTTATAAAAGCACTGAAAAAAAATCAAGATCAAACTGATTTCAGAGTGGTTTGGTTGGAGACATTTCACATTTTTTAAACTTGATATTTATATTGTTTAAAACACACTTTATCATTTAATAAATAAAATTTTAAAAATATATTTATCAGTCTCAAAAAGTTCAATGCATCAATTTCAGGATGTCTAAAGTGTGGTCCAGTAATCATGATAGTCAATAACGGTGGCTGCCTTCTAGAATCAATAACTTGTGTGGAGGTGGGATTTAATTTTAAATAACATCACTTTATTAATTAAATTAACATATTATCTTGATTTGATTCTTAATAAAATTAAATAAATAATTATTTTAATAATCTAACTCAAATAATCTATATTTTTTATTAAACAATATTTTTTTTTAATTTAAATTATAGATGAACCAAGCTCAAGGAGATCATATTCATGATCTATGTAAATGTTTATTTGCAAATTTTAAGATTATTTAGAAACTTTAGTTTTGTAATGATTTTGATATTTAGAGTATGTTTTAAGAGTTTGTTTGATTATTTAAATAAAATAGTTTATTATACTAATTCATTAATTAAGTATTTTTACTATTTTTTATAAAAATTAAAAGAAATGATTATTTAATTTTAATATTTTTCTTCTTCGAGTAATTTTAAATTCATCTCATTATTTAAAATAACCTAATATTAAACCTCTTGTGCTCGCATGCAATTAGAATTTTGAGTTACGAAGGGTATTGTTTTAAATTAAAAGAATAAAAACATATTTCTATACCAAAAGCTTAAAATTATTATTTATTTATTTTTATCTTGGTTACTTAAAAACAAATATGGGTTATAATTGTTTTTAATGAAAATGAATTATTTAAATTAAATTATTAAAAAAAGAAATGTTTAGATTAAAATTTTATTAAAAATATAAAATAAAATAAGTTTAATAGTTTTATTAATGAATTAAATGATTTAATTGGTGAAATATATAATATGATAGAAAAATGATTTAAAACATTTGAGTTTAAGTATTTTTAGTTTCATTTACTATTTTAACTTGTTTAAGTTTAGTATTTAAGATCTATTCTCATAAAATATTAATCAAATTCATAAATCTAAAAAAAAATAGAAGAAGGCATGTCTCTTTTTCAAACAAATCATTTAATTAATAACTTGAATTTAAACTATTCTCATCTAAAATTAATAGTTAGTTTCTTTTTTCATAATTTATTATTAATTGAGGTTATTAATACTAAAATTAATGCATACATAAAATTTCTAACTCACTATCAAGACATTTTAATCCAATAAAACATTGTTTAACAATTTCTAAAATCATATATCCAAGCAAATAAAAATTTCATGTAAGATGAGAAGAGTAATATTAATAAATATAATTTGAAAATCTTTCCAAACACACATAATGTTAGTGTAAAATTATTTCATCAACTAAATCATAAAATATATCAAATTATCTTTATTTTAAAAATATATAAATATTAAATAATATTTTAATAATTAACTTAAATAACTTTTTTTTTATTAAATACAATTTTGATTTTATAATTTGTTTTTTTCCCAAATAACTTCATATCAAAAACATCTATCATGTTGGGAATGTATAGTGACACATTGGTGTACATTTGATTGGAATATTTTATTTGGTGATTTATTTTGGTTTAATTTGTTTGATATGTAATGAAATTTTTATCCAAATATTAAAATGAATAAAAATAAATAAATATATGATATTATCAATATATATATTTTTTTTTATTCAAGTTAAATATATTTTTTATTTAATAATATAAAATTTTAAACTAAATATAATATATAAAACATAATTTTATTATAAAATTTATTATTTTAAAAATACAATATAAACAATGACATGAGATTTTAAGAAATCTGATAGGCGGGGCAGGAAGGAAATTCATATAATATAAAGACACAAATGATAAATTGATTCTTCAATGAGTTACTCTACTGTCATTTGTAGTACGTAATTGCTTATTAATTTAATTAATCGAACTTTTTTTTAATTATTAGTTTTGTAATTATTTTTTTTCTTTAAACAACCTTCATATTGTTTATATTCTAAATGTTTTAATTTTTTTTTATTAAAAGTAATTTATAATATATATTTATTTAACATTTAAAATATTCCTTAAAGGGAAGTTATACCACTAAGATTGTCTTCACTTAAAGCTATCAACATAAACCAATTGAATCCATAATAAATAATACCTTCACTCTTATATATAATAGTGAAAAAATATAAAGATAAATATAAGTAGTATTATAAATAGCATGTTCAATTACCCTAGACACCAAAACAAAAATGTTATGTTCTTCTCTTTGAGTGATTAAAATTGAGATCTTTAGTGAATATATGTGTGCAACCAATTCATAGCTTATATGACTAGGGGTACTTGTTTAAAAAAAAATATTTGATAAAAAAAAAGTTATTTAAATTTTAATAGGTTAAATTATTATAATATTTTTTATTTAAAATTAATAAAAATAAATTAAAAATATTTATAAAAATAAATTAAATAATTAAATAATTAAAAAATATATATAATAATTGAATTTTGAATAAAACTATTAAATAAAATAAGATCAAAAGAGCTCTAGAATAAATAAAGTGAAAAAGCAAGAATGTACCCGACATAGTAATATCAAGCATATCAAGTACAGAGAGATTGGATTTTGCTTTTCTAGCATGACCCTTTAATTTAAGTCATGATCATCCAACATTAAGTTTTAAATAATTATTTGTAAAAATAATCATATATTATTTTAAACATAATAACAACTCACAAAGTCCGGTTGATTACACTTTTGTCTCATTACAAAAATAGCTCAAATTGGACCCCACATAACTTTGTCTCATAATACATTTTGTGGTCAAGTAAAGAATATTTATCATGATAAAATAATTTGTTTATCTGTCATCACTTTTATTTTATTTAGTTATTTTATTCAAGCTGTAATTTAAATAATTTTTTATTACATTATATATTACTAAAAAAATTAATTTATTTTAAAAAATGTTTTAATCTTAATAATAATTAAAAAAATCAAAATTTCATGCAGTTAGATTTTGTGTTTCTATTTGTTTTTTATTATAAATAAACAGGATAAACTTTAATCCGATAATAACATAAAATTATAGATAAAAATGAAATTGAAAAATCTAATTCATATTTGATTTTAATTATTGTTTATTAAATTAATTGAAATAAAATTGATCAAACAAACCACTTTAGATTGTTTGTAAAAATAATAATTTGTATATGTAATCTTTTATATTTTTATACACATTTATTTTATGTCAAATTTTAAAGTATTTATTAAAAAAGTATTTAATTTTAGTTATGTTTATCCATATAATATTTACATATTCATAAACAATGTAGGATGAAGATACCCACTAAATAAACTAAATAACAAATAAGTTATTAGTTAATGACAAATGGAATAGAGATTATATATTATTTTTACTCCAAAGAAGGATTATAATAAATCAATTGGACATTAAGTTATATGACCCGAACCTACAAAACCTACAATATAAATTAATATAGTGTGAATTGAGATACACACTAGAATGAATAGTAATATTTTGTGTCTTGTTATTGCAAGAAAAAAGGAAAAAAAGTGCTAAATAGATTGGTGCCTTTCTTGATCAGTATTTTGGCATGTGATCAAGTAAAAATTTGAAGTCTCATTATGGCTTTAGTTTCTCTCTTTAGCTTTATGTGACTTTCATTTAAGTTGGCTTATTTTATGACCTTTAGGAAAAGGAATTACAATTGGAGCCAAGCCAAGCCAAGCCAAGCCAAGCCGAGCCCTAGCACATTGATTATAAGTTTCTTCAGCCTCATTTTTACTTACCACTCTTTCAAAAAGTCTATTTATCTATATAACTTTTCTACCCAAGAAATTCATTTAAAAAAAAAAACTTGTAATAATTAGATAAGGGTAATACAAACCTGAATTCCCGAGGCATCTTGATCGCATTCTTTGTCGTCGAGGCGATATTCATGCATTACCCAATCCGTTCTTATTCCCTGTGGAGCTCGACCTCTATAATACACGAGGGTCTTCTTCATTCCGATTGCACGACATTGATTCTGACTCTGAATTTGGCACATCACCCTTCTATCTTTTCCAGTAGACTTCCAATAGCCCGCCCGGGTTGCCCTATTCGTTCTGAATCCGTTTGGATACTTGCGATCTCTTGGCCCGAAGAAATACCACTCTGGATCTTTGCTCGGCAAGAACGACTTGTCTACTCGATAACAAAAAAGGCAAATAAATATTAATTTTATTAAATTATTCTTTTGTTTAATTTTGATTTATACTAGTGTTGCATATAATTTAATATACAAGTATACTAGTTAAGAATTATACTTATCATCATAACACTGCATAACTTCTACATGTGTGATAACATATATGTATTGATCAATCACATCAATATCATCAAAAGTTTTGTTAGTACAAATGCAGTTTGTTTTGGGTTTTCAAAAGATAATATCAATTTCATTAATCCATATATAGTCGACATGATGATTGACATAAAACTACATTGTGAAATCATAAAAAAAGAAATTATGAAGTGATTTATCATAAGTTAGTTATCCACCTACAGTAAAAACAAATAAATTACATCTAAAGACAAAAATAGAAATTCTCAATTTTGAAGATATTAGAATTCATTAAACTTCAAGCCATGCCATTGCACTAAATACTTCATTTCTATTTTGTTTTTACAAAAATTACTATACATTTAAACTTTTAATACATTTTTACCAAATAACAATAGAAAACTCAAAAACGAATCAAATTATTTTCAAATAATCACATAGTTTCAAATAATCAGTTTAGACAAAAAAAAAAAAAACAAGGAGAGAAAGAGAGAGAGAGAGGAATACCTGCTAAATCCCAGGGTTCACATTTGTAGAGATCAACCTCAGGGATGATGTCGAGTTCAATCTCTTGCCCATGAATTTTGCGTTTGAGATAGTAGCTGACGAGCTCTTCGTCTGTCGGATGAAACCTGAAACCTGGAGGCAATCCGACAGGCGCCATTCTTATTGATCTTGATCTTGATCTCAAAGTAGTTCGATCCAGTTTCTTTAGTTAAATTTAAACGATGCACCAGAACCAGTTCTTCTTCTAGTCAGCATTGGAATGGTGAGTGTCTTCCTTAGGTAGCATGCATTTTAATTTAATGCGTATGTTTGGTAGCAGCTCTAACTAAATACACACTCTCTTGAGAGATGAAATGATTCTCAAAGTTGCAAGTCTGTGGCTGTGATGCTTTACACTTTTTCTTTTTCAGATTCCCAGACAAACGTTTCTTTCAAGACCTTCCCTTCTTAGTTCTTATAATTAGTTACTAATATTAATTTCTTTTTTTTTAAGTGGGTTGCAAAATTGGGTGTGAAAATTCGAATCTATTACTATTAGGATATGAATTCTTACACGTATCATTGAGTTATAAGTCTCCACCACCTTTACTAATACACTTACATGTCTCCATCTTTCTTATGCTAGCTAGAGTCTGCCGTTGGGGCTGATCAAAAAATTACGGTAAAAATATGACATTAACCTATAATTTTTAAAATATTTCAATTTATTTTAATATTTGTTTATCTAATTATTTAAAAAATGACAAAACTTACCTTTATTCATTTGTTTTATCCAAAATTTTATCGTTATTTTTCTAAACTCACTCAACTTATTATTAAAACTCTATACAACTGATAATTTTCGGCACTTTATAATGGCTCATGAGTGCCAAGCATGGTTGAAAAGAAAGCCAATGAGTGTTTAAAATTTTCATTTAAAACATTAATTTGAAAACAACATTTTATTTTTGTAGTTTAATTATTAATGTTTATGGGTAGTGCAAAATCAATAAGTAATTGTATCAAGCTATTATGCTAGTTTAAGTGAGTCAATCTTAAGTTCAATTCCTATTAAAAACACTATAATTAAAGAGTGCATTATATTAGGGTTATGTAACTAACCTGAGAGTAAACCGGGGTCAAAAAAACATTTGAGAACACTCACCAAAATATATATATATATATATATATATATATATATATATATATATATATATATATATATATATATATATATATATATATATATATATTTCAAGTTACAACAAATCTTACCTAAACAATTAAAATTTTCAAGTATTTAAAGAGAGTCATGACTTTAAAGGTTATACTAGTAACATGATCTTGTGTTTATTTTGAGCTTGAATTTAGTTTTATTTTTGCTTTTTTCCTTGCGATATATCCTCAATTATATTTTCCTTGTCTGATTATCTCTTTTTTATTTATGATTTCATCCATGTTGTAATCAATCATTATAACGTCCGGAGAAACCAACATGATACCTCCGGGTCCCATAGCTTAACACGTGTCGCAACAAGACAAATACGTGACAATATGGGAGAGAAATATCATACCGTGGGATGACTCGAGATTCAATGCATTTCAACCTTGATTTGTGTGACAAACATCTTTTAAAATAAAACATTTAGTTTTTAAAATTTTTTGAAAATACCTGAAGCAGTAAGAAATTAACTATGTAAAAATAATTAATCATTTGTTCAAATTTTAAAAATATGTGAGGCTAAATAACAATATAACATGAACCCGATTTAAATTAATTAAACAAAATTAATTTAAAGATTATTTACTTGAGAATCAGAGTCGCCAAGAGATTTTATGAAAATCAATAAAATGATACGTGTACACACGTATTTATACTAGAGTTTCTAAAAAAAGGTGGTTCGTTGTCTGTTTACGCTTTTAAAAGGACTTTCGCGTTATGTACTCCGCGCCCACTTAAGGATGCTTTTTAAAAATTCTTCTAAAACAAACAAAGTCTGACTTTTATAAATCTACTTTTATCATTCTTTATCTGTAATTAGTAGTCCAATGGTCCTAAATAAGGATGAGCTTTAAATAATTGTACAAAATTATTTAAAAGGGGTGTGTACCTATTGCGTTGATGTTCATATTTAACAAAACCTGAAAATATCAGAGGAGAATGTTAGAATTTGAAAATAAATTTCAAACGGGTCCTTATCCAAGACATTGGTTTAGTAAATATCCCGAAAAATATAAAAATATCATTTTCTAACCTTCCGAGATTATTTGAAAATGGGTTCAGGTTCCAAAATTACAAAAATAATTTTGGATTTTGAAAATTGGAACCAAATAGGTCTTAGTACTGAAGTCCTAGGGTCTGGGTCGGTTTGGCCAATCTAGGCTCGGTTGGGCTCGGTTAAGACCGGGGTAGTCCAGACTAGGGCTCGGTTACATGGGTCAAGGGACTAGAGAGCTCGGTCCTAGGCTCAGGAGGCTCAGTCCTACCGGTCTTAGGTTTAGGGCTACGGTCAAGTTTACTGGTCCTAGGTCAAGTGAGGTATCGGTCCTAGGGTTAGGTTTACCGGTCCTAGGTTAAGTGAGAGATCGGTCCCAGGGTTAGGTTTACCGGTCCTAGACTAAGTGATGGTTCGGTCCTAGGGTTAGGTTTATCGGTCCTAGGCTAAGTGAGGGCTTGGTCCTAGGATTAAGTTTATCGGTCCTAGGCTAAGTGAGGGCTCAATCTTAAGGTTATGTTTATCGGTCCTAGTCTTCGGTCCTAGGGTTTGAAAACTCAGTAATCCTTGGTCATATCTGAAGAACACCGGTCCTGGTCTTCGGTCCTAGCTGAAGAACTCCAGTCCTAGGTCAGAAAACTCGGTCTTGGGTAAGAAAACTCAGTCTTAGGTAAGAAAACTCGGTCATAGTCCTCGGTCCAAGTGCATTTTCTCGATCTTAAGTTTTGAAATGGGGTTCATTTTCTCGGTCCTAGGCTAAAACCTTAGGACCGAGTGTTCTTATTTTGGTCCAAAATTTCAGAAGTCCATAAATTTTGATTGATATCATGAAATCATGATCCGTAAACTATAGTAAGTTAATATGATCATGAAGAATAAAAGCCCTAACATAAATAATTATTTTGAAGTCTTTACATGGATTAATTTTAGAACACAATTTCTAGGTCAAATTTTAGAATATTTCAAATTAGGCCATTTTAAGGCCTGATTTTTGTTCCATTAGCTTTAAAAAGATGAATATAATTGATCTAAGACAAAACAAAAACATCATAACATCATTAAAACAATTTTTGAAGATTGAATAAAAATCCAAAATTTTTCAAAATAAAATTTGATCAAACATGATCAAAGTGATGAAACATTTGTTTGAATTTCATCCTAACACGTTAACAAACATTTATAACAACTAAATGGATCCAAAAATCCGAATTAAAAGCAAGAACACATACTTTCAAAAATCTAATTTTCAAGCTTTATTTTTAAAATTTTAGTTTTATCAAACAAGATTAAAACATGATTACAGTTGCTTGGAAATCATTCAAACATGTTAACAAACATGTATATAAACTAACTAGATCAAAAAATTCAAATTTAAACCAAGAACACAGATTTTAAAAAATCAGTTTTCAAACTTTGATTTTCAATTTTTTTGATTCAGGTTGATTTGATCGATTCTCTTTCAACAAAAAAATCATACATGATATATATAATGATTTTTAATAAAGAAATCACATAATCAAGCTTAAGAACATGATCAAACAAGAAAATTTGAAAAAATTTAAATTTTCCAATCACAAATCATAATACAAACGATATGGATGCATACCAACAGTGAGAGAACACTCCTATGGTGTGTTGGCAGCTATTCAAGGGACTGGATCGAAGTTTGGATCGTCAGAACATGTTTTAACAAAAACTAGTTCGTTGAATCTTCAATGTTTGATTACAGGTGATTAAATCCGGTGATTGTGGGATAATTGTTTGATGGTTTGGTCGACAAACCGTGGAGAAGTATTTATAGTAGGGGAATGTCGGTTGAGGAGGAATAATTTGAGACAATTTTAACCTCTGAAGAATTTATCCCTAAAATCCTATCTAGCAGCTGGTAGTCTTATCTAGGGAAGGATAATGCTTTTAGATAGAGGGCTATCATAGGCGTTGACGAGAGGAGCACATGGACAAAAAAATAAAAGGATTTGATCGCCTGTGGAGGAAGCTAGAGCATCTAGAAGAATCACGCCAGCGAGGTTGCGATTCTAGTGAGCACATCGTCCCAGCAAAGAAGATGCTCAAAACGACATCGTTTCGGCTAACAACATCATGCGTTCCATTGGGCAGTCAGTGACTTGACTAACGGGATTAATTAGTCCCGTTAGTTGATCTAGTGCGGTTGATTGCGCGCTGGATCTATTGTAGTGGAGGCCTGGTGCATTCTAGGCTGTTGGATGCGATCTGGGCGTTCATATGATGGTCCAGAATCCTTCTGCAAAGACTTAACACAATTTTTGATATACAGGATTACCAATTTATTTTTATTTAAAAGTTTATTAAAAATCGATTTTTAATCCCTTTTAAATGCATTTCTTCACATAAAATCCCACAAAAAATATTTTTGGAATCATAATAATAATTATGATCATAATTTATTTTTTTGGTATTTTTGGGAATTTGGGGTATTTTATTTAGTTGGCTTAAGTCATAAATTAAACATAATTTATGATTAAATCACAATTAAATATTTTTACCCTCTTTTTTGGTCAATTTTTGGTAAATTAAATACAATATTTTATTCTCAAATTATTTTTGGAATTTTGAATAATTTCCTTAATAAGGGTTTAATATCACAATAATTAACCCTTAATTAGGTTTTAATTTCTCCTTTAAGTTATTTTGAATATAAAAATCCCAAATATTATTTTAATATTATTAAAAACAATAATATTATTTGAAAATAGGGCAAGTCAAATCTTCATGCTTACAAAATTCCCCTTTGAAACTGAGTTTGAAAAAAATAAACTTAGTTTTTGGAAAACGTGGGTTCGAGGTTTGATCATAAAAATTTGTACCATAACCTATAGTGAGGTAGAAGGATAAAACCTCGATGGCACCAGATGCTGGTGAAGAGTCATAACAATGACTCATGGATGAGGATATCATGTGATCTTTCTTTCCCGGTTGTTTTCTATCGGGGATAAACTATCATAATAGTCTTATCATACGATGGGAAGACAATACAATGTTGCTAGGGATGAGTAATGAAAATGGCTCATTTTCTTCTATGTTTGGATCTTGTTGAGGATAAACTATTGCAATAGTCTTATCATGCTAAGGAGTGAACATAACTCTGGCTGGGAATAAATTATTATAATATCCTATCATAACAATGACCGATGGTGCCTATCAATAGATATGGCTCACACAAGGATTAAAAAGAACTTTTTATGAGGAAGAGTATCATGTCAGTAAGACTACCTATCGAGAAGTGGGACTCTTCTAAGGAATGCTCTCTTAGGAATAAAATCCTACAGGAATAGTGATAAGACTCTCGAGGATAGTGATAATAATTATACCATGTTCATCAACAGATGGAATCCACTACTAGAGATTAGTCATCACAATGACTCTCGAGGATGCTTGTAATACAATAGGACTTACTATAGGAGATGGTAACCACAACTAGGATTTTTCTAGGGAATGAAGAGAATTCTCTGCTGAGGATGAAGGAAGATCTTCAGAGTGACATGACAACAATCATGTTGGGTGGTATAACAATCATGCTGTGTAGCGACCATCGCTCTATGGGGATCTTTACAATCTCTTAGGATATAGGTTATATAACGACCTATAAATAAGACAATCAACAACAATCACGCTGGTGGGGAATGTTCATAATGATGACCCGCATATATACCTATGTGGAGATAGGGCCTACTTTGGTAAGGGACAAGAAAAACAATCACTCTGAGGGGATGTTACAACAATAACCCTTATAGTCGCCAATCTATTGGAGATAGGTTATGACAATAATCTATATAGATTCCTATTTCAATTGGGCTTTAAGAATCATAACAATGATATTTTGTGCCCATTAACTAGGGATTTAGAGATGTCTTGTACCAAGTGACCTTCATAACTGATTGAAGTGTCCAACTTTTGTTGGGGATTGTTCACGAGAGGAGCCATCCTGATTGGCAACTTATATTTTCTAGACTTGACAAAGTGTCCTTCACAACTGGGTTAAAAACATTGACCTGTGGGGATTTTAACACTTAGAAAGCTTTCCTATAGAGTTTTTCTCTTGATCTTGCATAGTGTCCTTCACAACCATGTGAAGTTGTCGACGCTTTGGGGATTTAGGGAATGTTTTAACATAAACTTTTCCCTTCGGCTTTATAAAGTGTTCTTCACAACTTGGTTGACACATCGACCAATTGTTTTATTAATTTGTAAGGTGGGGAGATTTAACAAAAGCTACTTGGGGAATAAACTATTCCCAATTCTGTCTCAAACAAGGTTTGAAAGTAGAAGAAACCCTGGTCTTAATTATGTAGTAGGGTGACTTGAATTCAAAACGTGTTTGGGGCTAGGACATGAGCACTCATGTGTTGATAGGGATTGTCTCATTTTTTGAAAGGTCCCGAGTTCCTTTTTCTCCTACGTTAAGATATGGTTGATAAATTCAATCTCGTGTAAACGATTATCCAATATATTAACTTGCGGGGAAGGTGTCCATAAAAATAGGATCATGTTTAGTTAAATTTTTGGTTGCTTTTGCCATGGGCCACAATTATTTAAAAGTTTGATTATTCAAGGTATAATCATAGAGAGAGTTTCAACTTTCCGACTATAGAAATGTTCTTTTGTTTTATTTTTTTTTGTTTTGACTTCCGGGGTAAATATGTAGGAATTAATACATTTTTCTCTTGCGATAGTCATCGAGACAGCCGTCCGAGTGAGCATAAACGGTGATTTCAACACCTCAACCTACACGAGAGTGTTTTTTACATTTTTTTGGTCCCCGGGTGGATTAGGAGGAATTAAGATGTTCTACTCTTTTAATAGACATCGTGATAGTCGCCCGAGTGAGCATAAACAATGACTTCACCTCAACTTGCGAGGGATTTTTGTTTATCTCCTTTTTTGAAGCCTTGAGTGTAGTTCTCACTGTTCTCTTGTACAAAAGGGAATGAGATGTCCCTTCTCAAATTGCCGTTTGTGCTTGGCTTTTGGGGGTTTATTCTAGTTCGTTTTCAAAAGCCTTCCCTTGAGGGTTAATTTTCTGGATAATCGCGTAGCACGAAAACGAGCTTATTAAGGATATCCATCGATATGAGTTTTCTTGATACTCGGGGTTTTGATTTGGGAGATCAATCATAGTTTGATTACAAGGGGATGCCCTTGACTTTAGCCCTTACTTGTTTCCTAAAATCCTTATCACCAGTTGATGGAAAGAATCAAGGTTCCCACTTTCCTAAGATTCCGTGTGGATAGAACTAGAAATAATTCATTTATTTTATGTTGGTGTTGGTTTAGATTCTTGAGCTTATTGAGACCGGACCTATATAAAGGCTTTCTACTTATCTTTCATTTGTCCTTGAAATGTTCTTTTATTTTATTTTGGAAGAATCAAGTCTCATGTAGTTCTCCCTTGGTTCATGATGACGTATTTATACAAAATAAGAGGTCGACTAGTCCACTCGAAGTTGAGGACTAGTTCGGTATTTCCAATGTAGTATTACAATACTAGAGGCTGATTAGTCCATTCTGAAATAGGGACCAATTTTTGGGGAATTTTAACATTTTCCTACAGGATTAGAGCTTCAATTAATCTACTCCTGGTTGGGGACTAACTCTAGGAAGGTATGTGTTACACTTTAAACTATAACCGAGCCTTTCAAGTTCTTTAATTCAAGAAATGGGTTCTTGATTGTTGGGACCAATGATGGAATTCAATACTCAAACGCTGCGGACATAGAGTGAGGAAAGAATTCGAGGTTAAAGAGAGAAGAAACTGGGGTGAGAAGAGAATACCACTAGAATACACCTAGTAGTCCAAGAAAGAGGTTAAGGGCCAAGAGATAACTTAGAGAACCAAGTTCATAAACTTCAATTCATAACCCCGAAAAATGGGGTGGGCATCAGCATTTAAAGAGGCTGAATTACCCAAAAGTATTCGGTTAAACTATTTCTAAAATAAAAGAATTCGGTTTAAGAGAAATAAGAGAGAAAGGAAACAAAACAGAATTATTCAATAAAAAACATAAACTGGCTCATATGCACACTAGGGCTGAGAGACATGTGCTGCAAATATTTTAGGACCGAGGCTTTGGTGAGCAGACCGTAACATAATCTCCCCCTTCAAGGTTCGTCGCCCTCGACGAAAAGAACGTGGACTGGTCAGCCTCTAATGTGCATCCTCGAAACTTCAAAAAAGACTATTGCTTTGGTCGAGCTTCAGAATGTTCAGCAAGCTTCGCCGCATAGGACCGGTCTTCTTAAAAATCTTTCGGCAGAATCGTTTCAGTAGTGATGTTGGTCGGGTCCTCGCCATTTCGCCCATGTATGGAATTTCTGTGCACACAAGGTCGAGTTTTTCTTCGTTTAGAGCTGACCTTTGTTGCTGCAATGTCTCCAGCGCCTGGTGCAAAAATAATTTATTCCATCTTCGATTATACTCTATAGTGTCTTCAAAAATCCAGGCCAAGTATTTTTCCTGAACCAGCATAACAACGGCATCAAAGGAGCCAAAGTTTCTAATTAGATCTTCAGGAATATCTTCCAAGGTCATTGCCGCGAGTGAAACAGTTTGGCCTTCGGGCTTACTCTTTATTTGAATTTTGGCAGCAACACTACATTCATCTAAAGTCTTTTCCAGCTGGTTTCCATGCATCAAAGTGGCCTACGACCGAGGAATCCCCTTTAGGACCGTGGTTCTGTCTTGCTTCTCATAGGATAGGGTCAGCTTTTCGAAGTCCTAAGATGACGGGCCTAGAGTAATCAACCATTCAATGCCCAACATAATATCATATCCGTCCATAGAAATTACCTTCATTTCTATTTGATATTCATTGCCTTCCATCGACCACTTCAAGTCTTTGCAAACACTAGAGCATAACACATTAGACCCATCGACCAATCTAACCGATTGCACCCGGGTTGCTATGCTTTTAAGGTCTATTTTCTCCAAAATCCTGCTATTGATAAAATTGTGGTGCTGCCTGTATCGATCAGGATCATTACCGATAGGTTCCCAACTTTGCCAAGAATCTAGAGCGTTTGAAAAGCTTTAGACCCGGTCAAGGCATGTAAGGATATGGATAGTTCATCCCCTAGGCCGAGCAACGAAGGTAGATCATCAAAGACAAGTTCTTGATCGGGTTCTTGGTCTTCTTGATTGGCCTAGACCATGAATAACTTTGATTTACATCTATGGTTTGGTTGCCATTTTTCATTGCAAGAGTAGTATAGGCCATTCTTTCGCCTTTCATCCATTGAGACCGGGTCTAATTGCTTAACATGACCCATATGATGAGTTCTTGAAATCGGTATTGGTGCTCGGCCAGGCTGTGTTGATATTCGATGGCTTGGGCAACAACGGTGCTTCGGCGCTGTACAAGTGCCCGCTGCACATTAGGGACCGATACGTTGCTTCTTGGACCTTAGCCATGGCCATGGCTTTGTTTAAAGAATCTGGGAATCGCAACCTGATATAGTTCGCAATCTCTTCCCTTAGACCGGACAAGTAGCAATCTATGACGTAGTCCCTTGGCATATGTAATAACTTTTGAGAGATCGACATGTACCGGAAATTATATTCTTGGACCGAACCAACCTGTTTCAAATTCATCAGCTGCCTCATTGGAGTGTCATGTATAGAGGACCCATATTGCGCCACAAGGTCTCTTTTAAACACATCCCATGACAATGCTTCCTTTTGGTCGCGGTTCTGAAGATATGACCCGTGCCACATTTTTGCTTCGCCAGAAAAGTGAATGGGGCGATATCTAATTTAGTGTCATTCTTGGTCTTGTCCACCCTGAAGAATTTCTTGGCGGATATCAACTAGCCCTCGACATCCGACCCATCAAACCGAGCAAAATCGACCTTGGTTAGCCGAGTGGGAGGAACATAGTGTTGGTCGCGGTTCTGGCTGGGATGCTGGGGTCTATATGGAGGACCATGACAAGAAGGCTCATCTTGATCATCGGGGCCGGCGCGGGGATCTTGGCCCTTACCCGATGCGGCACTTTCGATTGCTGCAAGTCTTTCTTCAGCAACATTGAATCTTTCGTCTATATTATTGTTAGTTCGACCATCTGATGTTTAAGGGTACCATGCAAGGCAGCCGATTCAGTCATGTGTTGGTGCAAAATGTCTTGCGTAGCGGCTGATTGTTGGGACAATCCTTCTATTAGGAACTTTAGTGCTTCCATTTCTGTTTGCTGGTGAGTTTCTACCATTGGAGAATCGTCCAGCTCTGATACCAATTGTTACACTTTAAACCATAACCGAGCCCTTCGAGTTCTTTAATTCAAGAAACGGGTTCTTGATTTTTGGGACCAATAATGGAATTCAATACTCAAACGCAGCGGACATAGAGTGAGGAAAGAATTCGAGGTTAAAGAGAGAAGAAACCGTGGTGAGAAGAGAATACCACTAGAATACACCTAGTAATCCAAGAAAGAGGTTAAGGGCCGAGAGATAATTTAGAGCACCAAGTTCATAAACTTCAATTCATAACCCCCAAAAGTGGGGTGGGCATCAACATTTAAAGAGGCTGAATTACCCAAAAGTTTTCGGTTACAACTACTTCCAAAATAACAGAATTCCGTTTAAGAGAAATAAGAGAGAAATGAAACAAAACACAATTATTCAATAAAAAACATAAACTGGCCCATATGCACACTAGGGTCGAGAGACAGGTGCTGCAAATATTTTAGGACCGAGGCTTTGGTGAGCAGACCGTAACAGTATGACATAACCGTACAATGCTAGAGGTCGATTAGTACACTCATGACTAGGGCTAACTCTGGGAAATTGTAATATGGTCCTACAAGACTAGTGATTTGATTAGTCCTTTAGAGGATGGGGACTAATCCTTGAGAAATTTGACATAGTCGTACAAGACTAGAAGTCAATTAGTCCACTCCTAAATGGGGACTAACTATTGGGAATTATGGCATAGCCATATTCTATCGGAGTCGATTAGACGCTAAGGACTAAACTTGTCTTAATCCTGGTAAGGCTGGATTGGGAGCCATCGTAATCGTATACTAAGTCTGGATTGGTGCCGTGATAATCCTGCTAAGGTTAGATCGGAGTCGTTGTAATCTTTCTAAGGCTAGATTAGAGCCTTTGTAATCCTTCTAAGGCTAGATTAGAGCCGTGATTTTGCGCGAAATGATATTACACATACTATCCTTTTAGGGCGTCTATGTTGTATGGAACAATAAATTCTTCACCTTCAACTGCTGAAAGGCAAACTGCACATCCATAAATGATTTTCTTGATGAGGAAGGGACCTTCCCATCGTGGTCGGAACTTACCCCTAGGGTCTAACAGTTCTCGGTTAACCTTGAGTACCAGATCACCTTCTTTTAGGCTTCTAGGCTTGACCTATCTATTAAAGGTATCAGCCATTCATTTTTGGTAAGCTTGGGTTTTGCATAATGCATCCAACTTGTAATTTTCCATCAAAGTCAACTAGTAGTATCAAAATTTTACCCAATCTTCATCAACAAAGTGAGATTCCAACATGACCCTTAGTGTGGGGATTTCAATCTCGATGGGTTGTACGACATCCATACTCTATACCAGAGAATAGGGAGTCTCGTCTGTCGATGTACGAACAATAGTACGATATCCCCACAAAGCAAATGATAGTTTTCCATGCAATCCTTATATGTGCTGGTCATCTTCTTTATGATCTTGATCACATTCTTGTTAGCCGCCTCGACCGCGCTGTTAGTTTGGGGTCGATTGGATGAAGATTTGTGATGTTCAATTTTGAACTCTTTGAGCAAGGATAAAACCTTTCCTTGGAAGTGTCTTCTATTATCCTAGATAATAACATGAGGTACTCCGTACCTAGCTATGTTGTTGATTCAAATAAATTTTGCTACTTGAGTAGACTTGAGAATCTTATAAGATGCTGCCTCAACCCATTTAGAAAAATAGTCGATGGCTACGAGTATGAAATCATGTCCATTGGAAGCATGGGGATAGATTTTCCTAATGACATTGATGCCCCATATCAAAAAGGGCCATGTTGATGTCATGTAGTATTACAAAATGCTGGAGTAAGCTTTAGATTAGTATAGACTTGACATTAGTGACAACTTTTCACATAGCTGACACACTCTTGCTCAATTTTTTGCCAATAATATCTGAGGTATAGTATTTTCTTGGCAAGGGCTAGTCCATTCATGTGTGGACCACACACACCTGCGTGTACTCTTCTATCATTCGTCGTGCTTCGGGACAATCAACGTAGAACATATTTTGACCATCAAAAGAGCATCTGTATAACTTATTAGATATTTAAGTATAGTTGGTGCAATACTGGTGAATGATTCTTCGTTCCTTAGCTCAGAAATGGAACATATATTCTCCACAAATGATATTGTTTTGAAGAATATCGAATCATGGTTTGGTGGGCACTTGAATAGAGGCTACCAATCCGACTTCGAATTCGGATTTTCGTTTCTAACAAATCTTCAGAGGTTTGACCTTAATCCTAACAGGAATTTGGGTCATAGATACTAGCGTAGCTAGAGCATCGACAAAGCGATTTTGGTTTCTTGGTGCGTGTACAAAAGACACGTGATCAAACTTTTCTATAAAATATAGTAGGCAAGTGTGATAGGGTTAGAGATTTTCCCTCATACTTGCCATGTTCCGTTAACTTGGGATATAAAAAGGTTAAAGTCGCCAACTACGTGTAGTTTAGTTTCTCCTCTTTCGTATGTGATTTTGGAATATATCACGGATAGTTCTTAATGTTGTTTTGTTTCCAATGATAGTGTATTCCATGTGTTCGATAAAATGCCTGAATGAAATTTGGTTAAGCTTATGCTGAATAGGTGATTGGTTTGGTTTAGTTTCATAAGTTTGTAAAATGAATATTTGTAGGGTTTCACAAATGACTAGTGAAGATTATGATTCAGTGACCAATGTTCGAATTGAAGATGCCAGAGCAAGAAACATTAGTCATAATGTTTGTTGCAACAAGTGTGGTAATCAATCCATTGAAGAATCTCAAGATGATGTCGCCATTCTTCTTATAAAGGTTTTTACTTATTTCCTCTCTTTGCCTGTTCTTATCATACTCCCCAAGTTATTTGAAATTGAAAGTATTTCCAGATCATGATCTAAATCATAGTATTTTTGTTATAAAAGCTATTATGTAGATTACTTTGTGATAACAAATAAGATCCATATGACTGTATATATTGTTTGATGGCAACATTAGTTTGGAGTGTTCATGACTTAGTAGTGGGATTTTCCTAAGTCAGCATGGAGCATACAGTTTTGTTATGGTTGGAGAGATGTAGTTATGAAGTTTAGATTTTCTGGTCTGTTCAATTAGATCTCATTAACTAAAGAATATATTTTTTTATTTGTTTAAAGTCGAAAAGATTGTTGTGTCTGTCTATGATTACGAGCCAAAGCCCAAAAGTACTTCCTTTCTAACATGAAATAATTTTTTTTATCTTAGAGAGCAGATAAAGCTTATATGGCCTCTTCAGGATTTCAAGCTGATGTGAGAGCTTTGCAAAAGGTTTTGGCAGATAGACACTTGGTAAGTATTCAAAGAAGGATAATGATTACGGTTGCAGATTAGATAAAATTTAGATGGCCTCTTTAGGATTTCTAGATGATATGAGATTCATCATTCATGCAAGAGCTATTGATAGCTAGGTACTTTATTATAGTGAGATATTGTTGGCATCATTATTTTGTAACATAATTGCTTGAAAATTTGATTACATTTTTTGGGGAAGCAGTTTTCTCTATCATTATACTATGATAAAGGATTTCAATCTTTTAGGTTATTTGTTGTCAACAATCATTTTTTACAAGATTAGATCTATCTGGTGACTGGTCTTGGCTTTATCAGTTTTTTCATCCTTGTCGTGTAAGAGAAAAACATATCAAGCTTCATTGACTGTTAACAGGGAAGATTTTACTTGTTTTCTTGGTTTAATAATGACTGTATTTAGGGATAACCTTTATGGATGGTAATCAAATATCGACGTAGTTAATTTCTAACCTAGCTTTATCTATGAATCTTAACAAGAAATTAGATATGTGTATGTGCTTCACTGTATACATTTTGTTTTTTCATATTTGTTAACTAATTCAATTTCAGAAGTCATATGATAATAGATGAATTGGTCATATTTGTGCGTCTTACTTTCTAGTTTCTGTGAAATGTAATTATTTTCATTTCACATTCTCTAGAGTTGTTCGCCTGTAATGCACAGAGTGATGTTTATTTTTTCTTGATAATTGACAGACTTATCAGAATCAACATAATAAGTAGATGAGTTGCCATGCTATGGCTCAGTTTCTTTCTAACACACTCTACTACAAACGCTTCTTTCCTTATTACACATTCAATGTGTTGGATGGTCTTGACAGTGAAGGTACAATGGTGTGATTTCTGATCTCATTAAACTCTTATTCTCATCATTCACATCAAGAGCATTTTATATTTTAACATATTAGGAAAGGGGTGTGTATTCACGTATGATGTCGTTGGATCTTATGAGAGAGTTGGATATAGTGCTCAAGGGTCTGGTTCTACACTCATTATGTCATTCTTGAACAATCAACTAAAGTCTCCAAGCCCCCTTTTACTACCTGCTCAGGTTTGTATTTTGATTGATACATATGTTCCAGTCCTCACATTTTATTTTAATTAGGGGTGTGCTTGATAAACTGAAAATTAAGTGTTGAATGTTATACTGAATTTTAAGTGCTGAATTAGATTAGTATCTGGAAAATAAATGTTGATTATACTAATTGAAAATATATTGTATGTACTTGATACGCAAGTTCATTTAATAAAATGTGAAACTGATGAAGTAATTTAATTATTTTTCAAGTGTTAATGTTGTCTTTTGACTACCGAGTTAAGTCATTCAAAGCTTACTATATCCTATCTTAATATAAAGAATTATGTGGTTTTATGTAACACTTATCAAATGAACCTATTTCAGAATGATGTTTTTCAAGATGCTGTTACTCCTCTCTCAGTGATCTGTATCATGCTTTCAAATAATCTATTTGGCATTTTCATGTGTTCAACCTATTCATTTGTCCCCCAGTTTTGACAAACTAGGACTGAGAATCTAAGATAGCATCATAGAATAATGACATGTGTTTTCAAATAAATTTATCAGACGGTATATCGTCAAAACCCAGACCCGGATCAGTGTTTCCCAATGGGCTTACATTCTAATTCAAATACAATTTCAAATGGTTTAAAAGATATAGTTATCAAACTCAATGTTAGCTGAGACATTATCCTCACTTATTTCTAAATTTCAGCAACAATCTCATTTTACTTTGAAGGTATTGTTAATAGATGATTGAATCCATTTGGATGATCGCCGCTTCTCTCATCAACATCATCAACATACGTGAAATGAATCCATTCTGGTGTTGTTGTCCATGAAATTCAGCCATGTATGTACAATCAAACCTCAAACGCGCACGTTAAGACGTTTGACCTTTCTTCCTTTCTTATTGTTGTTGAAATGGATGATTCATGTGGTGATATTATAGAAATAGATCTGACAAAATACATGTTTGTTATCAGTGACATACTTTATATTTGTTATGGTGAGAAAATTCGTAAAACTCTTTAGTTATTGTCATGTACATGCATCACAAATTTGCAAATTTATAGTGATATTATTATTGTCGTGTACATGTATTAGAAGATTGGTTCTAGACTTACTATGAGTTGTGGTTGGGCATGATACAGTTGCAGGGTTCCCCAGCCACACACGTGGATTCACATTCTAGTTTAGGGATTTCTAATCCATCTGCTCATTTGTTGTTATTGGAATAAATTGATGGAAAAAAATTCGATAAAGGAAGTGGCGATTGGTTTATTAACCAATCGCTAATTTTTTTTGATAAGGAAGTTGCAATTGGTATACTAACCAATCGCCAAAGACTAAAGGGAAATTACGATTGGTACGCTTACAAATCGCCATAGAGTAAAGGGAAATTGCGATTGGAAAACAAACCAATCGTCATAGGGAAATTGCGAATGGTCATTCACCAATCGCTGTTGCCAATTACCAATGGCTAGAAGGTCTTTTTTCACTAGTGCGGAGTTCTTACTTAAGGTAAAGAACACATGCTCATTTTTTTTTATTAAACCTATATGAGAAAGTTTTAGAGGCTAGAACTAAGAGACATATTGTTCGTGAGCTTCAACCCGAGTATACGCCATTTATCACCTCGATTCAAGTTTGGGCTTAACAACCTTCACTTGAGGAGTTTGAAAATCTCTTGTCATCTCAAGAGTCGTTGGCTGCACAAATGTCTGATACGAGTATAAAGGAGGAGTCGAATAATTCATTATTCGTGAAGAAATTGAGCTGGAAAAAGGAAAGTCAAAGAAGGAAGAAACATGTTAGGATTCTTCAAATATTCCTAAGAAGCCCCTTAAGTATTTCAAGTGCGGCAAGACTGGACACTTCGAGAAAAATTGTTGAGTAAATTTGGATGGAAACTTTTCTAGTTCAAATCTAGGAGAAATGTCTAATCAGCATGTTGAGGAGAAATGAGACAATTCTTTTCATGTCGATGTGATGATTTCGAAGGAAAAGCAAATAGAGGCATCGCATGGTGAACATGAGATTGATCATAGGTGGATCATCGATTCAGGGTGCGAACATCACATTGCTAGAGATGATTCCGTGTTATCTTCGAGTCGAGTTCATAATAGGGGTGATGATATTGTCACGGTAGATAACTCTCTCACGAAATTAGAAAGGAAGGATCGGTTTTCATTGATAGCGACAAAGGAGAATCAATTACTATGAAGAATGTCTACCATGTTCCAAGAATTCGGAAGAACCTTTTCTTGGTCGCAAATGCTGCAGATGCCAAAAATCTTGTGTTGTTCGGTTTACATGATGTAAAGTTTTTGAGGAACGTGAAAGAAATCAAGGCGGATGTGGCTCACACTGGAACTCGGTTAAATGATCTATTTGTCCTTTCAGCATCAAATTCGTACATCGAAAATGTGAATGACAAAAGCACCTCCTTTCTATGGCATGCAAGACTTGGGCATGTCAATATGACTAAGCTTAGTGTTATGTCTCGAGAGAAACTTGTCGAAGGTCTACATGAATATCTAAGGATCGAGGAGGGTAGTGTGTGTGAAGGATGTCATATAGGAAGGCTCATCAACTTTCATTCGACAACTCTGTATCGAGAAGCAAGGGTCCTTTGGACGAGTTCATAGTGACTTGATGGGACCAGCTTGGACTGCCTCATACTCGGGAAGTAAATATATGTTTATGTTTGTGGATGATTTTTCTATGTTCAAACTTCGTGAAAGGGAAGTCTGAAGTGTTCTCTAAATTTCTCGAGTTCAAGGAGACGGTAGAAAGAGAACAAGATAGAAAAATTCGAGTACTACGGACAGACAATGGTGGGTAATTTTGCTCAAAAGAGTTTGAATTGTTTTGTAGGAAAAATGACATAAAAGGAGAACTCTCATGTCTAGAGACCCCACAATAGAATGGGATTGCCGAAAGAAAGATTCGACACCTTATAGAGACTTGTAAGTCGTGGCTGCATATGAAGAATATACCAAAGTAGTTATGGGTGGAAGGCATGAGTTGTGTTTTCCATATCATTAATCAAGTACCGTTTAGCCCAAATAAGTTCAAATTTCCATTCGAGATTCTTTTTGGTTTTAAACCAAGTGTTAAGTATTTTCGAGTTTTTGGATCTATATATTATGTCCATATTCCAAATTCGAGAAGGAGTAAATTGGACGCAAATGTAGTCAAATGTTAGTTCTCAGCTATGACCAAAGAAGGAAATGGTGGCGATGTATGGATCAATCAACCCACAAATACATTGTGTCGAGAGATGTTGTTTTCGACGAAATCTCTTTGTACTACATGAAGGATGTTGAGGAAACTATTCAGACTAATCTTCTCTTACCCACGTCTATAAGAAGCTCCTGTAATAGTGATAATAGTGACAGGGAGAACCCTAACTTAGCTCAAGATACTTTAGTTGATGAAAGAGCTGAAAGTAAAAGTTTACCAGGATGTTCACATCAGGAAAAATCTAGTCTACAACAGAATGGGGAATCTCGACCAAAATTGAACATTGGAAACTATCGATTTAGGGATAATAATTTTGAAACAATTGTCTCTTGTTTATTGGAAAACGCAATAGACGAAGAGGAACCCGCTTCTTATAATGATGGAAGAATGTCAAGGAATGCGTGACAACAATAGAGGAGGAAATGCATGCTCTCAAGAAGAATGAGAAATAGAACGTCGCTCTGAAGCCTCCTGATAATCAAGCAGTCACATATAAGTGGGTGTATCGAATTAATGAAAGGCTGATAGAAGCATAGATTGATACAAAGCTAGATTGGTCGCTCAAGGATTCTCGCAGAAGTGTGGAGAATATTACTAGGAGATATTCAATCCAGTTGTGAAGATAACGTTAATTCACACTATGTTAGCCTTAGCAATAAGTTCTCAATGGAAGTTGTGCCAATTGGACATCAAGAATGCATTTCTCTATGGAGAACTTGTCGCCCAATATATATGGAATAACCACCTGGATTCGAGAAGAATGATGATCACCAATTGGTTTGTAGACTTCAGAAGACACTATATGGATTAAAGCAAGCCATGCGTGCTTGGTATGGACAGATTGTAGAATATCTTCAATTTTATGGGTATAAAGCTTCAAAATCTAACTCAAGTCTATTTATAAAGAAGCATCAATGACAGATGGTAGTGTTGCTTCTATATGTGGATGTATTATCTTGATGACTAGAAACTATGATGAGGTTGCTCGGGTACAAGATGAGTTCTCTCTTCTCTTTGAGATGAAGAAGCTTGGTGAACTTGAAACTTTCCTTGGTCTATAAATCGAAAATTTCAAGAAAGGTTTGTTTGCATCGCAGATCAACTACGCAAAGAAGTTGGTAGATAAATTTAATATGACAGATGGAAAAAAGAGTTATACTCCTCTTAACTTAAATCCCAAACAAAGTCGAGACGAAGAAACATGTTTATCAAATCCTCGTCCGTATCGTGCTCTTGTGGGAAGTTTGATTTATCTAACTATAAAAATGCCTGACATTGCTTATGTAGTTGTAGTGGTGAGTCGATACATGTAGGAACCAAGGAAACCACACCTCGAGGAAGCGAAGAAAATTCTGAAGTTATTCAATACCTTACTAGATATTGGTCTACTCTACGAAAAAAATACAAAATTTGTCTTGCAAGGATTTGAGGATGCTGACTTTGTTGAAGATTGAGATGATCGAAGGTCCACATCTAGGTTTGTTTTTCTTTGTGGAAACACTAGCATATCTTGGAGTAGAAAGAAACAAGGATCGATATCCTTTTCTACAAAAGAAGTGAAATACAAAGAATCATCTCATGCAACATAGGAGTGCATATGACTTCGTAGACTATGGGAGGATTTTCATGTCAAGTTTGATCAGTCGGTTCCTATCCATGGAGATAATTTGAGTGTTATTAAATTGACTTCAAGTCATGTGTTTCATTCGAGGACAAAACACACTGAGTTGGAGAATCACTTTATTCGTGAAAAAGTACTAGAGAGAATCATTGAGATGGTTGCGGTAATAAGTGAAGACAATGTTGTTGATATCTTCACAAAAGAACTTCCTAAAGGTCCTTCGAAGATCTACGATCTAAGTTGGGACTAGTTCATCGGACATCACCTTAAAGGGGAGTGTTAGAAATTAAAGTAATCATAATAATTAATGTGTCTTTTTTTATTTAAGAGTCTCTTGGATAGTCCAAGTCTCTTGGTTTTATCTCTAGTTAATGAGACTATTCAAGTTTCTTAGTTTAATGTCTAAGTTTTTGTTACTTTATATAAGTTATAATCGTGTTCTTATTTCAACAAGTTCAATAAACATAATTTCATTCAAGTTTGTTTTATTCTCTAAAGTCATTATTCATTTTCTAATTAGCTTCTTCACAATTCGATTATCGAAGTCCGTATTGTGACTTTGTTAAAATATGAAAAAATTTAAGTCCAGAAAAATCCTACCTTAATTTCTTTATAGAGAAAAAGTCAAAGTATACTAAATTGTAGGGATGGCAACGGGTACCCTACCCACGGGTAATGAAGTACCCATCCCTGAACCCGATTTTTATTTCACTATCCAACCCCGACCCCGAACCCGACGGGTATCTCTACTTCTATACCCATCCCTGATTCGTCGGGTACCCGATCCCCGACGGATACCCCATTACCCGATTAAATTATTTATAAGATTATAAAGATTGAAGAAAAAAAAACACAACTTAATAAATAATTTTAACATTAGTAATATCGAAATATTAAAAATAAAAATAAAATCATTACTTACCTACCTCATAATTTTTGTAAATCTTGAAGAAGATAAACTAGAGTGGAGAAAAAGTAGAATGAACATTGAAAAAAATTTAGAGATTGAATATGAAAAATCATGAGAGAGAGTAATATTTTTTTATTAAAATAAAAATTGAAGTTATGTAGAGAAATATTTTTTGGGGAATATAAAATAATTAAAGTTGGAGTGTAGTGTATTTATGACTATGTTTGGAGTGAAGTGTGGATAAGATCAAATTAAATTATGTAAATTTATGATGCATTTGCAATGATGAAACATTTTTTAAAAGTCAAACATTAAACTTTAATAAAAAATCAATAATATTAATATAGTCGGGTATCGGGTTTGGATTTCGCACACTCCTCATCCCCGACCCCGTACCCAACCAGGTACCTTCTCTTTCTCCCCATGCCCGACACCGACCACGAACCCGATTTAAAATACTCGAACCCGATTATCGGGTACCCACGAGTATCAGACATACGGGTATCCATTGCCATCTCTACTAAATATGTACAGATTTTAAGAGTTGTCACTCAAATCTAATTAATTTTAGAGTACGAAAAGGAGTTTCTTTTCGAAAATTCATGTCTATTGGAATTACTTGTAATAATTTTAATGTTAAAATATTATATATATATATATATATTTTTTACTGTTTTAAAAATTATTATTAAAAAATAAAAATAAAGTTGTATAATCGCCTAATTAAAACTTGAAAATGAGTAGATAGGGCAAGTAGATATTCATTGAATCATTTTTATAGCATATATGTATGAAAGTGTAACACATTGATCAAAGGTTTCACTTTGATAGTTAGTCATTATATGATTGATTCCCAATAATATTTTACCGCAATAATGATCTGACATAAAATCTGGGATGCAAGATTATATATATAGTTTTATATAGCCAGCGAATTGAAAATATATGATTTAGAATTAAGAACATGAGTAATAGTAACAAGCTCTTTGCCGTTCTGTTTATATTTTATTGAATATATATATATTGATCACTTAGCATAACTGTCCCCCGGGCTCTAATACCATGTTTTTAGGATCTTCATATAATATGATCTTTATATATATTAAAGTCAAAACCTTTGATGCTTTTCCAGTTGAATTCACCGAAGGTGGTTACACGATTACTGGTATTGACATCAAAGTTCTAACATTCGACGATATTATAGTTCACAAATAAAATTTGAAGAGGGACAATGAATTTTACAATATATAGAAATGTCTGCCAACCAATTATAAAACTTATCTTTAATTTAAAGTTCCACATTATCCAAAACGCCATAAAAGCGGTCAAACAAGGACTTATTTAGAACACAAAATTAAAGTATCATTTTATTAAAGGCCTCGCATTTCATATCCAACTTTAATGTCCATTCAATATTCTAAAATAATCTATAATTATTTATTAATTACTTTTTTTAGGTAGGGTAGTTAGCCGACATGATTAACACATAATGGGATTAGCCTATTAGGCTAAACATTAAAGCATAAAATAAATAAGGAGAAAGAATAGAAACATGCCCAGGAACCGAAGACTGAATTTGAACGAACACAACGTAGTTCACACTTTTATTGATCAAACTTGAATTATTTTACAGGAGATTGAGAGTGATAGAGAGAGAGTACAACTCGTACAATAGAGACTAGAGAGGTCATTTTTGCCTCCCCAGTAAATGGAAAGGAACAACAATTTAATGAAAATTGTTTACAAAAGTTAAAAATGAACACTGACAACTGGGATTCCCGGGATAAAACTTTTCCGCACATTTTGGATCTTGTCAATGCTTATTGCGGATCTTGCTTTTTATCTTATTTAATTTTTTTTTTGGATGGAGGAGCATGATCCAACTTCCTTATTATATATTTTTCAACCAATGTATCTTTGATTGCCTCAAAGATGTCTTCAATTCCAACATCATTTTGAGCATCTTGTAAATAGTCAGATGTCATGGTTGAATTGGATTTATTAGATTTATTATCATCTTTAAATTTAGACATGAAGTCTTTCTTCATTTCTTCGATATATGCAGCTATCATATGTTCTTTTGTCAGATTTTCTGACCTCAACTTGAATTTCTTGGAGATATAATCAAACGGGGACGGAGCCTCGGGTACTTGTCGTCATTCCTCATATAAGCTTATTTGTTGATTTAGGAGGTCCATTGTTTCTTTTCCGAATCGCTCATTCGTATTCGGGTTTGTCCTCATCATTTTATCCCATAATTAATAATGAGATGTTCTGAATAAACAGGGAATTATTGTTTGGGTATAACTAAATTCTGGTACCCATTTCCAAATCCAAGGAATGGAGAATAAGCATGAAGCTATTCCTCCAATGTATAAATTTGCTTCTTATTTCTTCAAGAGCTGTGTGGAGATATCGCTCCATTTATCAAACAAGATTTTAATTTCTTCTGGTAGAATTTTTGGACTAGAACCAAAATAGTAAAATCAGTTTATAAACCGGTGGGGAATGTCTCCTTTATAAATATTTGTGCATACCTTGATGAACCAGGAATGTTTGTATCTATTATTCTCGTAATTAAGTGCCTTAGCGAAGGCATCATAGTAATCCCAATAATTGAATTAATTGGCGTTGTTTTATTAAACGACAATTCTCTTTCTTTCATTGGGGATATTCTCCAATCTTTTAAGGATATCGCTTTTTTTATGATCATTTTGCTAAAATTATAAATTTCTTTATTTGCACCAGAGAAGTGTGATATTTCACATGATCTGCATTGAACAAGTATTTGTTCGTAAAACATTCGGGACTTATATGTACTCGATGGTGTGGACGAATTATTCAAATACTTCTGCATTATTGTCCATGGCTCATTTTTTCATCTAAGGTCTTTTTCTTCTAGGAGAAATATAATTTCTTTGTATTCATTTCTCGTAAATCTAATATTATTGAATTTTGTTTCACCATCGCCAATTATTTTTGCGTAAGTGGGTTGGTCCTTTTGACTCTCGAGATCTTGAGAGAGATCCATCTCTAGAGCTTCTATTTCCCATATTGAGATATAATCTCTGGTGTTCTACATTGGCCTCTTCCTCTAAGAGAGGAGGATCCCCTTCCTTTATTAGAGAAAGGTTCAAAACTCCTTAGGTTCATTTCTATAAATTTAAAAATTCACGAATCAAGAAATCAGGAAATTATTATCTTTTCCTTTTTTATATGTTATTTCAAAATCAAATGGGGCCAAATGAGCTTGCCATCTAGCAAACATTTGTTTTGATACATCATGTTTGAAATTTTTTTGAAACATAAATTTAGATGCGTTGCGATCTGTTAATTTAATAAATTTTTTATTATATAAATCATCTTGAAATTTTAAAACGCATTTTACTATAAAAAGTATTTCTTTGGCGATGGTTGCATAATTCTTTTGGGCTTCATTCCATTTTCCAAAATGGAATCTGACAAGATATACTTGTTTTGTTTCTGGATTTATTTGAGTGAATATTTTTCCGAATCCTATATCAGACGCATCAGCTTCAATTACCTTCTCTCAATTTGGGTTACTTATCATCAAGCAAGGAAGTACTTTGACCTTATTTTTGATTATTTTAATTTCATATGTATGGTTATTTGACCATGGTATAGGGTTTCTCTTCAACCTATCATATAAGATTGTTGTATATTCTGTTAAGTTTTATAATAGGGAGCCACATAATTGAGGTTTTTTAAGAATCTTTGTAAATGTGTTTTATCAGTAATTATATTTGTAATTTTTTCTATAAATAATTCTATGTTTCTATTAATAGGAATAATGTTTCATTTCTCACTGACATGGTCTAAAAAATTTTATTCTTATCTTAAAAAGTTTTATTTTTGATTTAAAAATTAATAATTCATTTTGAGTTATTATTATTTTAAACATATTTAAATGTTTAAAGTGAGTTTCAATTGTTTTTGAATAAACTAGTATATCATTCATATAAACAATTATGAATGTAATATATATATATATTACCATCTTTATATTGAGACTTATAAGTTCTAATCTAAAATTTGAATTAAAAAATCAATTGAAATAAGCTATAAAGCAGTAAGTTTTATATCCTACTATATTGATCATTATTATTGTTTGATATCTTGACACGTGGTTGCTCTTTTTTATAATGTGAATTAATATCATTAATTTTTAAAATGGGTGAAAAATATCACCTTTTTGATCTTCATTGGCTATGTAACATATTTGAGAAATTTTTTTTTTGACTAATTCAAAAACAATGTGAAAATCATTCTGAATATGAATTTGTTTTAGCGTGAGTAGGAAAAATACTAAGTCTTATACTTAGGGGTGTTCATCGAAACCGAATTCAAATAAATTTTAATTAAAATAAACCGAATTCGAATTTGATATTCGGTTCGAATAATTTGAATTTATTTTTTACATTTTTTTAAACTAGCATAACTAAAAATAAATTGCACCAGCCGGGAATTGAACCCGGGTCTGTACCGTGGCAGGGTACTATTCTACCACTAGACCACTGGTGCATTTGTTGTCTTTTTTTATTATTAAATTTTAAGTTTAAAATATTTTAATTTGATTATTTTGAACGTTTTTTTAAACTAAGTTTGGAAAAATAATTAATAAAAAATAAATTCGGTTTTCAGTTTTTGTTTCGAGTTGAAACCCAAACTCGAAAACCAATTCGAAAACCGTATTTGAATTCAAATTGGTTTGAAATTCGATTCGAAAACCGAAAATAAAATTCGAATTCGGTGAATTCAAATTCGGTCAGATATTTGGTTCAAACCAAATATTGAACACGCCTACTTATACTGTCACATAAGGATGTCAACGCGACCGAAGGAAGCCTTCGGTTGCCTGCCTCCCTCCTCCACCCGCCATTAGCTAACATTTAGGAGTTTCACTCGTTCTGTGTTTACCGGTTTCGTTCGATTAATCAGATTTAACTAAGAACGTTAATTCAATTTATTATATTTTAACATAATTTTAATTTTTTTAAATAATAATTTATAAATTCATATCATTGTAATATTATAAAGACAATTTTATTGAATGAAACTATTTCAAAAGTTTTTTAATTTATTTTTTATTTTATATAAACTATAATCTTACATTTTAAAACAATTATATATAAATTATAATTTAAAAATAATTATGTGTAAATTATAATTTAAAAATAATTATATGTAAATTATAATTTAAAAATAATTAAATATTATAATATATCTAATATTTAAATTGTTTTAACAAAAAAAAACTTATAAATATATAATTAAATTATTACCGGCTGAAAAATAATTCAACCGAAAATCAAAATATTTAACCGATAAAACACCGGTTAACCGGAATCACTAGAACAGGTTAACCATTAACCGGTAAAATAAAACCGGTAAGTTATCGGTTCGATTATCGTTTTTTTCGATTTTTTTTGCACAACACTACAAATTTCCCATGCTCTGCATTGACCTGGTCTACGTTTGTTGACATCAGATCAACCCCGCGCTGCATTGACCTGGTCTACGTTTGTTGACATCAGATCAACCCCGCGTGCTGCATTGACCTGGTTTACGTTTGTTGATATCGGATCAACCCGGTGCTGAATTGACCTGGTTTACCTTTGTTGACATCGGATCAACCCGCACTCAGGAGATCACCTACGTACCGATGAACTAGTGGCGCCCTCATCTGGAAAGCCTTCATGTTGGTTTGTTTTGGGCTTTAACAAATTTGAAATGTTTTTAAAGCCTTTCAATGTTTAAATGATTTTGAAAAAAATTCTAAAAAATATAAAATACTTTTATAAAAAAATGATTTTATTAAGACCATGCCAGTTTGTTTTTTTTTAAATATTTTTGTAAGGCATATGTTTATACAAGTAGCCTTTAAAAATGCTAAAAATTAAAATTTCATATAAATTATTTGAAAACTAACTTGATTAGTTTATTTGTTAAGTTCAAAATTTTGATCAAATCCAATATAAAATGTATGATTTATATAATTAAATTTCAATACTTTAAACATTTAGATTTGGATAAGTTTAAAATAAAAAGTGTTATATAATAAATTTTAAAATTGATCAAAAATTTAAAGTATAAACCGTCACTATGACGAAAAAGGAGGAGTAATCCCGAAAACACTCTCCTGAGTGTAACAAATCCCCAAAATATCAAATAAAATCTCGAAAATGCGTTTAAAATATACAAATATTTTCATAAATTTTAAGGAAAATTAGGTGGCAGCTCTAACGTCGAAATATTAAAGACTTTAATTTGAAAAAAAAGAAAGAATTAATACGAAAATAAAACCGAGAAGATAGAGGCAATCACACACATTTTATTTTTATCTAGGACTTAGACGTTTTAATAACTTATGATCCAATAATTTAACCAAAATTAATTCGGTAAATATCAACCCTAAGAAAAGAATAAAAGTAGATAATATAATATTATAACCAAAACTCAAAGAATTTTGAAGATCATCACCATTAGGTCAAGTAAAACTAAGATTTTGACATAGCTTGATTAAAATCTAATTTTATTTTCATAATAATTGTTTGCTTTTCAGAGATCAATATCAAATACTTAAAAAATATACATTATCTAGTTAAATAGAAAACTCTGTACATTCAAGTTATAAAATGTGTAAATTTCATTTCTGCAATAATATACTGCAGCTTCAACAATAATGCATAGTAGTTCGGATCAACTAAATAAAATTAAATTGATCCAACAAAAGACAAATATTTATGGGGGCATTATTCAAGCAAAATAGGTTCAATATTTTTAATTGATTTATAAAGTTAAGTACGAAAAATTGCAAAAGGTAAAGTGAACTCTAATATGAAATAAGATTCTTAACTCGTTCATACAATTGGTTCTCTTCTAATTAAATGATAATATATTGAAACAAAAAAGAAATATAATTAGAAACTAAAATTGAGCCAAATTCAAGCTTGTTAGAACTGTTTAAATGATTTATTGTTCCAAATAAAAAAATATTTAATTTTGTTCAGATAATTTAAAATTGCAAGAAGCTATTCAGAAAAATATTGGGTTTATTATTTATTTTTATTCCCCACATTTATCAATTATATTATTATTAAATTTGAACTAAACACTATAAACACTGTAAGTCTGTAATCATTTTTCCACCCTACTATTTTTATTCAATTAATCTTACATAAGTTGGAATCAAATAACTTAACAAAAACTCATTGGAGAGTAAACAATATGAAAAGAGTGGAGATAGAGAATATAATACTAAACCAAAACTCCTAAACACTATTTAATTAAGATCACCCATATATAAAATAAAACTGAAAATTTGATAGGGCTAAAACTTATAGATTTTTCCATGAATATCATTAAAAGAAATCTCTATCAAACACTTGAAAAACAAACACTATTAAGTCAGATATAACTTTATTCATCGTTCAAGTCATACCACAGACAAATTTACTTTATTCAAATTATAGGAATTTTTTTTAGATTTTAAAATTCTAAAATGTTGTTATTAGGTGAAAATAATTGGGAAAGATTTTTACAATAATAAATAAATATTCAAATAACAACTATTTGAATAAATTAAAGTTATAAAGATCATAGAAAACCAAATAAACAAATACATTGAGATGAAAATTTAAAAACATATTTCTATAATTGAATAAATTTATAATGATGTGGATTTGCAAATAAGTTATCAAAAATATATTGGGTTTATTATTTAAAATATATTTTATTATTCTTGTAAATTTGAATAAAAAGTTAAATTAGTTAAGGAAAAAATTATTATGATTTTATATGAATAAATAATTTAAAAAATAAAAAAAATAATACTTTGAAAATTTGGGATAAATTAGTGTCATTTCCTTCATTATAATGTTCGAAAAAATAAATTATTTTAACTAGAAAAATGACAAATAAATAAAATAAATAGTGACAACATAATTTGTGCCAGGCATTAATAATATAGACACAAAGTTTCTAATAATTAACTAGTTCATGTATATCACAATTTTTAAAAATATAAAAAAGTAAAACTAATTAATAATATTTTGGTGTAAGAAACTCAATATATTACCACATTTTTTTATGTGACTTTGTACAAATGAAATGTTATGACATTATTCATTATTAGTTTTCCTTTAGTTTGAGTATTATTTTATTTTAGATAATTTAAAATTTTGTTGGTTATAACTTGAATTTTTTTTTAATGATTTTTTATCATTTGATTTCGATATTTGTAATTAAATGTATGAGGAGTGATAGAGTGAGAAAATTTGGTGAGGGAATTTGGTGAGTGAATGACTTGGCATCACCTTCATTGGTTGAAATATGTAAAAGTGGAAGGAGAAAGAGAAAAGAGAGAAATTATTTGATTTTTTCAACGAATAAAATTATGCCAAGTCATTCCCTCACCTAATCATTTATCTGAATGTATAATACAATTAATTTTGTAATTTAAAAAACTAATATTAATTCTCTAATAAATAATAATAAAATTGTTATTTTATTTATTCAGATTTATTTTTATTATTTATATATTTGGTGAGTGTTATAGTTTTTATTTTATAATTTTATTAAATTTCGTATACTAGTGAGATGATACTCACTACCAAAAAAAAATCACAAATAATTACATATGTTTCAGAAGGATTAATGAGCAAAGAATGATTATTATTTATTTTTTTATTTTTTTTTTATTAAAAACAGTCTCAAAATTTTAAAATATAAATGTGTTAATCTAAAAATATTTTTTCATATTCTGTAAGTGTTTTAAAATATAAATGTGTTAATCTAATAATATTTTTTCATAATCTACAAGTATTATTCCTAATATTTTAGGTGAAATTTTAAAAGAGAAATTTATGAACTTTGTAGCCAAATTGAAACTGGTTGTAATTTATTTTCATCTAATTATACATAATCCTTTAAAGATTGATGTTTTATTATAAATTTGAGATCCATATCATTAACAAAATTAATATAGCTGTAAAATAAAATAAAAAATAGTTAGGGACTGAAATACAATTTATAATTAGAGATTGACCAAAAGCCCACTTCCTACAAGAAACCCTAATTTATACCTACAAGATAAAACCCTTCATATCTATCTAGCTGCCGCCGTCGGAAACCCTAATTATACATAAAAATTGTAAGCTATAAAATGGGACATTATCCCAAAAGAAAGAAAACATCCATATCTCTCTAGCGCCGTCATTCTCTCTCAGTCCTAAATATTTTCTATGTAGATTTCTCTTCTCCGAATTCTTTTCTGATTCATTCTGTTCTTTTTCATTTCTCATGTTTTATTACAAAGACGATTAAAACTTTGGTGTGATGAAAGTTGAAATTTATCTGTGGCTTTCTATTCAAAGAAGTTTTCATTGCGGAAAGAGTATCGGAGTCATTGAGGAATTCATATATAATGTTAATATAAGTGATACGGTATATGTGTATGATGGGTTATATAAGAGTGTTTCTAGGAGAAGATCGAAGTTGAGTAAACTCGAGCTTCTCATGACAGTCAATGACTGCGTCTAAAAGCACACCGTGAAAAATTTTTTTCTTCAAAAACTTTGATTGGATCATCGCATCAGAGAAGATGAAAACAAAGAACAAGGGTAATGTCAGGGAACACTGACTTCAACAGAGATGGGTCAGCAGAGATGGGTCAGATGGCGACGGAAGGGCAAGAAAAGGTTAATGTCAATGAACGGAGAGGACGGGTGAGATCGGAGTAGCATATCATGATGTTTAGAAGCTTACAAACTAAATGAGTTTATGGATTATTTTATTCTTAGATGTAATTTGTGTAATTTGTGAGCTTAATTTGAATGAATGATTGTGAAGTGATTAAAATTATTTGAGTTTTTAATTTTTAAATCAATTATAATTTTTTAGATTAAGTTTATTAAGATATCTTCCCTGTCAAAAATGAAATGAAGGGGAATGAGACTACTAATACTTGAAACCAAAAGCCGTTTTTTACATGTTCTGCAAATTGATACAATCCGTCAAGATTTTAATGGTCATAAGAATTCTTTTGGTGTTTAAGTGTCAGAATTGAGGGACCAATTCCCAAAATAATGAACTAATTGTTCCTTAATTTATTAATTTATTCTTAAACTAAATTATATTTCAAACTTAATTTTTTTATATATTTAAATTATTATTTTTATAAATTTAATTATTTATATTTTGATATATATTAAAATTATTATTATTTTTATAAATTTGAGTATTTATATTTTAATATATATATATATATATTTAAATTATTATTTATATAAATTTGATTATTTATATTTTAAATATATAAATATATTTATATATTTAAATTATAAATTTTATATATTTGATTATTTATATTTTGATATATATTTTAAATTATTATTTTTATAAATTTAATTAGTTATATATTAATAAATATATTTTATTTCAATTATTATTTATATAATATAATAAATATTTACTCTACTATTCTCATAAATAATTAATAAATACTAATAAATTTAAAATTTCTTAACCATAATAATATAATAATTCATAAAAAATGATTTCAATCATCGTTATCTAGATTATTGATGCACAATAAAAAAAACCAGATATAATGAGGGACAAACTACAAGAGATGGTCGCAAAGAAAAATTAAATATTATTAGAAAAACTCTTTATTAATAAGAATAAAGTCTCTAAATCTGTAATTTTTCTCAAAAGAATAAATTATTTTTTGATCAAACATCTATATGCTTTATGTTTTTTTTATGGATAATGTTTATGAACAATAAATCCATTTTGTTTATATTTTTGATTTGTTTATGGATAATATTATGGATATTAGTTATCAAATGTGATTTTATCTATGAATAATGTTTATCAAATTTGGTTTGTTTATGGACAATGGTTATGAAATGTGACTTGTTTATGAAATGGTTATGAAATGTTACTTTTTGATAAACTGTTCATTGAGAAGAATTATGCGTTATCATATCGTGTTCTTACTCTTTGAGGTAGAGCGCTCAATTGTCTACTTTACTCATTATAAGTGTTGAGTTATGGAGCCTACACTTATAATAAACTCTACAAGTGTTAATTAGAGTTTATTGAGTTTGTATTTGGTTTTGGGTTTGGCCTGACAAATAGTTATTTAGATTTATTACCTGAATATTTACCATATAAATATGTGATTATTAAGAGTTTACAAAATAAAGACAGAATTCTAGAGAGATAAAGTGTGAGGCAAAAAAACTCTGCATTCCTTCTACTTCTTAGTGAAATCTGATGGTGAATGAAGTGAACGTAGCTCAATTTGAGTGAACCACTATAAATCTGTGTCTTCTTATGTTCTTCTTTCTTGCATTTTTACAGATTGTTTTAAGCTGGTCAGATTTGGGAGATACAAATCCTAACAATTGGTATTAGAGTAGCTATGCTAGATCTGAGCATTGGTAACAATGACAAGTGAGAACAGTATGGGACATGGGATTGGAAGATTCGATGGGACAAATTATGCCTTCTAGAGAATGCAGATTGAAGATTATCTCTATGGCAAGAAGATTCATATTTCTTTGAGTGAGAAACCAGAGAAGATGAATGAAGCTAAATGGAAACTCCTTGATAGACAGGTTTTGGGAGTTGTCCGATTGACGCTAGCCAAGACAGTTGCTCACAACGTAGCAAAGGAGAAGACCACCATGGGTCTGATGAAATCTCTTTCTGATATGTATGAGAAACCATCTGCTAACAACAAGGTACACTTAATGAAAATACTATTTTACTTAAGAATGGTTGATGGTACTTCTTTCACTACTCATTTGAATGAATTCAATACAATTGTGAATCAATTGCTATTTGTTGAGATTGATTTTGGGGATGAAGTTAGTGCCCTGATTTTGTTAGCATCTCTACCAAATATTTGGGAACCTATGAGGGATCAATTAGTAATTCAATTGGAAATGCTAAACTAAAATTTGTTAATGTTAGAGATCGTATTCTTGCTGGACAGGTTCGTAAAATTGATTCTGGTGAAACGTTATAAGGTTCTGCTCTGAATGTGGAAAACAGGGGCAAAGGTAATGATAGAAATTTCAACCGAGGTAAGAGCAGATGTATGTCGAGGAGCAGGAGGAGTCAGTCCAAGTCTGGGCGGACATTTGAGTGCTGGAATTATGGTAAACATGGTCATTTGAAGAGGAACTGTAAAGCACCGAAGAGAAATAGTGATGATAAAAATGATGCAGCCAACGTTGTTACAGAAACTGTCATTAATGCATTACTTCTTTTTGTTGATAGCCCGATAGATTCATGGGTTTTGGACTCGGGAGCGTCTTACCACACCACTGCCCACAAAAATTAATGGAGAATTATGTGGCTGGAAACTGTGGGAAAATTTATCTCGCAGATAGTGAGTCACTGGATATTGTTGGCATGGGGGACATCAAATTGAAGATGGAAAATGGTTCTGTTTGGAAGATTAATAAGGCGAGACACATTCTAATAAGAAAAATTAAGTAAAGTTAATTTTTGGAACCGGCTAGAAAAACTAAACAATTGTTAACTTATATGTGCAGGAACAGATCAAATCGTGTAAACCGGCTGGAGCCTCATGAACTGGTTGCTGAAACACTTCAAAGAAATCCAGTTCCAAGTGATCAAGTGAAGATCAGAGGAACCGGTTTTAACTCTCTCAAGAGATCGGCTAGCAAAGACAAAATTCACACTCCAGCCGGACTATATTATGTAAGAGACAAAACCGGAAACTACAATCTGCAGGAGTGACGTAATATGACGAAATAGACGTGTCTCGAAGGGATAAAAGTAGATAAGATCCGATCAGAAGCATGCGAGGAAAGCAATGATGATTTACTGATCCAATGTTGACAACCGGAAAGTGCATGCCTGACACGTGTCCGCATCTGCAAACCGGCAACGTCACATTTTCCTGAGGAATCCTTGCATGCTTGCCAAGTGTTGAGGAAGGTGAAACGTGCAAGTAACCTTCCTACACAGGCGTGATGCTGGATCAACCAATCCCACGGTGAGAGAAGAAAAGGACCGTTGGGATCTCATCTACTATAAAAGGAAGATTAAGCGACCTCATTAATGGCATCTGTGAGAACACAACGAACGATCAAGAATAACAATTTACGAAAATCTTAGAGAGATAAAGAAATCTTACGAACGATCCAAAACCAGTGTGTCATAAACTGGAAGCTTTCTGTGTGTATTTGTGTTGTGGTATTGTATTACATCAAGAGTGAGTTGGTGTAACCGGCGAGTAGCGAGTTGGGCTCGACCGGCATTATAAGTGTTGTAACTTTGAAAGTTAGTGGAGATCCTTCTCATAACTTGAGAAGAAGGGGTGACGTAGAAGGGTTTGCTCCGAACATCCATAAAAAATCTTGTCTCGTGTTATTTCCTTCATTTTACTGCTTACTCACCTAAACTTAACCAAAATCAATCTTACTCCGTATATCAAAAACCGGTCCACTCATATCTCTAAACCTACTCCTTCTAAACATCATCTAAGTCGCATACGTTGCTTCAGACTGAAACAGACATTTCCGCCCTTGAACCCGGTTCAAGAGTCTGTGACAGTTTGCGAAGTGCTGAGAACGGTTTTAGTCTCTAACCGGACTATCACCAAAGTATTGTGTGTTGTGTAAGCGGCCACCCTTCATAAAACCGGAAACACCCCGGTCCTCCAAGGGCGTCCCGGATCCTAACAAGTGGTATCAGAGCGAGGTTCTTAGCACTCAAGCAACCGAAGAAGATGGGAAGCATGACCCACAGCGACAAGCCGCCAATGCTAAACAGTGAAGCGTTTAGTAGTTGTAAGAAACAGATGTATCTACATCTGATCACGCTAGATGATGAAATGAGCCGAGTCCTAAAAGAAGGACCGATCAAGATCAACAAGGAGTTAGACCAATGGACAAATGAAGATCGAAGACGGAGTAACCTGGACAACCATTGCATGAGGCACATCTATAAGGCTATAGATGATAACACCTTGAACAAGATATCAGACTGTGATAATGCAAAGGAAGCCTGGGAAACGATCATTCAGATCCATGAAGGAAACGAAAGAACAAAGGAGAACAAAATCTTGGTGGCTACACAGAAATATGAAAACATCAGGATGAAAAAACATGAAGGAATTTAGTAACCGGTTCACCAGTGTGGTCAACGAGCTTCAAACACTCGGAAAGAAGTATGACAACCGAGAAGTAATCATCAAAGCCTTAAGATCACTGCCGAGCACATGGGATATCAAGACCATGGTGATGAGGGAATCAAGCACCCTCGGGCAGATGAAGTTGCATGATGTGTTTGAGGATCTAAAAACCTACGAGTTCGAGATTAAGTCTCGGATCGAAGATGAAGCATCCACGACAACCACAACCGGTGCTTTGGTTACATCGGTGGAACCGGCGGTCCAAGTATCAACCGTTCCGGCTCCAGTCAAAAGCGCTGATCAGACCAGTGAAGATGTGATGGCGATGTTAGCTCAAAAATTTGGTAGATTAATGAAGAAGAGTCAACCACCATCTAACAACGATTTTAATTATAATTATGTAAATAAATCAAATAAAAGATGCTATAACTGTGACGGTTTTGGACATTTCAGGTCAGAATGTAGAAAAACAAGTAGAGACGACAAAAAACCGGAAGGTAATCGTCAAGGCAACAACTATCAAAGCAACCGGTACCAGGGTAACAACTACCAAGGGAACAACTACCGGAGAAATGATAACCAACGGAACGACTACCGGAGAAACGACGATCAGCATGCTGACGAAGGGAAGGAGATTCAGAAAGCACTCATCGCATCTGACGGTGGAAGTGAGTGAGCATACTCTGACAATGAAGACAATGAGGAAAGGGTAACCCGTTTCATGGCAAACGACGAAGAGGTATTTGATTTCTCTTCTGATGAGTTTACTAAAGAAGATTTGATTTCTGCACTCAACGAAATGGTCGCTGAGTTCAGAAACATATCGGCATACATACCGACTCCGTTGGAACCTAAAAACGAAGAGTCAAATAGTGTCGCGGTTAAGTCATGTGAAACCGCAATGTATGAACCGGATGAACTATTCTCAGATAATGAGAAGACAGTTCAATCGGTAACTGAAACCGATGAACGAGCACTGTATGTTCGGCTGCGTGAGAGAGATCTCGTCAAGCCGTAAAACAGATGTGTAATTATAAAAGACATCCTAAATGTAGATTTGGTATCGGTTACGAACCAAATAAACAAAACGAATCAAAACAACCTAACGGGATGAAACTCACGAAAGACAATCTTCCATGTATAAGATTTGTCAAGATTTCAACAACCGAAAATGATTTAAAACCGGAAGAAGAACTTAAGTATGTAAGTCCTACTGAATCAGAAAACTGACTTCATCCTGAGAGAAGGAAAGCCAACCGGAAACAAAACAAAACAAACAAATCTCGATCTCAAAGAAATTCATCACAACATAAGCATTCTTAAGCAACGGTCAAGAAGTTAAGTCAAACGTCATAAGAATAGATACCGGGAAAGTGATCCGACTTATTCAAGTCTGGATCCCAAAGGTACTAATCAACCATGGACCCAACTGAATGTGGGTACCAAAAGGGTGTAAATTACTTTCTTTTGCAGGTTAGGAGAAGCAACCGGCTAAAGAACTCGGAATGGTATCTGGACAGCGAATGTTCAAGACATATGACCGGTAACAATGAGCTACTAACCGACATCAAGTATGAAACCGGAGCAATCATAACTTTCGGTGACAACTCGAAAGGTAAAACCGTGGGCAAGGGTAAGATTGTCCATGGTAACTTATCCATAAATAACGTATTACTGGTAGAAAAACTGCGTTTTAATCTATTGAGTATAAGTCAAATGTGTGATGTGGGTTACAAAGTTGAATTTCATAAAAATGCATGTTTAGTTAAGAATCAGGAAAATGATATCCTTATAACCGGTAACCGAATGGGAAACATTTACAAAGTTAATTGGAAAACTGATTTTGAAAAACCCGTGTGCATGATAGCCGGAAATGATCCAATCTGGCTTTGGCATAAACGACTAAATCATTTGAATTTCAAAACAATTAACTTCATATGTTCCAAAGAACTAGTTCACGGCTTTCCAAGTGTTAAGTTCTCAAAAGATAAAGTATGTGCTGCATGTCAAATGGGCAAACAAATAAAGTCATCTTTCAAAAGTAAAGGAAACTATCAATCTGAACGATGTTTAGAACTTTTGCATATGGATTTGTTTGGTCCTGTTAAATTAACCAGTTTAGGAGGCATGCATTATACTATGGTAGTTATTGATGACTATTCTAAATTTACTTGGGTAACATTTCTAGCTATTAAAAATCAAGCAACTCCAAATCTGATCAAGATCAAATTGATTTTGAGAATACAAAATGAAAAATCTATTAGAGTAAATAAAATTAGAAGTGATAGAGGAATTGAGTTTATAAACATCAATTTAACAACTTTTCTTGATGATTCCGGTATTAGACACGAGTTGTCTAGTGCCAGAACTCCTCAACAAAACGGCCTGACTAAGAGAAGAAACCGAACTCTCAAGGAAGCCGCAAGGTCAATGATAGCTGATTCGGGCATTGCTCAAAAGTTTTGGGCTGAAGCTATCAACACCGCATGCTATATACAAAACCGATCTTTAGTAACTAAACGCTTTTCCAAAACGCCTTTTGAAATATACTATGATCAAATTCCAAACATACAGTATTTTCGAATCTTTGGTAGGAAATGTTTTGTTCACAATAACGACAAGAATTACTTGACCGCTTTTGATGCTAAATCCGATGAGGGAATAATGTTGGGATATTAAGCTGTAAGTAAAGCCTACAGGATATACAATACTAGGACATTAACAGTTGAAGAAACCGCCCACGTTGTTTTTGATAAATCGGTTGAACGAAACACTACATTACCCTTCGATCTTCACAACAGAATGAAAAACTTCAATATCTATTCTGATGATGAAGACGAGGTTCCGGTTTTTAGACGATTTGTCAATGACCAAACGGTTGATGTTGAACCTCAGCCTGCTCAAGCTGCTTTACCGCAGAAAGTTGACTCTTCAGTTTCTACTAAAGAAATCGGTCGGTCTGACTCTGTTCAACCTACCGATCAGTCTAACCTTGATCAGCCAACCAAAAGCTTGATAGACACGTCTCAGATAAACCTCAGAAGGAACAAAAATTATCCTCTTGAACTAGTAATAGGTAACATATCCTCACCCGTCCGAACTAGGCAACAAAATTTGGAACACTATGAAAACTCAGCTTTCATATCACAAATTGAGCCGAAAAAGGTGGATGAAGCATTGTCAGATCCCGATTGGATCCTAGCTATGCAAGAGGAATTAAACGAGTTTGAGAGAAATAAAGTCTGGTACCTAGTCCCTAGACCGAAAAATAAACCGGTTATAGGAACACGATGGGTATTCAGAAATAAACTCAATGAAGAAGGTTTAGTTACGAGGAACAAAGCCCGGTTAGTGGCTCAAGGCTATAAACAGGAAGAAGGCGTTGATTTTGAAGAATCATTTTCCCATGTAGCTAGACTCGAGGCCATTAGAATATTTTTAGCATATGCAGCTTTTAAAAACTTCAAAGTCTTTCAAATAGATGTTAAAAGTGTTTTTCTAAATGGTAAAGTAAATGAAGAGGTATATGTTAATCAACCTCCAGGTTTCAAAAATCCAGAACACAAAAACCATGTTTACCGGCTGAAGAAAGCCCTTTACGGTTTGAAACAAGCTCCAAGAGTTTGGTACGATACATTAACACAATTCTTATTTGATCACAAATTCACAATAGGTTCAGTTGACAAAACATTTTTCAAATTTGAAAGAAAGGAACAAGTATTACTCGTTCAAATTTATGTCGATGATATTATTTTCGGATCAACCGATCCAAAATTATGTGATAAGTTTTCAAAGATGATGACTGACAGATTTCAAATGAGTATGATGGGAGAATTGAGTTTCTTCTTAGGACTTCAGGTTAAGAAGATTGAAGCCAGAACCTTCATAAGCCAACTGAAGTATACAGCCAAACTATTGAAGAAATTTGGAATGGATACATGCGCTGAAGCGGCTACGCCAATGAGTCCTTCCGTAAAACTAGACAAAGATGAGGATGGTCAAGCCGTTGACATCACAGCATATCGAGGAATGATTGGATCATTGCTTTATCTAACAGCCAGCTGACCTGACATTTTGTTTGCGGTTGAGGTATGCGGAAGATTCCAAGCCAATCCAAAGCAATCACATTATACTGCGGCCAAAAGAATATTAAAATATCTGAAGGGAACTCAAAAGTGGGACTTTGGTATCCAAAAGACTCAAGTTTCAAACTCATAAGCTACTCAGACGCTGATTACGCAGGATGCAAGATTGATAGAAAGAGTACAAGTGGAACCTGTCAGTTCCTAGGTAACCGGTTAGTCACCTGGAGCAGCAAGAAACAAACCTCAGTTGCAACATCAACTGCAGAGGCAGAGTACATAGCAGCCGGAAGCTGTTGTGCACAACTCCTCTGGATCCAACAACAACTAAGAGACTTCGGTGTAGAAGCCAAGGAATCTCCAATATTCTGTGACAACACCAGCGCTATAGCGATCACATACAATTCCGTGTTGCACTCAAGAACAAAACACATTGACATAAGACACCATTTCATACGAGAGCACGTTCAGGAGAAACACATCCGGTTGGAATACGTCTCGACCGAGCAACAAGTAGCGGACATCTTCACAAAACCGCTACAGGAAGCTAAGTTTTCTCACTTTAGAAATATTCTGGGAATGACTGATGTTAAGCAACTTATATCATGATCATGCATGCATATTGCTTAAACACATAATAATGAAAAATCAGAATATGTGATCAGGGAGAAGTTCTCGCTTCTCAAACCATATTCAAATAGGCCATTAAAATTCAAGAACGCTAACCGGGAGGAAGTCTCCGGCTATGCCTGATTACTTCATAACGTCAAAATCACGTGTATACTTACTACATGGTTGAAATGACCTGGTAGAAGTGGATATACTCAATCCAAAGTTGAACAAATGTTGACGTGACTCAACATTTCTTCACAATCGGAACAAAATATCCAACTAAAACCGGTCATGGAAAACCGCTCAGTACAAATGCCCTCTGGTTTTAATGAAATGAACTTTTCCGGTTAATCTGGGATAACTAACTGAGTTTTCATGCTTACCTTGAGAATGAAGCCTATAATAAATAAAAAAAAGTCTACCGCAATCGAGATGACGACATGTGTCCATCATTAAGAGAGGGAGACTCACATCTTGTCAATAGATTTTTTTTATCATGAATATCATGGTAATAATTAGTTTTGCTTTGGAAATAAACATTATACACTTCAACAAGTCAAAGCCTATTAACTAATTGATGACATCATCGAGCATGCTTAACCTACTAATCTAGCCGAACCCTTGGCTATATAAACCACCCTTAAATCCTCACAAATCTTCACAAAGTTCACTATTCACAAAAACAGTCTTGAGCTTAAACCATTTCAAGAACATGAACTCCAACTCTCTAGCAAAGAAAATTCTATTGGCTGATTTCAACTCAATCTACCAATACGAAGATCATGAGGTTAGAGAAATGTTCTTAGCCGTTGAAAGAAGCGGGCTAAGAGGATTTCTCAAAAACAGATTCATTCTCGACTACCTTGTAGTCGAAGAATTCTTCTAGACCGCAAAGGAGGTGCATCGAGCCATAATCGTTGCACAAGTTTACGGTCAATCTTTTCTATTCAGCGAGACGGATTTCGCTGAATACTACAGTTTGCCCACTGAAGGGGTAACCGATTTAACCTACTCTCCGGTGACCATGGAAGAAATGTGTCATCGGTTCTCCAATTCTAACATCCCGGTTAGACCCTGGGGTGCTAAAAGCCAACTCTCTCACAAGTACCAGCTTCTTTGTGAGATTTTGGGAAAGTCCATCTTGGGCAGAGAGAAAAGCTATTACCACACCCAAAGGCTTTTCGAGATGATGATCGCCGTTACGGTTGGGACACCGGTTAATTGGTCCTAGATCATCTTCAGCAACCTGAAGAAGATGCTCCTTTCAAACAAAACCGGCTACGCTCCTCAGCTAAGCGGTTTTTGTGCCAGCCTGGAGATCCACTTCGGACCCTTCGTAACTCTCCATCCAAAACATGTGCTCACTAAGGAGAGAGTACAATAGTTGATCGACCGATGGGAAGCAGCTAAGGCAAAGAGGAATCAAGCGGCCGAGTCATCAAATGTTTAACTTATCCATCTTTCTTTTTCTTTCCCAAACCGGTAATTTTGCTGTACTACCGGTTTGGTACCATGAGTTAATGAAGATCATATCCTTCCATTTTAGTCTAAAATCTAAAATCATAAATGATCAGCATTTAATGCGCCGTATCAAACCAAATCGAATCACTCTTGAAACAGAAATCTCCATTTTTCAAAAAGCATGCCTGATCCGATTTGACCAGACATGTCTTTATTCTGTTGATAACTTACAAAACATTAATGACCAGACATAAACGGTCAGATTTTTCAAAATATCATCATTTAATGCATCCAACTGTTCAAGCTATAAAAAGGGATTCAATCCTCCATCTTCAAGACACATCTCCTTTTCTCTTCTCTCTAAAGCTTGAAAGATCAAAAGAAATCCTTTCGACTTCTCATTCTCATTCTTCCTCAAAAATGTCTGCTGAACTAAGAAACACACTCATCGTCAAATTCGAAGAAGTACAAAATAGTCGGTTTTACGATACCACCTTCAAACCGATCATAGAATCGGGACTTTAAAAATTCCTTGAAGGCTCAGACACCATCCTCGTAGAGGAAGTGTGCGAGTTCTTCAACATTTGGGACATTCTCGATGATGGTATTATAAGGACCATCGTTGACGGAAGATTCGTTTGGATTACCGAAGAGCACTTTGTTACTTTCTTCAACCTTCCAACCGAAGGGTTTTCTGACTTCCCAATGCCAATCCTTCCAGCTAAGGAAGACTTCGGCTTCATCTTCTCCTCTTCCATCGAACCGGTCGAAGACCACGGGAAGAATGAAAAACTCGCCCCTCACTACCAAGTCTTTCATGATTTGGTTCAGCGGTCCATCATGGGCAAAATGCCAAATCAAAACTACAGCCGGGAGGCATTAGATATCATGATAGCCATCATCCGCAAATCGGCAATCAACTGTTCCTCCTATCTCTTCAAAAACCTGAAGCAGCTCATAACCTCTTCAAGAGGAAGGGTCAGTTTCGCTCCACAAATCTCTCGGTTTCTGGAGGCTCAACGCCGCAACTTTGGGCCCGGTGTTCTTGTAGGACCGGCCAATACTATGACTCTATCCATGCTACATGGATGGATATCAAGGATTGAGGAACGGACACCCGACAACACCGTGGACAAGTGGTTTGACAGAATGGTGGAGGGGGATTAGGTCGATCTAGTCTAAGTTGTTTTTTCTTTCCGTTTTTTTGGTCATTTTGTTGTACGACCGAAAAACCGCCCCATTTACTCTTTCAGACTTATTTATAAAAAATTTCTAATTTTAAAGTCTCCGGTTTTTCTTTCCATATCATTCTTTCCAGTTTTTAAGTTTAATAAACATAAGACTTCATGTTAAACGAAACTTCCGGTTAACAACGCTTCCAGTAAATCGGAGTCTCAAGCCAAAATAAAAAGTTTGAAAAATTTATCGCCCACGGTTTTACCGCACAAAAATTTATCGCCCATTGTTTTCTCTGCATTTACCACCGATAGTTACTGCAGTAACTTTTGAAGGGAAAATTGGCGACAAAACACTATCAAGTGACGGTTCGCCTTCCAACCGTTCGAAACCGCCCCCTATATAAGTTCAGATGAGTTCACTTTCAACATACGCTTTCTCTCTCTAAAAACTCTCAAATCTTCAAAGGCTCTCTAACTTCCTTTCATCGATGTTCTTCATCTTTCCTTCAAATTTATCATGGCCCTAGGTAAAGCACCCTTTTAATGGATGTTGTAGGTAGATTTCAACGACATCGACGAACACGCTGGGGATAAAAACAAGGCCGTGCTTCAATCCCTAAGAGATTCTGGATTGGAAGCGTTCTTGTCTGGTCCGTTCGTCGTGTATCCGACGGCGGTTATGGAGTTTCTGGCGACGGCGACTTTGATGAAGAGGAAAGTTTCCTCCACCGTCAACGGCAAAGAAGTTCATATCACGGAGGAGCTGTTCTCTGAAGCCCTCGGTTTGCCGAACACCGGTTTGGACTTCAAGACCGACCTAACCGCTACAGAATCTAATGTGGTCCGGTTGGTGATATCAGCTAATGATAAAGATCTGGTGATTCACTCAAGCTGGAAGAACAAACTGAAACCGGAGTTCAAGTGGTTGCTGAACATCATCTCTCGTTCGATTCAGGGTAGAGGAGGTAACTTCGATAACCTGACCAAACTTATACTTAAGATGATGATGGTCATTGTCCGCGGTGACAAGATAAAGTGAGGAACCGTCATTTTCGAAGAGTTCTGTGAAATGGTGATAGAGAAAGATGGTCGGGTTCAGGCATTCGCAATGCAGATCGTCAAAATTCTCAAGTTCCTTAAGATGGAACTTGGTGAAGGTGAACCGCTCCCACCCAACAACATTCTCAACTCCGAGTCAATGAGTGAGAAGACTGACAAAGCGGTTAAGCCGAAGTCTTTCAAAACGAAGTCTTCAAAGGGGACCAGTTCTTCCGCTCCGGCTGAAGAATGCTCAAAACAAGAAAAACCGAAGAGGAAGGCGGTTCAAGCCGAAGCCCAGACCTGCTGACTCCGAGAAAACCCTCTCCTCGGACAATTCACCGGAGAGAACCGGAAACGTATTCCAGCCCATTCCCATCAACACCGTTCGTCCCATCAATGTTGACTCTCCATCGTCAAGGCAAACCGAACCCTCGGGGAGCCACGAAATCGAGTCAGCATCAAATGAGGCAGCAGAGGTAAGTATTCACTCTGAAAACTCCAAATCCCCAAGCAAGAAGATCGACGAGGTAATAGCAGACGTAGGCTTACATACCTCGGAAGTCATTGTGGACATAGTCCAAAATATTACTAGGGAAACCGAAGACGATGTGTCAAGTCGTCCTCAGTCAGCTGATCAGGGTGAGATACCCGATCAAAGAGAAATTCAACTGGTCGAAGAAACGGCCAAAACCGTGAACATCACCCATCCGACTCAGGAGGGTAATACTGAAGAACAAGAACCATCCGGTTCAGCAGGGAACAAGTCTGCTCCAAATGTTACAACGATCCAATCGGCCCAAGATGGGCCAACTGATTCAACAATCATACCTGAAGGGCCAGTTCACGTTAACAAGGGCAAAGAGGTTTTATCTAAAAATTCGACGGTAAAGGGAAAAGGTGTTCTGCAAACCGGCTCCCAACCCGAGATCATAACCGAGGGCAAGGTCACTTTTTTTCGCAGAAGAAGGGGAGGAAATGTTTGATGGACTCATTTGGGACATGAACAGAGATGCCAGTGAGCTGATATCACCATACCTCTCATGGGTACAGCTTCGTTGTGAAACAAAGTTGTCAGATATGATCCCGGAGATGAGCGGTAACAAACATTGGGTGAAACTCTTAGAATTGGAAGAAACGACCCTCAAGCTGGAGAACACCAACCTTATCCAACCCGCATTCGGCAAAACCGCGGTAATTCTCGAATACGCTCGGTTACAAGCAGTAGAAGACGCATTGAAGGAAGCAGAAGGAACAGCGTTAACTCCGATTGAAGTAAGAATGACTGAACGGTTTCATCCAGTACGGGAAAAGATCCTTAAAAATCTTGACCGGCTCGATGCACAATGGAGAAACAACTGCAGACACCAATTAATCAATGCCGACTTATATCAAAGCAAACCCTTCTTTGCTGCCGGGAAGACATCCAGGACAACAGAAAACCGGGGACGAGATTCTCCTCAAACTGATAAGGCTTAGGAACTTGAGCAGGTAAAGCAGATGGTGATCGAAACACTTGATTCGTGCCTTGGGAACTACAGTATCGCAACCGATGACAATTTTGCAACGGCTGAAGCCAATCTTTCGAATACTATCCGGGGATCCGTTCAAACTGAAATGGCCAACACAGTTCAAACCTCAATCAGATCCATGATAGATGAAGCTGTGCAAACCTCCGTCAAAGATTTGATCGCAGAATCCATTCAAACCGCAACCGCTCCCTTAGTCGATATGTTGCAGGCCATGGCTGTTCAAATTGGGGAGTTGTCCAAACTCCAAGTGAGCAAAACTCAAGAGCAAATCAATTCTGACGCCGAAACCGCAAAGAAACTACAAGACGAAGAAAGGGAAAGGGAACGGTTAAGAAAGGAACTTGAAGACAAAGACCATACGCTTGCCCAGCAGTGTAATGAGGAAGAACATGCAGCTATCCGGGAACAAATACCGGCTCAACCATCACACGCTATGAAGACAAGGAATAAAAACAAGAGAAAGGCGGTTGCAGAGGTGATGAAGCGGGTAGAACAAAACAGTCAAAGAATGACCGAACCAGTCGGGCTGAACGTGCAACCTCTTGATGAAGAAGAGGAAGAGGACATCGAAGAACTCAACCGGCGTAAGAAGAAAGCGGTCGAAACCTCAACCTCAACCCCAGGCTCCAGACCGACTGTTGCTCAACCGCCTCGACCACCAAAACCAGTCTGTGCCGGTTTTGGATTCGGCAAAAGAACTCCCGGCGTATCAAGTATAGTTGACGGATGGAAAATTGACGCTGCAAGAAGAGCCAGGGAATGGAAGGCAAGGGAAGAGGAATAAATAAGGCGGCTGGAAAGAGAACTTGAAAAGGGGGGACCATCCAAGCCTTAGTTTCCTTTTATTTCCTTAAGAACAATTTATGTTTAATTTGGTTTCAGAACTCAGTTGTTTTATCATGTTTTGGATTTATCAGTATTTACATATCCTTTGAAAAACTCAAACACATGTTTTTGAAAATTTTCTTAAACAGAAAATATTCAAAAAGGGAGAAATTGCTAAACAATATTTTTTCAAACCGGCCATACATTACAAGTTTTGAATATTTATTCTAAATAATCAAAAATGGAGAAATTGATAAGAAAAATTAAGAAAGTTAATTTTCAAACCGGCCATACATTACAAGTTTTGAATATTTATTCTAAATAATCAAAAAGGGAGAAATTGATAAGAAAAATTAAGTAAAGTTAATTTTTGGAACCGGCTAGAAAAACTAAACAATTGTTAACTTATATGTGCAGGAACAGATCAAATCGTGTAAACCGGTTGGAGCCTCATGAACTGGTTGCTGAAACACTTCAAAGAAATCCAGTTCTAAGTGATCAAGTCAAGATCAGAGGAACCAGTTTTAACTCTCTCAAGAGACCGGCTAGAAAAGACAAAATTCACACTCCAGTCGGACTATATTATGTAAGAGACAAAACCGGAAACTACAATCTGCAGGAGTGACGTAATATGACGAAATAGACGTGTCTCTAAGGGATAAAAGAAGATAAGATCCGATCAGAAGCATGCGATGAAAGCAATGATGATTTACTGATCCAATGTTGACAACCGGAAAGTGCATGCCTGACACGTGTCCGAATCTGCAAACCGGCAACGTCACATTTTCCTGAGGAATCCTTGCATGCTTGCCAAGTGTTGAGGAAGGTGAAACATGCAAGTAACCTTCCTGCACAGGCGTGATGCTGGATCAACCAATCTCATGGTGAGAGAAGAAAAGGACCGTTGGGATCTCATCTACTATAAAAGGAAGATTAAGCGACCTCATTAATGGCATCTGTGAGAACACAACGAACGATCAAGCAAAACAATTTACGAAAATCTTAGAGAGATAAAGAAATCTTACGAACGATCCAAAACCAGTGTGTCATAAACCGGAAGCTTTCTATGTGTATTTGTGTTGTGTTATTGTATTACATCAAGAGTGAGTTGGTGTAACCGGCGAGTAGCGAGTTGGGCTCGACCGGAATTGTAAGTGTTGTAACTTTGAAAGTTAGTGGAGATCCTTCTCATAACTTGAGAAGAAGGGGTGACGTAGGAGGGTTTGCTCCGAACATCCATAAAAAATCTTGTCTCGTGTTATTTCCTTCATTTTACTGCTTACTCACCTAAACTTAACCAAAATCAATCTTACTCCGTATATCAAAAACCGGTCCACTCATATCTCTAAACCTACTCCTTCTAAACATCATCTAAGTCGCATACGTTGCTTCAGACTGAAACAGACATTTCCGCCCTTAAACCGGTTCAAGAGTCTGTGACAGTTTGCGAAGTGGTGAGAACGGTTTTAGTCTCTAACCGGACTATCACCAATGTATTGTGTGTTGTGTAAGCGGCCACCCTTCCTAAAACCGGAAACACCCCGGTCCTCCAAGGGCGTCCCCGATCCTAACACATTCCAAGTTTAATGCACAATCTGATTTCTGTTACACAGCTTGATGAAGAAGGTCACAATTTCATTTGTGGAAATGGTGCTTGGAAGTGACTAAATGAGCTATAGTTGTTGCTCGAGGTCATAAAACTGGAACGTTATACACGACTTCAACTTGTAGAGAAATAGTTGCTGCTGTAGTTGATGACTCGAAGAACATTGATCTGTGGAATTGTAGGTTGGGCCATATGAGCGAAAAAGAGATGAAAATTCTTTTAAAGAATGGACAAATTCCAAAATTGAAGTCTGTTGAACATCAGTTATATGAAAACTACATTCTTGAAAAATAGAAACGGGTGAGTTTCTTAAAGATTGGGAAGGAGTTCAAGAAAGAAAGACTAGAGTTGGTACACACTAATGTGTGGGGACATGCACCTGTTTCTTCTATTGGCGGATCACAATACTACATGACGTTTATAGATGATTCGACAAGAAAGGTATGTGTATATTTATGAAGCACAAGTCTGAAGTATCTTCTATTTTCAAGAAGTGGAAGGTTTTGGTTGAAAATGAAACAAATTAGAAAGTTAAGTGTTTGAGATCCGACAATGGAGGTGAATATATCAATTCAGATTTCAAAGAGTATTGTGCTATGAATGTGATCAGTATGGTGAAGACTGTTCCCCGAATGCCTCAAGATAATGGAGTAGCTGAACGAATGAATCGAACATTGAATGAGCGTGCTAGAAGCATGAGATTGCATGTAAGACTGCCTAGAACCTTCTGGGCAGAAGCTATAAATACTGCTGCCTATTTGATAAACAGGGGACCCTCTATTCCTCTTGAATTCAGAATTCCTGAATAAGCCTGGAGCAATAAAAGGTAAACCTTTCTTATTTGAAAGTGTTTGGTTGTTTATCATATGTTCATATTAATGAATGTGATAGGAGCAAGCTTGATCCAAAGTCTAATAAATATTTTTTCATTGGTTATGGTGATATCGAGTTTGATTATTGTTTTTGGGATAATCAAAATTGGAAGATCATTCGTAGCAGAAATGTTATCTTCAATGAACAGGTTCTCTACAAAGATTGTGTTGGGAAGACATCACATGGTGATTCCAAGTTGTAAGAGACTGGTACAATCGATTTGAGAGAATTTTCAGGTGAATATATACCGGCTGTCGAAGAAGAATAATGTGTTGTTGAAGATAAAATCGTTGAGAATGTGATCCAAGAGGTAAATCAGCAAACACCGGTTATATAGTTGAGAATATCGTCAAGGAATCGAAAACCAGTTGAGAGGTGGTCTCCATCTCTGAACTATATCTTGTTGACAGATAGAGGTGAACCTGAATGCTATGAAGAAGCAATACAATCTGATGAATCAGTTAAGTGGGAGTTTACAATGAAAGATGAGATGGACTCTTTGATGTTGAATCAAACTTGGGAACTCACTGAGCTATCAAAGGGAAAGAAAGCACTTCACAATAAATGGATCTTCATGATTAAAGAAGAACATGATAAAACCATGAGGTACAAGGCAATGTTGGTTGTGAAAGAATTTCAACAAAAAGAAGGTATTGACTATAATGAGATCTTCTCTCCAGTAGTTAAATTGATGACAATCAGAACTATTTTGAGTTTGGTTGTGAAAGAAGACTTTCATCTTCAATAAATGGATGTCAAAACTTCATTTTTATTCATGGTGATTTAGATGAAGAGAATTAAATGCGACAACCAGAAAGATTTGAAATCAAAGGAAAAGATGAGCTTGTGTGTAAGCTTCAGAATAGTCTGTATGGTTTGAAACATGCTCCAAGGCAATGGTACAAGAAATTTGATAGCTTCATGAAAAGTAGCAATTTTCTGAGATGTGAAGCTGATCATTGCTACTATATTAAGAAGTTTGATAAATCGTACATTATTCTACTCCTCTACGTTGATGACATGTTGATTGGTGGAGAAAGCTTGTATGAGATTAACAAGCTCAAGAAAGAGTTGTCTGAAAAGTTTGCAATGAAGGATTTGGGTGCTACAAAACAAATCCTTGGGATGAGAATTTTCAGGGATGAAGAAGTTCTCAAACTTTCACAAGAAGAATATGTGAAGAAAGTTCTTAGCAGGTTTAACTTATATGATGCAAAACCAATTACTACCTCCTTAGTTAGTGAGTTCAGACTATCTAAAGATTAGTCGCTGTTCTGTATGCCTTTGTCATTGGTTGTATTATGTATTCGATGGTTTGTACAAGACCAGACATAACACATGCAGTGGGAGTTGTTAGCAGGTTCATGAGAAACCCGGGTAGACAACATTAGGAAACAGTAAAGTGGATACTATGATACTTAAGAGGAAGTACGGGTCTCACTTTGTGTTTTCAAAAGTCTAATATAGGTTTGAAAGGATATGTTGATGCTGACAATGGTGGTGATGTTGATAGTATGAAGAGCACAACAAGGTATATTTATACTCTGGGAGGTACTACAATCAACTGGGTTTCAAAATTGCAGAAGATTGTTGCTCTTTCTAGTTGTGAGGCAGAGTATGTTGCTGTGACAGAGACTACTAAGGAGATGATGTGGTTACAACATTTTTTGCTAGAATTAGATCAAGACTACGAGGGAAGTGTGTTGCGATGCGACAGTCAGAGTGTCATTCATTTGGCAAAGAATCATGTTTATCATGGCAGGACGAAGCATATACATGTTCGTTATCATTTCATCCGGTCAGCTTTAGAAGATGAAGTATTATCTCTTGACAAGATTCTCAAGAGTGAGAATCCAGCTGATATGTTGACGAAAGCTGTGACAAATGAGAAATTGAAGTTGTGTGCAACTTCAGTTGGTCTTCTTCGTTAAGACACCGGATGAAAAGCCACTACCGATCGAGAGATGATGAAGTTAGTCACCAAGTGGGAGATTGTTGAGTTATGGAGCCTACACTTATAATAAACACTACAAGTGTTAATTAGAGTTTATTGAATTTGTATTTGGTTTTGGGCTTGGGCCTGACCAAGAGTTATTTAGATTTATTACTTGAATGTTTACCCTATAAATATGTGATTATTAAGAGTTTACAAAGTAACGACAGAATTCTAGAGAGATAAAGTGTGAGGCAAAAAACCTCTGTATTCCTTCTTCTTCATAGTGAATCTGGTGGTGGCTGAAGTGGATGTAGCTCAATTTGAGTGAACCACTATAAATATGTGTCTTCTTGTGTTCTTCTTTTTGTATTTTTACAGATTGTTTCAAGCTGGTCGGATTTGGGAGATACAAATCCTAACAGATATTAGTTATCAAATGTGATTTTGTCTATGAATAATGTTTATCAAATTTGGTTTGTTTATGGACAATGGTTATGAAATGTGACTTGTTTATGAAATGGTTATGAAATGTTACTTTTTGATAAACTGTTCATTAAGAAGAATTATGTGTTATCATATCGCGTTCTTACTCTTTGAGGTAGAGTGCTCACCTGTCTACTCTACTCATTGAGGTGAAGCGCTCTCAAGTGAATCACGCTTCACTTGTCACTATTTTAATCTTTGAGGTGAAGCGCTCTTAGGTGAATCACGTTTTACTTGATGCTGCATTAATCTTTGAGGTGTAGAGCTCTTAGGTGAAGCATGTTTCACATGTCGTTGCTTTACTCTTTGAGGGTGAAGCGCTCATAGGTGAAGTGCGCTTCACATGTCGTTGCTTTACTTTTTAAGGTGAAACGTCACTACTTTACTCTTTGAGGTGATGTGCTCTCAGGTGAAACTCTTTACCTATCATTACTTTACTCTTTCAGGTGAAGCTATTTACTTGTCGATGCTTCACATGAGAGCGCAAGTGTGCTTCACATGGTTGCGCACTATCACAAAAATTGGAGATGGGAGGGATAGAACCCTATATCTCTTGAATGTAAAAAAACTCTACCATTTGAGTTACATCCCTTTTTATTATACTATTATAATGATATTAATATATTAGTTAATAATACAAATGAAAAACTTTTTTTACTTGTATTATGCCGATGATGGCTTTATATGAAAAATATATAAAGTAACCAATTAGAATAATGATTTTATCAGTGTAACTAACAACACCTATCAATAGAATATCAGAACACATATGTATAAACCAACTATTAATTCACTCATGGTTCTTTCATTGTTCATTAACAGTTACCATTGAAGGGTGTGTTAGTGAGATGGTTTTCCAATGTTGTTATGGAAGATCGAGTGATCAAGAGTGTGGGTTGAATCTCTTCAAAATAGAATTCATTTGGGGATGAAGTAATTGTAGTTAACGTGGAAAACCTCCTGCGAAATATTGTTCTTTCCCTTTTTATGTCACAATGACATAATCAAGATAACTAAACCAATAGCAAACAATAAAATCAAGTATACACAAAAATACATCAATTTAATTTAGCGTGAAAAATCTAACCAGAATAAAATCACATACTCAAGGCCCCTTAAAACATATTCACTATATTGTAGTGAGTTAAACTAAAATTTTCTCTAACACCGTAGAGATTCACTAATACATATTCTCATCATTAATAATGACTTACAGAATCAAGCATAATAATAATAAAAACATTTCACCGAAGTAAAATACTCAAACGAGTATTTGAGAAAAGTCCAAATAAATATCTTGAGTAATTATATTGTAGAGAACGCCACGAGAATTCACCATATGTGATTCAAGCTAAAATTGATACATTCGACTACCCGATTTTCTCGAACTTTGAATATTTAAGCCTTACTTTAATTTGTTTATGTTTTCTCTATCTTTTTTTCTTGTTTAGTGAATGAGCTTAATATTAGGTATATTAAATATGTTTCTCTTTTTTTTTTACAGGGAACTTCATAGGTTAGATTTGATTAGAATATGTAAAAAAAATATTCACATTATAAGAATAATAAATTCATTTTAAATTACAAATTTTATCCAATTCTTTTGGATTGGAATTTTGATTATTTGGATAGCTAGAAATTAATTACATTTTCTTCTAGTTTATAGTACATAAACTCTCAAATTCACTATCATTATTAAATCGACTTGTGAAAATGATCTTACTTTGCTACTGTGGTCGATGTGATGAAAAACATAACAAACAATTCAGAATTAGAGTGACTTAACTATTGTGAATTTCTTTTGTCAATTTCTTTAAAATGATTCTAAATATCATTATTTTTAAATTTTAAAAGGTTTTCAGCAACTTTCTAACGAAATCAAAAGAAGTATAGAGCTACAAACGTTAGAAGCTGTCCCACGCGTCAACTTTTATTTGGTGTAAAGTAATAGATATAAATTCAACACTAGAAGACATGACTGTGGATTAAAGACTCGGAATAGTGGGATACTCATGATTGATTTGCATGGCATGAAAATACAAAATTATTATGGTGTGCTTACAGATATAATTGAAATGCAATATTTTAGTGGTAAACAAATTGTTGTATTTAAGTGCATTTGGTATGATGTACATTCCGGAGCAACGAGACTTCAAATTGATAAATACAGATTTGTTAGCATATATTGTAAACGGAAGTGTCAATATCAAAATGAATCGTTTATGTTGGCAACCCAAGAAAAACAAGTATACTATGACAAAGACATTGGTAATAAACCAGGCTAGGATATTATAACAAAGACAAATCTTAAACATTCAAATGTATGATATTGCATTGTTCAGTATTGTTCAAATATTGATGCTTAAATATATTTTTGTTATTGTTTTCTTTCAGGTATAAATGTCACTTTCGAATAGAGCTTTCATCCAAAATATTTGCAGTCACAATTCAATTTCCTTAGGAAGAAAAAAAATATGGGTGACTCTTCATCACATACTCTAGTGGAGGATATGCCTGAGTATTACCTGTTTACATTTGATGATTTGTAAAATCATCTTAAACCCGCACCATCCACTAATGAAGGCATAAATACAGATTCTTCCATCTTCCAAAGGAGGCGAGGAAGCAAGAAAAACTTCGAATTGACCAAATTGGCGGTTAGTGGAGAAAAGGTGCGGGTTACATCAACCCAATTGAAAGGAAGTCATTCTACAAGAATAGGAGTTTATGGAGTAGGCATTTGGGGGCCACTATTTGAGAGAATAATTATCCCCCATTGCACAGTCCATTGGTGCTATCACACTTTCACCACCTTAGATCATCTATGATAGTCCGTAATAGTAAGTAAATCGTTTTAAATTTATATTTCCGTTTGAAATTAATCATTTGTTTCTTATAAATCGTTTATATTTCATGATAAATTTAATTTAGAAGATATTGAGAGCTATCGAGACGATACTTTGAGACACATGAAGACAATGTGGGAGGATTAGAGGTATAAAATAAATGTCAATAAGATAAGACCCCCAGAATAGAAATGTGAGTGCAATTAGTGCGGATATGTCGAATGTAATGACCCAACAAGATTGGGAGTGATTATTTGAGAACCATTATTTTATCAATAAATTTCAGATTTCTTCTTTCAAATTTTGTACTTAATATAAACATTTTAATCTAACATTATATATATTGATTGTAGAAACGAAGCACTACAAGCATAAAAATAAAAAAAAAATATGTACATCAGTTTGGTAGAAAAACATTCACTCAGCTACAACGAGAAATTGTAAGACTTGTTTTTTAACTTTGTTTTCAAATGAATTAAATTGAACTTTCATTCTTAGAAGTGAAAGAAGGAGCAACTCCAAGTTATGAAAATTTCTTTTTGGCGATTAGGATAAAAAATGATAAATTTGTTGATCGGGACGTACTAGAGAAAGTGATAAGTATAAAATATGTTTACTTTACATTTTATCTATTATTGACATTAACATTTTATTGTAGGATGAACGAAGACATATTCGAGCTGAATGTCGCGACATTTTTAATGTGGATTTGGTTGAAGGATTTTTTGACCCTCAAGACGGGAAAAATTATTGGGATGTGATCAGTTTTAGCTTCCCAAGTTTGAGGGTTATTGCAGTCCAAAAAACAAATTCGACGGGATAATATGACAATGAAACAAAGGATCGATGTTTAGAAGACATGATGAGTAACCAACAAAGGACGTTGGAAGACAGGATGAGGAAAGAACGAGCATATATGAAAGACATGATGAGGGAGGAGAGGACTTAGATGATGCGTTTTATGTCACATTTTATGTTTGGAGGTTCATCAATCAGTCATGTAGTGTTTGCACAATTTGCTAATATTGGTCAATCATCGGGCCAAGGTTCATCCATAGCAATTCTACCCGTGCAACCCCAACAACAACAAGACGATGATGATTTTAAGGAAAAAGATGCAGATTAAATAAGGTAAGTATGATTATTATTTTGTCTTTGTTTAAAAAAATTTGTTAGGTATAATTAGAATTCAAATTTTGGTGTAGTACTAAACGATTATTGTTATAAGATTTTTAATATGATTTAATTTTGGTTCAATTTCATATTTTATATTTGTTTATAATTTAATTATATTTTTATTTTAGGGTTTGTAATTTTATTAATATATATTTATATATATTTACTTACATTGCCTATACCGATTGGTTAATTGGTTATTAACTAATCGATGTTTCTCGGTATTCCATATACCGATTGGTTATTAACCAATCAGTGTTTCTCAGTGTTCCCTATACCGATTGGTTATTAACCAATCAGTGTTTCTCGGTGTTTCTTACGCCGATTGATTATTAACCAATTAGTGTTTCTTAAATTCGTATTACCAAGAGAGGTTTTAACGATCATATTAAATTCAATCGGTATTTCTCTATACCGATTGGAATTCGAGGTATTACCTATCGAAAACTGATCGGTATTAAGACTTTTTACTTGAATTTGTTATGTAAGTGTCTCCTCTATTAAGTTTTGTCTCACAATTTGGTAGTCTAGTTGATTATCATTTCACTCTCACGCACTAAAATTCCCCATTCAATTCTAGGCTCATTGCATTTATATTTTTGTTGTTGTAAGTAAGATATGAATGGGGGCGGGTTTGAGGTCTGAGATTGTTATCCTAATTCCCGAACTCTACTATTCTCGTCCCGATCTCAATGTTGTTTTTTATTTTATATTATTCCCACCCCGTTTGGGACGCCAGGTGCACCAAATATTTCAATTAATTTTTTAAATGATATGAATAAATATTTTTAATATTTACTTTGAATATTAATAAAAGACATTTCATAGATTAATGGTTGAACTTACAAAAACAAATAAAATAAATAAAAATATATGTAGAAGAATGAGAGATGACTATTTTTTTAATACTTTTACAAACTAGATTGATAGATAGGGATTTGATCTGCTTTCAATCACTTATTTAAACTAATTAGACTAAGATTTGATTAGTTTAGAATTTATAGATTTTCATTTTATTTTTATCTTAAAAGTTATAATAGAAATATATTCATTCATATAATAATATAAAAAATATATATAATGACATTATTGTAATTGATATACTGGGGAGAGGTTTCGATCCCTAATAAAAACAGGAAAATTTGTCCAAATCGATTCGAATCGGCTCGTTTTAGTTGGACGATTTTTAATTGTCATCCCAAGTTGATAGTTTATCCTTACTTTCAAGTTTTGAGACATGACTTATTGACATGTTCTTATTTAAATCTAGATCTAGACCCAAATCAAGATGCATAATATGATGTATATATAAGTTTATAAGTTTAGGTGGTATAGTTGGTTATCACTTTTTTTATCTAGGAAAAATGTTTATGTTCTTATTTTGATGTGAAATTGTTTTTCTAATGAATTTATCATGTTTTAAATAAAAAACTTTTAATTAAAAAACAAAATTATTTCTTCACTTAGCTACTTCCTCTCCCCCACATACATTCATGATTTGATCTTTAGAGGTTGTTCCGGCCAACGATTTAATCTTCAACTCTAAATGAAATTCTATTATGTTCAACCTCTCATGGCTTCCAGCACACCCAATCATTTGAGAGGTTAAACAAAATGAGCTTTGACCGTTCGAAGTTGAAGATGAGATTGTTAGTCGTGATAGTTTGCATTGTCAAAATCATAAGTCGATATATTGAAAATAATGTACATAGATGTCTGGGTGGTGTAGTTGGTTATCATGTTAGTCTCACACACTAAAGTCCCCGGTTGGAACCCGGGCTTAGACATTAGTTTATATTTTGTCTCAAATTTTTCGTATATTATGGACTCTCAAGTATCAAAATTTTAACTATTTGAAGTGTTTTTCAAATCATCAAAATATTTATCTTCTTATTTAGACATGATTTTATTTTTCTAATTAATTTGACGCATTTATAAATAAAACATTATTTAAATTAAAAAAATAAAACAATTTCTTCACTTTGTGACTTCCTCTCCCCAAACATTAACAGTTCGATCCTTAGAGTTTAACGCGACTTATGATTTCATCATCAACTCTGAAAAATTGAATCCCATTATTTTTAACCTCTTTTGGCTTCGAGCACGCTCAATCATTCGGGGAGGTTGAACAAAATGGGTTCGACCGTTTAGAGTTGAAGATGAGATCGTTAGTCGCGAAATTGTTAGTAGGTACATTAAAGATATTGTACAAAGAATTTTGGGTGGTCTAGTTGGTTATCATGTTAGTCTCACATACCCAAGGTCAACTGATTGAACTTGAGCTTAGACATTTATTTAACAAAGTGTTTATCTTTTCTATTTTGACGAGTAATTTTTTTCTAACTAATTTGTCACGTTTTTAAATGAAATAATATTTTAAATTATAAAAATAAAAAATTTTCTTCACTTCGCGATTTCCTCTTCCCCACATACATTCACGATTTCCATACCTAGAGGTTATCGCAATCAATAAGTTTAATCTTCTAATCCAAAAGGTAATTATATGATCTAGCTACAACCGATCAACTTAGACTTATTAATTGTAATTGTATGATTTAGCAACAACCAATCTCCGATATAGACTTTTTGGACCATTTTATAGTCTCTTATCATCGTTTGTTATTAATATTCGACACTTTTAAAATATTATTTTACTTATTAGATTTTTATTATAAAATATATTATAATATAATAAAAATAAATATTAATAATGATTAAATAAAAAATAGTTAAATTTCTATTTAAAAAAACTAATATTCGTTCTAATTTAAAAATTAATTCAATGATTTTTTTTATTGCCTAAATTAAGTTTTAACCTACTAATTTTATAACCTTACTTCAAACATTCTTAATTGACCTCATTATTAATTTTGTTACCTCATTTTAGAACATTTTATACCAATCTATTTCCCTATCTCATCATTTAAAAAATCTTTTACCTATTAAATTTTATAATAAATATATTATATTGTTATGAAAAAATAATATTAATAATGGATAAATAAAAAAATAGTTAATTTTTTCATTTTAGAAAAAATTAGTAAATTTTTTAATATTTATTTGATTTTAAAAATGATATTAATCATTTTTTGACCACCCAAAATAAATTTAAGTTACTAATCTTTTGATATCACTTCAAATATTTCTTAATTAACCTCATATTACTTGTTATTTTACTTCGAATATTTTGTAATGACATTTTATCTCGCTAGTTACTAATATCCGTGTTTTTTTAAGATGGTAGTTAATTAATAATTTTTTATTATAAAATATCTTATCATTTTATAAAAAAAATAAGGTAATAATATGATTAATTAAAAATATAGTTAAAATTTTAATTTAAAAAATAATTAATATCCCATCAAAATAAAATTCGACTTATTTGTGACATCACTTTAAAGTTTAAACAATATCTAATTATCTCGCAATAGACTTCACTTCGAGTATTTTGTACTGATTTTCTCCTTACTTTTGGCCTTCCCAAATTGACCTCTCATATTATTAATCTTGTGACTAACACTCACTCTCTCAATTCGAACTTTAATTCCCAATCCCTTAAATTATTACTCAATCATACTATTAAAGAGAATATTGATAATGATTAAATAAAAATATAGTTAAATTTTAATTTTAAAAAAAACTAATATTCTAGTAAACTAAATTTATAACTTTCTAATATTGAGACCTCACAGTAAGAATTCTTTAATTGATCTCTCATTATGCTTCACTTCGAACATTTTATACCAATTTATCCTTACTTATAACATAATTTAAACGACCACTAGTATTACTAATATCGTGACTAACACTAAATAAAATATATTTGAAATTTTTATTTAAAAACAACTAATATTCCACCAAAATAAACTTTGATACTTACTAATATTGTTACCTCACTTTAAACATTCTCTAATTGATCTCTCATTATAGAAATCCCTTCGAGTAATTTGTACAGGTCTTACCCTTACTTTTGACCTTCACACACGCATTTATGTAGGGACTCACATATGTCATCTAACAATTACTTTTGGCTTTCCCATCAACCACAAATTCACACACGCATTTACGTAGGCCTTCCCCATCGACCACAAATTCACACACGCATTTACGTAGGAACATCACATGAAGTATGCATTCACTCTCAACACATGCACCATCACTTTCATTTTAATATTATAAATCGGCCTCAATTGAGACTCGAACTCTGGTCTCAAATATGCAATGTGAATCTATTAAGCGAAGGGAATGAGAAATCTATTGATCACTTATTAGACGACTTCTCGTTTCCCATTCACTAGATTAGTTTGGAACAAATTTGCATCAGCTATGGGTTTATTGAGCTTTTCGAAGGTGTCGGAGGAAGTCAAGGTGGCTTCCCTAACTAAAGTCAAAAGAAAAAAATTTTCCAGCAAGTGTTTATAAATGCGGGTTTGAAATAGTTGTCTACCATATTTGGGGTGAAAGGAACGCAAGAGTCTACAAGAGAGTTCGTAGAAGTACGGATGGAGTGTGGAAGGTCGCTATGATCGATTGTCATGCTCTCATTGACATGTGGAGGCGGATTCCCAAGGACGAAAGAAATTGGGAGTTATGCAAAAGATGTGATATTAAATACTCGAAAGTCACGAAAGTTAGTATGTTTAAAATGAGATAGAATTTCTTTATTCATTGTTATAAGTCAAAAAACTTGAAATTTTTCAATTTTTTCGTTTTTCATTCCGAACTTTGTTTTATCATTCTAGGTTTGTTAGAATGATAAAACAAAATATATCCGTTTTTTTTCCTTTTTGTGAGTTTTTAATAAGATGAACAAGTTTCAAAAGCTAAATGAACTAGCAAGTGCACCATTATATCAAAAAAGAAGATGGAAAGATCTTCTACAATTTGCAAAGTGTCAAGACAATGTCGTCATGTAATGTTTTCAATTGCCCGCGTTGTAAACTTTTTGGCAAAGCAACCGAAAGAACCTTGCTAAATTCACCACAACATCGTACACATCATCAGGAAGTAGGCCACGTGTAGCTTGTGGAAGGAGATATTGTAATAAAATGTGACAATCATGACTCTTCAATCCTGAATTTTTTTTCTCCTCCATGTTTACGCACGCCCCAATATTTGAACAAAAACCGTCTGACATTTTAATATCTTTCAAAAACTGGCATAAACGTTTCTTGTGTTCTAAGGACAATGCATAGGGGGTCAGCGGACACCGAAGAACACCATCAACTTCAACCGGATGTAAGGAATGTTTTATGTTCATTATGACCAAATCTTTCCTTGCTTTAATTCTATCCTTGGTCTTTTCTTTGAAATTCATTAAAGTTCCCAACAAACTATCACATATATTCTTCTCAATATGCATTACATCCAAATTATGTCTCAACATCAAAGATTTCCAGTAAGGTAATTGAAAGAATATACTGAATTTGCTCCAATTATCACCTCGGGATTCATGTATAACTTTCGTTTTCTTAGGCAGGTACTTTGTCAAATAAATTTCCTTTAGATCTCGTGCCTGCAATTGAATTTCAGAACCCGATAATAGTACATGAGGACCTCTATGCTCAGTATGCCCGTCAAACGTATTGATCTCTTTGCGCCATCGATGATTAGACGGGAGGACTCGTCGATGATTCATGTAACACTCCTTCTAGCAATTTGTTAACCTCAAAGACGCAGTGTTCTGATTACAAGACGGACATGCCAATTTCCCCTTTGTACTCCATCCAGACAAATTTGCATATGCCGGGAAATCATTAATAGTCCACATAAGAGCTGCCCGTAAATTAAAATATTGTTTTCTACTTGCATCGTATGTCTTCACACCGGTATTCCACAATTCCTTCAACTCTTCAATAAGTGGCTCAAGAAATACGAATCTCCGGGACTTTTTGGTCCTGGAATGAGCATTGAAAGAAGAAAATTGTTTTTGTCCATACATGTGGTAGGAGAGACGTTGTAAGGGATGAGAATAACTGGCCAAATATTGTATGATGTTTTTCCGCTAGCAAAAGGTTGAAAACCATCACTTACCAAACCAAGTCGCACATTTCGAGATTCTGTTGAGAAATTTGGGTACAAGTTATCAAAGATCTTCCATGTCATTGAATTAGCAGGATGCCTCAACACATCATCTTCGGGATTGTTATCTTTATGACAAGTCATGCGTGGAGCAGTTTTGGAACACATGTATAACCTTTGCAACCTCGGTTTTAATGGAAAATAGCGCATCGAATTATTGGGTATATACTTACCATTCACCTTCGTTCGAATTGCACCATTAGATTTATTGACATTCCACCTAGAAAGCCCACAAACTTTACATTGCTTCAACTCTTTATCCTCTTTACGAAAAAGCATGCAATCATTCCTACACGCGTCAATTGTTTCGTACGATAGGCCCATGTCTTTAATGAATTTCTTGCACTCATAATACGAATTCGGTAGTTGATTATGAATTGGCAGTATTTCCTCCTTCAATAAACTCAACAATAAATCAAATGACGTGTTTGCCCACTGACCTACATTCTTTATGTGAAGAAGTTTAAGAAGAGTTGAGGCTTTGGAAATGCGAGAACCTTCATACAAAGGTAGTTTCGAATCGTCTAACAATTTGTAAAACGTCTTAGCATCATCAATGAGATGCTCATTTTCACTTGGATCTTCATTATGATTGTTGACATTAGGATACAAATCAGCAATAATATCTTCCATTAGATGATCCTCACAAACTTCAACAGGTTCTTCATCCATGATATTAGTATCGTTATTTGTTGGTACATTGACCGGTTCGTCTTCAATCTCATCATCTGATTCATCTTCCTCCACATTCTCAGTAACAACATTTACATTCTGACGTCCAATTCTCCTTTCACCGTGAAAATACAAAAAACCATAATTTTGTCTTATACCGAATACAATCAGATGGGATCTAACCACACTCTTATTCTCATATACTCGATTTGCACACCTTACACAAGGACATGCAATCGATGATCTACCCGTAGACCTTTCAGGAAATTTTATGAATTTGTCAACCCCTCACTATATTTAGGATCGGTACGAAGTATAGTCATCCATGTTTTGTCTAGGATTTCCATCTAACCTAACATACAAATTAATAATCCAACAACCTAACATCAATAATCAAACATACAAATCATTTATTAATCTAATAATCCTATAATCTAACTTAATCAAATAAACCAACAATCCATCAATAATCTAACATACAAATAATCTAACTTAATCTACCAATCCAATAATCTAACATTCAAATAATTTACCTAAATCTAACATAAAATATTATCCACTAACCTAACATACAAATTAGCATTGAATATTATCTAACCAAACATACAAATTAGGATTTAATATTATCTAACCTAACATACACATTATCCACTAACCTAACATACAAATTATCCACTAACCTAACATACAAATTATCCACTAACAATAACATACAAATTATCCACTAACCTAACATCAATAATCTACTAACAATCTAACATTGATTGTAAATAAGAACTAACTTGGATTTTGAAGTGAAAACTACAATCTGCGGCAACAAAGACAATGGCAAATTCAAACAACAAGAATTGAAATTAATGCAACCTGATTCAACAATTCAAACGCAAAAAGTGAATCAATCTAATGAAAATCTATTAAACATACTCTACCAATCCATTCAAAAACTAATCAATCTAATTAGTCAACTCATATTCTACCAATCCATTCACAAACTAATCAGGTAAGTATCTAAATAATGTGACAAAAACTATATTGAAGTATAACCGGATCATACATTGAAGTAACTAAATAAAAACTAATCCAATGTGATGCCCAATTCAGAAATGTATGTATATTAGATTTTCAAACAAGAAGAGAACAATAAGTGAAAATGAATTGTAAAAAATCAGTTCATTGCAAGTTCATACAATGTTATCATAACTGGTCAAATCACCAGACACCACAGACCTAAAAAATCTAAACATGAGGCCAAATAACCTTCAACTAACTCATACACAAATTTCAACTGCTAACTCATACCTAAATGAGAAAACAGCCCTACACTATGCTTGTGATTTCCGAGCATTCATTGAAATTAAAACCAGTATATGATTAAGCATATGATTCACATACCTTAATTTCTGCAGGCGGCGGCAAAAGGCACAGACGATCAACCGGTAGAGCTCTCGAGAATGGGAGGCGCTGATCTGGAAGAAAAAATATTTTATTTAAAACTTACCTGATTGCACAAAGATAAACAGATAACGAAGAAGAAATATTACCTGATTGCGAAATTTTGTATGCAGGCGGCGGCGGCAAAAGGTGTCGACTGGAGAAATCAACCGACAGAGAAAATGGGAGAAAGAAAAGAAAGAAGAAAACTTACCTGTTAGCGGCGGATGATCGGCGTCTTCTACTAGCGGCGGCGGATTACGGCGGATGATCGACAACAGAAGAACGGGAGCGCGAAAGAAGAAAGAAAGAAAGAAAGAAAGAAAGGAACTAGGAGTGAAAGTGGATAAATATGGCTTCGTAAGTATAAATGTAAACCGAATTTTAAAAACCCAAAGTCAAGACCCGTATATATTGGCGAGTCAAGCAAAACAAGTATTCTACGCCCTTGGTATGTCAGCCCGACCCAGTTGGAAGATTGTGACAAAAATAAAACCGCGATTTACAAATATATAGTTCAGATTAATTAATTAGGTAGATTTATGTTTATTACTTTATATTCATTCTTATTACGACTTTATTTCAAATATTCCCTCATTTTTATTAATGGTGCATTAAGAGTGTCTGAAGGTCGTAAAGAAACTTCGAAGACTATGAGGAAAACACCAAGCAAATTGGGTAAGTACTACAAAAACCTACTTGCACAATTAGAAAACTTAAGGCTCCGAGAAGAGTCTTCTAGAGATCAAGCACCTATTGTTGTGGATCCGATAGTTACTGCTCCCCCAGCAGACGAGGATATTGATGCTGAGGCTGAAGAGTTTGTTGAGAGTACGTTTACTGATATGGGGGTTGATGATGAGGCTAACGACGAGGGTCATGAGGAGCCTCGAGAGGAGGATGACGAGGAGGAGCATGGTTCTACTCCTAACCCATCATCGACAGGTAACATGTTTACACTTAGTGATGATTGTTTGTATTGATTTACATCTAAATATGAATTTGATAATTTTGAAGATTTTTCCTCCCGCAAGAGACAGAGGAAGAACATGAATATCGCGCTATCGAGGAGACCCCATATCTTAGAAGGTCGGTTGTGTGGGACCCCTCAACCGTCTCGCACCGCCTCCTGAAGTGGAAGGCATTTAGTGCTGATCAATTGGATTCGATTTGGATTGCTATGACGATAATCATTACTTAATTACACATTAATAATTCAATACTCATTTATAACATTTGAATTATTTATTTTTCAGGATCCATTCGAATGTACTGATGGTTCTATTCATGATTATCGAAGATCCGGATTAGCACACGTCAAATAGATATGGGATAGATGGCGCTCAGATTTGAATAGAGATTATATCAGAATTCATCAAGGAGACGAGGCCGTGGTACTTATCAATCCTCCACGAGACTACAACCGAGATGATTGAGAGTTTGTGTGTCAAAACTATTACTTCACGGAAACATTTAAGGTACAGTTTCATAATTCAAAAAAAATATGATATTAATTATTCTAACTTCATTTTTTATTTCAAATTCAGAAAAATAGTCGTACAAATGTTGTTAACAGAAAGAAGCTAAAATTCTCACATCATATGGGAAGTAGACAGTTTGTTCAAGTTGAAGAAAAATTGGTAAGTACATTATTTGTAATAACTTAATATAAAGATTGTTATTAATTATATAAATCATTTATTTCAACAGGCGCTTGAAATGGGACGGGAACCCTCTGTCGTTGAAGTGTTCAAGAGGACCCGTACCCAAAAGCTAACAAAGAAAACCCAACCTTCATCCTAGACGAACTAGCGCAAGAGAAAATTGTAAGTGAATTGAATTTAAATAAATTATTTATAGCTAGTTATTTATTATATAAATGAAATTTATTTCAAATGTGCATGTTGAGATGGAGGAAGTAAGAAGTAACGAACCAGAAATATTCGACTTTGAGTTGACGGAGAGAGTGTCCGGACGCCAAAAGCATGGGGGAGTATTCGGTATGAGATCGGGCGTCCGACCCACACACTTTCGTGAGGATCTTAGAAGTGGCAACAATTCTCAATGAGCCACTAATCGATTGTTTGAGGAGAATCAAAGAATGGCGATGGAACTGGAGGAATAAAAAAAAGGATGAAGAAAAAACACAATCGATTAATCAAATACAAGCGGTAAAGATAGAATTGATTTCAAAATGGATAGGGAAATTGCAAAACAGGAGAAGGAAATGTTATAAATGAATGCAAGATTAGAGAGTTTTGAAATATTTATGAGGTAGTATCAACCACCCCATTCTCCCCCCACCAGTTAATTCTAGTATATTTTGACTTTATGAATTGATTGAATACGTTTTAATTTTAATGTAAAACATGTTGTTTGGATGATTGGTTTGGTTGAGAATTTTGGAATGATCATTTGCTTTATGAATGTCATTTGTTCTATGAATTGATATTGGTTTGGCTGAACAGATTTCGGTTGAGCACAAAACAATCGGGCTATTTTGTAGAGAAAATCCGAAAGTTAAATGGAATCTTACGGTTTTTCTTGAAAAGGAAAAACCGAGAGTTCTTCTTATACCTCTCGGTTTTATTTCAAAAGTAAAACCGAGAGTTTTTGGAAAGCTTTCGGTTTAGATACCTGAGAGAAAAACCGAAAGTTAATTGGAAAACTTTCGGTTTTTCTTTAAAGGGAAAAATCGAAAATTTTCCAATTAACTTTCGGTTTATCTTCAAAGAGAAAAACCGAAAGTTTTCCAATTAACTTTCAGTTTTTCTTCAAAGGGAAAAATCGAAAGTTTTCCAATTAACTTTTGGTTTTTCTTCAAAGAGAAAAACCGAAAGTTTTCCAATTAACTTTCTGTTTTTCTTCAGAGGGAAAAACCGAAAATTTTCCTATTAACTTTCGGTTTTCCTCTTTGAAGAAAAACCGAAATTTAATTGGAAAACTTTCGGTTTTTTCTCGGGTATCTAAACCGAAAACTCTATGATATCTCTCGGTAAACGGCCAATTGTTTTTAACGAAAGAGTCAATACCGAGGAATGGCGAAAGTTACCTAAACTTTCGATATTTGGTCTATACCGATAGTTATATGGTCAAAACCGAGAATTTTTACTCTCGTTTTTTACCCCTTTTTCACCAGTGAAACACGTCAACACGGACTCGAGATACAAAACCTCAAGGTTGAACGGTAGAAACCGAAAGAATAAGATTTTTTTGTTCAATCGTCGCCTTTTGACCGATGAATGGAATGTGGTTAGTAGTTAGAGTTTTAGTTAAGGTTTTTTATTGTTTTTTATTTTATTTTTGTTTTGGTAGTTTCTTTAGCATGTGTGATTTTAATATGAATAATATTATTTAACTTGTTTAAAATGTGTGATATGATTTTATACTTCATATAAAATATAATAATTTATATATGTAACAAATATATATAATTTAAAAAACATATTAATATATAATTAATAACTATAATAAATTATTTATAATAATTTAATAATAAAATATAAAAAATAAATAAATGCATCATTTGTTTATAATAAAAAATTGAAGAGATTTGAAATGTGAAATTTAAAATTAAAATAAAAAAAAATAAAAAATTGTTACGCATTAATTTAAAATTTGTCATATAACCTGGCAACTAATTAGCTTAGCTGCATAACTCATATTTCTTATAAAAAATATTTTTTATTAAATTCAAATATTAGTTATACATTAAAAATTAATTAGTAAATAATACAAGATAATGTTCACAAAATTAAAATGTGATTATCTAGATATTCAATTGCATTAACAATTTATAAAAATAAAGCTCTCATTAAAAATATAGAATGATTATGCATTTGTTGAGAATTTATTAAGACAACTAATTCTTTAACCACTACTCCAAATTAGAGTGCAACATTATCAATAAAAAAAAATAGATTATTTGATTTTTTTAAACTTAACTCAATTATAAATTTATATAATTTATAATTTTAATATGGAATCATATAAAATTTTGGTGAGAATATTTGTTAATTTCATAAAAGAATTATTAATAATTTTTTCAATAATTATATTTTATTTGATCAAAAATATATTAAAAAATTATAAAATATTAAAATTATAGTAATATTAAAATTAAAATAAACGGATTCCAATAGCAACATAACATTACTAGAACGTAACATTACTAGAGTACAAATATTTAAATTAAAAAATAAATAATTTTCAATAAATTAAAAAATAATTAACTCTCTCTCCCTCTCCCTCTCCCTCTCCCTCTCCCTCTCCCTCCCCTCCCTCATTAAACTTCTATAATATGCCTATATAATTAATTATTACATTATAATATAATTAATAGGTAAAATATACCTAATAATAAAACGTAGTTAAATTAATACATTTATAATATTATTATATATTATATTTATATTATATTAACATAATATTACATAAGACATATTATTAATATGTAAAATAGACATAATAATAAAACGATTAAGTAGTTATACTAATTCTCCTTCTCCCTCTCTCTCATTAAACTTCTATAATATGCTTATATAATTAATATGTAAAATAGACATAATAATAAAACGATTAAGTAGTTAAATTAATACATATATAATATTATTATAAATTATATTTATATTATATTAACATAATATTACTAGAACGGTGTAACTATAAATGAATTTAATAAGTATGTTTGGTTTAAATATAAATTAAATTTAAAAATCTTAAAATATACAAATTAAACATCCAAAAAGTTAAAATCAATTTAACTTGTTTGGTTATTCAATTAAAATTGATAATAGAAGAAATTTCGATTATATAAATTATTATCCTTATCTAACCCTAAATACAAATGAATTTTATAAATCATATATTATATAAATTATTAACAGTATCAAACCCTAAATTTAAGTGAATTTTAGTATTATTTGGTTTTGAGAAGGACAATCTCTCAGGATGTGCACTCCTACTTTTATTAGTGGTAACAATTCAAACCATTTTTTTTTATTAAACAAATTCAGAAAAATGAACATGGTATATTACCGAAATTTATATTAACATAATATTAATTAATATATTTTGAGTGATATTAATTGATTTAGTTATTTGAATAATAATTATATATGACTTTAATAAATTTTTGTATATCAACTTAATATAATACACAACTAATTTGTTTTTGTTGATGGTATAACATGTTATATAACCATTTAGATTCATTTGAGTGTTCACTATTTGACGTGATAAAATAGAATGTTCAGCTTGTTAATTTTAATACTCCCTTAGTAGGTTTTTGTGAGAATGTCATATACCTTTTCTTTAGATTGACATAACTCAAGTTGAATTTCTTTATCTTCTATCATTTGTCGGATAAAATAATGCTTGTCTTTGTAGATCCATTTGTCACCAATAACTTTTTTGTCGATTGGCTTGTCAACGAGATGCCATGTCTGATTCTTCATGATAACATGTATTTCCTCCTCTATTGCTTTTCTCCAGGACTATTCTTTGAACAATAGTTGCATGTAGCATATATATTGTTTATTGATTTGTACCTCTTTAGAGTTGAACTCGAGGATGAGGATTTTGATGAAGTCGTATCAATTGAGTTACTACTTTCTTCGTTGAGTTCATCTAAGCTTGGATCTATTGTACTTGACACTAATGAAATATATTCATCATTGTTAGTGCTTATTAGCACGTTATTTTTCTCAACTTTGTATTCTTCCATATTTAACGAAGAATTTTCATCAAATTAAACAACTCGGCTGATAATAACTTGACCTTCTTTTAGGTTTGCATAATTGATGTTGAGAGAGAAACTTCGATTGACCTTTTTCATCTTGGTTAACATCTTTGACTTATCTTTTCTGTCAAAGATAATACACTCTTTTATCGAAGAAAAGCTTATACCCATTTCTACCAATTGTCAGAGGCTGAGTAAATTTTGGCTCAAGCTCGACACACATAGTACATTCTTAATATAGTTTGGTCATTCTTTTGTCTTGATGACGATCCTTTCAAGCCCTTTTGATTTCGTTTTCTCTCCATTCCGATATTGAATAGAAGTATTGAAACATTTTCGAGCTCGGAGAAGACTTCTAAGGTCAACTTCATGTGGTTACTACATCCTAGTCTAGTAACCATTCTCCTCTCAAAGTCAGATATTTAGACTATGTACTAGGCTTGAAAAAGGTTGGACAGATGACACTAAATGTGCCCAGGATTCTGAAACTAAGGCTAAAACTGCAGGATCTTCTAAACAGCCTACACATCTAGCTGAAACTGTTAAAGGATATAATCTAACAGAATCTGGAAACACTGAAGAAATTGGATCTGAGTTGGAGCTATTCATGGAAATAGATTCAGCTAAATCAGAAAAGCCTAATAATACAGATCTAAAGGATGATGAACTGAACTTGATTGGTATAGCCAATGGTGAAAGCTTGGTTGGAAATTATATTGATTCGTTGATTGATGGCATCATGAAGGACAATCTGTTTGAAAATCTGGGTCTGGGTATGGATCTCATGGAAGCTACAAATAAGTTGGGTCAGAATATAAGTCAGGGTATAAGAGATGAAAAATGTATAAAACTGGAAGAATTAGCCAACGATTTTCGCTTGGTCGGGTCTGATGAGGGGTTAGCCAACGGTTTTCGCTTGGCCGGGTCTGATATGGGGTTAGCCAATGGTTTTCGCTTGGCTGTGTCTGAAAAAGATAATTTGGTTGCTAAAAAGATGGGTCTAACAATGATGGATAACATGAATATTAAAGTCATTGATCCTGAACACACCGGTCCTGGACACACTAAAACTACTCATGGCATTGGTCTTATCTTTTCAAATGCCGGTCCTAACTCTTCAAACGCCGGTCATAGCTCTTCAAATACTGGTCTTAGCTCTTCTAATGTCGGTCCTAGCTCTTCTAATGCCGGTCCTATCTCTTTAAATGCTGGTCGAGACATCACATATCCACCTTCTACCAGTCCTAATCGCCAAGATCATAAATCTACTATCAAAGTTATGAGCCACTAGTCGAATCAAAAGAACCAAAGCATAGATGTTGATTTGGAATCAGACGATAGCACTGACTATGATGATACAATAATATGCGACCTCGAATATTATAAGTCCATGAAGAAGATGTCGGCAACAAAGATCAAACCAAAAGCAAAGAGGCATAATTCTTCCAAAACAAGTGCTGAAATTGAAAAGATTGATCAAGAAATAGGATCGAATAATTCTAAAACAGCTAAGAAGGGTAAGAATGGATCGAAAATCAAAGAAATGAAAAAAATGAAGACAAATAACTAAAGTTCTAAGAAGAATATTGAAGTAAATCCCAAGGAAACCATGACACCCGAGGCTAACCCTAAGTTATTGAACCTGTGTGCGTTTTCTCCACTCGTTAATCTGGATCCTGAAATGCCAATTGACAACATTCAAAAGAGGAAAACTGATACACAAGAGAAGAGCACTGAAGGGATATTCTAAAGAAGATCGGAACAATTGAAGGCAACAGTTTTGTGGGAAATACAAGGATTAGATGGGCCGAAAAAACAAACAAGTCAGGAAAGATAGCATCCCTGAAACATTCATCTCCTCAGCTCCATCTACTGTTGCAATTCCTGGCAAAGAAAATACTCAGGCTGATAACAAGGATCCTACTGCTGGTCCAACATGGTCAATGAGGAAAAACGAAATAGCAAATTTGGCAGGACTGAGAAACCAGATGAAGAAGCTATTTTTCCAAATTAATAAACAAGATATTACGATGCCCCATGAAAGAAATGATCAGTTGAATGCTCAGTTCAACAGTCACTATCTAAAGAATTGGAATCTCTTCAACAAAGACCAATATGACGAAGTGATCAAGTGGACGGTTGACGCCATGAAGGAAATTTCAAAATGTAATAAAACAAAGGTGTACACAATCATGAGTAATCCAAACAAAACTTGGCAAGAAGAAAAGGTGTGGAATGGAAATGCCATGAGCGATCTTGAAAAGGGAAAATTCCAGATAGACACCTTATTCCCAAAGGTAATTACACTTGATCATCCGCACCGGTTTGAGCTCCCACCAGAAATTAAAGAAAAATGCGTAAAGGCATGGGAGTTTGTCATAGTTGGTCATTTTATGGGCAACATGAAGACACCATTTGCTGAGGTTAAAAGAACGATGATGGGTCAGTGGGAATCCTATAGTCTAGAGAGGATCACAATCAATGATCACGGATTGTACTTTCTATCCTTCAGGAATGGAAGCAAAATAAAGTCGATCATAGAGAGCGAGTATAGTTTTATCAGGGAAAAAGATTCAAGTTGTACAAGTGGATCGAGGAACTTAATACTAATCATAGACCTCCTGAACTTGAACAAATCTAGGTGAATCTCAAGAATGTTCCACCACATCTGTGCAACCCAATGGGTCTGGCCTATATTTCAAGCATTATAGGCGAACCACTTATGTTTGACCCAGTAATGGAAGACTACGAGCGTGCATCTGTGGCCAGAGTTAGTGTCGAAATCCATCCAAGTAGCTCTCTTCCAATCAAGGTTGAACTTAAAGATAGACTGGGAAATTTATTTGACATTAGAGTACAATACGAATGGAAACCAAATCGATGTATATGGTGTAGCACTTTCATACACGCTACGAATGAATATCCAGTCAATAATAATCTAAAATCGAAGGCCAATAACAACACTCAAGTAGGCGATATCAATGACACTAACCAGGCCTAGGTTGAGAGAAATGTGAACAGGTCTGAACTTAACAGCAATGAACGCACTGAGGATGATAAGATGGGCAACCAAAAGCAAGAACAGATAAGGGTAAGGAAGAAGATAGGAAAAAGAATGAAGTGGGCAAGGGTACAAGCTGGCACTACTAACGTTGATCATATTGGTCATGTTCAAGGCACCGATCCTAGGGATTCTGTTTTCTCAATAATAGGTCCTGTTCAAAAAGGTCGGTCCTGGTTAGGGTATCGGTCCTAAAAAAGTTGGACATAGACACACTGATCTTAGAGCTTCTCATAAAGTTATTGTTCCTAGCCATAATAACCATATTAAGCCTGGTCCTGGACTTGCTGATCATGAAACTACTCAAGCTACCGGTCATGCTACTACCGGTCCTGATGAAAAATGTGCAACCATTGCTGATCCCGGCTATATTGGACCTGATACTGGCACAAGTCCTATTATTGTGGATGATACTATTGTTGGTCCTAACTCCACTGGTCCCAATACTGATAAAAGAACTAGTCTTGATGTAACTACATGTCCTGGTTCCAAAGTTTCTGGAATTCAAAGATCTATGTGACGGGGAATACTTGGCCCATATGAAATAAGAAAAATTGGGTCTGAAGGCACTCCAATAGGTCGTGAGTCCACTCTTCACAGTTCTAGGAATGCAAGAAGGAACCGGAAAAATAATGTTATCAAAATTCGAAATGACCTGATCCTTGGGCTCAGAGCCACCTTTCGAGATGATGAACATGAGAATCTTGGAACAAGTAATAAAGAAGCTCTTAAGAATGGACTAGGAAATCTTGGGTTTTGTGAAATCAAAAGATCAAGTGCAGAAGAAGACAATTTGGTCTTGAATAAGGCAGTGAGCCTTAGTTCTGAAGTAGGGCGAATTAAAATCGATAACAGACATGAATCCAGTAGTGAAGAGGTTCAAAGTCAGAAAAGACCTACTAAAGTAGAACAAGATGAAAATCGAAGACAAAGCAGAAAGATCCTGGATCTAAAAGCCCCTAACTCTATCACGGGAGAAGATGAGATCTACATGAGACAACCCTCACTCAATGGCAATAGTATTCCATGTAATCAAACTGTAGCCATTGAGGATAGCGATGCAAGTGATGCTTATGATTTCTATGATGAAGAGGTCCAGGACAATCTGGAAAGTCAGGAACCCAACACTTATATTCATTCATGAATATAGTGACATGGAACATAAGGGGACTCAATGACCTTCTAAAATTCAAAGAAATCAGGAGGATCATTGAGAATCAGAATTTCACTATTTTGGATATTCTATAGACAAAAGTCAAAAGTCGGAACGTTGAGAAGTTTAGCAAACTGTGTATTGATAATAGCTGGGAAATCATTCACAACTCAAATGAAAAAACGGGCAGAATCTGGGTTCCCAAAAACTGCGGTACCTGAGAAAGTACAAGATTTCAGACCAATTTCCTGTTGCAATGTGATTTATAAAATAATATCAAAAATCATTTCTAAACGTTTTTAAAATGTAATAGGAAAAATAATAAATCTTAATCAATCTGCATTCATTCCCGGTAGGACAATCTCTCATAATATTCTTCTCATGCAGAGCCTATTAAAAGGTTATGGGAAAAAGAAAATATCTCCGAGAGTGGCTTTCAAAATAGATATCAAGAAAGCTTTCGACTCTATTAGATGGGAAGCCATTCGAGACTTTCTGGTTATTTCTTCTTTTCCTATGATTTATCGATTGGATTATGCAATGTGTTTCATCATCTTGCTTTGTTGTTAGCGTCAATGGAGTCCACAGAGGCTATTTCAAGGATGAAAACGGGGTAAGGCATGGGGACCCCCTCTCTTCTTACCTTTTCGTAGCTATCATGGCGATCTTTGAGAGAATCTTCGCGATGTTCCGAAAGAATCGTCCATACATCTTTCACTCATTCTGTAAGGTAGAGGAGGTAACACATTTATGCTTTGTTGATGATTTGTTCATTTTAGCGCACACAGACGTTGATTCCATTAAAACTATTAGGGCTGCACTGACGTTCTTTTCTGAGGTAACAGGTTTAACTATTAATGAAAGCAAAAGTGTGGCATTTTATGGAGGCGTGAAGGACGAAACAAAGCAGGACATATTCAACATCATGGGAATCAAAGAAGGCATCTTTCCCATAAGGTACTTAGGAATTCCGTTAAATGCGAAGCAAATCGAGATCTCACACTACAAGCTTCTAATTGAAAAGGTAAAAAAACACGACATCTGGTTGGGCAGCGAAAAAACTTTCTTATGCAGGGAGGATCGAACTTATCAAAACCGTGGTTATGGGCATAGTTAGATACTGGGCGCAGCAAATGGTCATTCCGAAGAAGGTAATGAAGGAACTCGACATGCTGATGAGAAACTTTATATGGGGTAGTAGTGGAAGAGGAGGAAAGAAAGTCAAATGGACCGCTTTCTGCAAACCGAAGGACGAGAGAGGCATCGACTTGAAGAACTGTATCGAGTGGAACAAGGATCTAACCTTCAAGCATCTGTGGGCTTTGGAGCGCAATCAGGAGTCACTATAGATCAAATGGGTGCATACGAGGTTTATGAAACACGAAACCAGCATCTGGACCTGCAAAATTCACGAACGTATGAGTTGGTCTTTCAAAAAGATTCTTAAACTTAGAAGCGATATTGCAGATCTTTATGACATCCGACTAGGGGACAGGAAATGCACTCTATTCTGGCACGACCCCTGGTTTAAAAACCAACCTATCATCGACAAGGAGGAGTTTCAAAATACCCATATCAGAAGGGACTGCGCAAAAGCGAAAATCAGAGACATCAAAGACGAGAATTGGAACTTTCTCTTGAGAAGAATTCCAGAAGGAAAGAGGATACTTGATCATATAAGTAACATACAACTACATGACAAACCGAATATTCATGAAAGAAAAGTTGAGGACAATGGGAAGCTGGTATTGAAGAAAATATGGGAGGTAATCCGGGAAAAAGCGCAGAAAGTAGAATGGACTCCTCTTGTATGGTCAACGAAGATTATCCCTCGACACCAGTTTATCCCATGGCTCGCCTTCTAGGAAAGACTCAGCACTTGTGATCGTAATAGCAAGTATATGAGCATCCCGGATGCGAGCTGTCTTCTATGCATAGGAAATGAAGAAATTATAGATCACATATTCGGGGCTGCTGTATTGCTTTGGAGCTTTGAGACATATTCTATAAAAGTCTGGAGCTGATTAGTTTTCCCGAGCGAATGGAATGAAATTAAAGAAGCAGCACTACTCAAAGCCAAGGGAAATAGATTTACAACAAGCGTGTTCAAGTGCGGCTTTGTAGCAGTGGTGTATAACATTTGACAAGAACGGAATGTAAGGGTATATGGCAGAACCGTAGGAGCGTTGACGAGTTATGGAAAGATATTGTATCGGATTGCAACGCCCTCGCGAGAACGTGGAGAAGAATTCCAAGCACGAAGCAGAACTGAAATATCTGCAGGAACTGGAGTTTACCCGTTTTTTAAACTCACTAGAATTGAAAGCATTGTAAATAGATAATTTATTTACGTTTTTAGCTTTTTAGATTTTATTCAGAATGTTACGACTTCAAAATCATTCTAGACTGTCTAGAATGATCTCTTAAACTTGTGGTTTTTTTCCTGTTTTTGGGAATTTTTAATGAAATGACGCTATGTCATTTTTCCCAAAAAAAAATCATTCTCCTCTCTCTTTGTCACTAGCTATGTGACACACTTAGAATATTCATGTGTCTATGATACTATTTGATTTTCCTTAGCCTGACTTACTTGATGAGTGTTTTCACTTCAACAATCTTTGATGATGTGACCAAATCGATGACATTTGTTGCATCTAGATTGACATTTATACCGACATTCCTTCTCGGAGTGGTTTGACTTATTGCAATTTGACGTGTTATCTTTTCCCTTCCCTTTTGATCTACGTCCACCTCGTCTTCTTGAATATCTTCCACCTTTTGACTAGTTAGAACTCGAGTTATTTTCTCGTTCGTTATTATTAATATTAAGCTTTGACTGAAATGCACTCTATATTGGTTTTTTGGAGTGTTAGACAATTGTTTCTCAAATAATTTTAAGGATGAAATCACTTCTTAGAATGTGAGTGTTGAAAAATCATTTGTTCTTCAATGACGGTTACGATGGGATCGTATTTCTTAAGAAGGCATACGAGAATCTTTCGCACCATTCTTTGGTGTGTGAAATCTGCTGAAGGCGTTAATGGACAATCGACGTAGTCTCTTACAAACTCAAGATAATAAGATTAAAAAGGAAAATATTTTTTATTTTATTTCATTTTCTTTCTGCAAATACATCTATTCTATTTATACTGGGAAAAAATTCTTAAAATTCTTAAACCTCCATTACTCTTAAACAGTCATAATTAATGCTTATTAAGAAACCTATGAATCAAAATATAATAACTTCTAATAATAAATAGACCTTTAAACTTTTAGGTGACTCTTTAATATCTTAATTAATTTTATTTTCAACACTCCCTCGTAAAATTAATTCTTCTTCATGATTCCAAGCATATTCCTCATTCTAATGAAAACCTCCACTCCAAGAGACTTTGTAAAAATATCTGCAATTTTATCAACATATTTCACATATTCAAGTCTAATCTCTTTTTTTGTACTCTCTCGAATGAAGTGATAACGTGTATTGATGTGTTTACTTCGATCATGAAAAACAATCATGACAAAGGTGTATCTCTTTCCTCCCAAGATGTTAACTAGAATTGGACCGAACATGTCCATGTGCAATAATTTTAGGCATCGGTTGGATTGAGAATTCCCTTTACTTTTAAAAGTTGATCTAACATGTTTGCCCAACTTGCAAGTAGGACAGACCTTGTCTTTTGAAAACTTTACTTTTGGCATACTAGAAACTAAATCATTTGAACAAATGGTGTTAATAGTTTTAAAATTCAGGTGGTTTAATCTTTTATGCCATAACCAATTTTGATCATTTTTGGCTACCATGCATAAAGAATCAAACGTCATGTTTTTCCAATTCATTTTGTAAGAATTTCCTACTCTGCTTTCGGTCAGCAGGATGTTGTCCTACTGATCTTTACTAGGCAGGTAATTTTTTGAAAATCAATAGTATAGCCATTGTCACACATCTGGCTGATATTGATCAAGTTGTAGCACAGATTTTCAACTAGTAGCACGTTGTTGATGATTAGGTTATCATGGATAATCTTCCCTTACCCACGGTCTTACCCTTGTTGTTATCACCAAAAATGATCTTAGGTCTAGTGCACTTAGTCACTTCGGTTAGAAGCCATCTATCTTTGGTCATATGTCTGGAACAACCACTGTCTATATACCAGACATATTCCTCCAAATAGCTAACATGATGTACCTTCAAAGAAACATATTTACAGCTTTTTGGTACCCACATTCAAATGGTTCCACGATTGATCAGTCCCTTGGGAATCCATATTTGATATAGCACATGCACTCGATGTGGTAAGCAGATTCCTCTCTAATCTAGGAAAATAACATTATGAAGCAATAAATTGGATTCTTATATATCTAAGAGGCACTTCAATTTTTTGTTTGTGTATTGGAAATGGTGAAACTGTGTTAGAAGGTTACATAAATATTGATATGGTATGAGATCTAGGTCATAAAAAATCCACTTATGGTTATGTGTTTATTTTTGTAGTGGGAGTTGTGTCGTGACAGTCCATTTTGCAAAAATGTATGGCTTTATCAACAATAGAAGCATAAACATTGCAGCAACTGAAGCTGGTAAGGAGTTATGTGGCTGATTGATTTCTCTTGGAGCTTGGTATGGAGGAGTGATAGGGGAGAGAATTTAGGAGAGGAAATGACGTGTCCCCACATCACTGGTTAGGAAAAAGATAAAAGATGAGGAGAGAGATAAAAAGAGAATTTTTTTATTGTTTCAGCGAATCAAATTGCACCACCTCATTCCCTCTCAAATTTCCTATCCCAAATTTCCCCCCTAATCATTTCTCCTTGGTATGAAACAAATGATGCAATTGTTTTATGTTCTAGTTAGAGTGCCATAGATTTGAGCAAGAATGCAACAAAACATATTAATGTGATATTTTATTAGTTAAGAGATTTAATATAAAACTAGCAGATGAAGCTAAAGAAAATCCACATAGATAAGAACCCGTCAGACATGTTTAAAAAGATAGTTCAAAAAGACAAGATTTGTTGTCGACTTGTCGGCATGAATACTAAGTGATGACTTGAAGATCGTTGTGCCTCTCTTCGTGGGCTTGAAGTGGGCTTGAGGGGGAGATTGTTGGGCCATGTGGGTCCAGCCCACTTATGCAATTAATTAAACAAGAAAATTCTAGAATGTTATTCATTCTATAACTACTAGAAAGAGAGAGCATTTTTCTAAGAGACGAAATAAAAAAAAAGAAATGGAGAAAGAAGAATTGAAGGAAGCAATAACGATCTCTTTACCTTTTTCACCTTTAGGTTCCAATTTCTTGTGTCTTATATCTAGACTTGCTTGGGTCTGAATGAATTTCGTTTTCTCTATTTGAATTCCTTAACTTTAGGTTTAAAGTTGAGAAGAACATTTGTATTTGTTTCTTATTTATAGTGAAATTTGTCGATTGACCCCGTAGTTTTTTACTTGGAGTTTTTTACCCTCCAAGTTGAGAGGGTTTTCTACCTAAATCTGGTGTTGTTTTATTGTGATTGATCTCCTATTTTATATTTGGATAACATGTGCATTTACCCATCTCACATCGATTAATTATAATAGAAAATTATTATTCATTTCAAAATTTCCAATAGGACCCGTCATAGACACTTGCAAGAAATTTGGCCATTTGGTTTAAATAGGAAGCGAAAACATCATATTCTTCGACATCGTTACCTTCGCAATTAGGCTATCATTTCCGTCTCATAACCAAAGATTATGATCATTCATTAAAATTTGGTAGCCTCTTTCCATGAGTTTCCCCAAACTCAAAATATTACTCTTTAATTTAGGGACATAATACACATCGGAAATAAAATTGCGTGTATCATCTTTCAACCGAATCATAATGCTATCTTTTCCTTAAATATGGATTTTCAAAACATCTTCGAACATAATTAAGGCAAAGATAAAATATAGGGAATTAATATAAATGAAAGTTGTAATTTTCTCATAATATCTAATTAATACGGTGAAGCGTTACACCACATTAATATTAACAACAACTACTTCAGAAGTTTCTTTCACTTTCAGCATTTTTGTAATCATTTGTTGAACGAGTGAATATATGTTGTGGGTCTGTGTGCCTTTTTGCTGATCAAAACTATTCAAATAAAAAGGAGTAGTTTTAGCTATATTCACTTTAGATTTGTAAGTTGCCTTGCCTTTTGTATCCCGCTGACCTTTGTACCAATTAGGATAACCATGAATCTTAAAATATGCATCTACCATGTGCCCATACATATTGTAGTTAGTACCAAACTGTCCTACCTTATTAACAACCCTCTTCTTTCTATCAAAATTGGAAGGCCTATTTTTTTTTCCAGTTCTGAAGACTTATAAAATCTCTTTTAAAAGATTAATCTTTTACCGCCATAGCTGATTGTTGATAGGAAGCTTGTATTTCCAAATACTTTTTTACTCCCAAAGCCATGGAAAATTTTTATTCATAGAGGTCAAATGATCTATAACCAAAATCTGATTTTACATATGAGTATAAAACTCATTTAGACCTATCAAAAACTGCATTAGTCTAGTAATATCATACATATTAGTGAGTTCTTTGATAGTTTAACAATTACATACCAAGTTATAGATACATGTGTGAGTAGGGTGCAAACATTGCATCTCATCCCACACTTTCTTGAGTTTAGTAAAATATTTCTCAAGGGTTCTTGAGTTAAAGAGCCCATTACCATCCACATATCTTTCTTTTATCTCATCCCAAAGTATCTTAACAGTGGGAGTATAGATAAAAACATCAATCATTTCTTTTAAAAGAGAGTTTAGTATTCATGACCGCACCATACAATCAACCTTTACCCATTGTTGAATCTGTACTGGATTGTAAATAAGTTTGACACACAACCCAATAATGAACCCCAAGAGCTATGCGCACTGCTCGACTCCAGATTAGGTAGTTAGTAGTGGAAATGAAAGTGTTACTATTAATAAGAGGAGAGCCATTATTATCAGTTGGGTAGGTTCTAGAAGGAGAAGATCAATGATCAGATTATCATTAGTAGTAGTGGTATTGGAACTATCGTTAATATTGGCCATAGACTAGATGATATAAAATATCAGAGGAGCTATGGAAGCTCTAATACCATAACGAGGAGATATAAAAATTTATGAGAAATGTTGTTATAGAAAAGAAAATGATAGTGTGAAAAGAAAAGTTTTTGATTTTATTTTATTAAGCTATAGGCATAGCCTATTTATACTTACAATATTAAATTGAAAAGGAAATAAATAATAGAATAAAATATAATCTAATAAAATAAAGTAAAATAAGATAATGTTCTTAACATATTCCCAAGATATGCTTTAACATATTTTCTAAGATAAAATCCTTAGGTTTATATTATTTAGGGCCTGATTTTTTGGGCTTAACGAGATTATTCAACAAATCACCCCTTAATCTCGTTATACCGCTTCAACTTTCTTGACACTGAGCTTCAAACGCATATTGTTAAACTTGTTTCTCCCTAACGCCTTTGTTAGGATATCAACTAGCTGGCAGTAGTGCCAACGTGGTCAATGTCCATCTTGCTTGCTTCAATGCACTTTCAGATGTAATGAAACTTCGTGTCAGTGTGTTTACTCCTTTCATGATAAATTGGATTCAAGTAGAGTTAAATGGATGACTTGTTATCAACCAGTAATTTAAATTTCAATTCTTTACACTCAAATAGTTCGGCGATAAGACGACTAAGCCAAACATATTGACATCTCGTTGCTGCCGTTGTGATGTACTCAGCCTCACATGAAGATAAAGAAACAATCTTCTACTTATGCGAAGTCCAAGTCAAAATGTTGCGTCCGATAAAGAAAAATATCCTGGAGGTGATTTTGTGGTCGTCAACATCGCCAACGAGATCACTATCAATGTAGCCTACTCATAGCTTCACTTCCTCCCAAATTATAACAACACCCATAACCCAACCTAATTTCCTCGCAGAAAATCATGAAACAAATCAAATCCAATCAGACATTTCCAAGGAAGGAAATCAACCTCAGAGTGAAGCTAATGAAATTATTCAGATATATGGTAACAAGGCTGGAATGGGTTAGGGTTAAAAGAAAAATAACAAAAAAAATGAAATGGGTCAGAGTTCAGAAGAATTCTAATAATGAAAGTCATGGTAATAATCAAGGTATGGAAGTCAGTTCCAAAGGTCATGATCACCACAAGGATAAGATCAATGAGGGTCTAGGTCAGCACCAAGCTAAGGGTCATAATTAAGATCCAGCTATGGGTCAAGATTAGCAACATGTTGAAGGTAACGAAGGTCTGGATCAAAATCGGGGTCTGGGTAAACATAAATCTAGGTCAAAAACAGGACTGTGACCAAGAAAATATAGGGCTCAAAAATGTCGAATTTCTTGTTAAATCTTTTGAACGTGACCTAGAATACTTGGGTTCAGAGAATTTAAAAATCCAGAATTGAACCTAAACAAGAGAGGTATTGAAGCAAAAAGCTTAAGCTCTGAAGTGGGTCGAATTAAAATACGAACTACTTAAGAATTTAGCAATGAGGAATTTTAATGTCAGAAAAGGCCAAACATAAGAGAACACGCGGACACTCACAAACATAAAGAAGGGGCTACTAGCACTAGTGAAGTTGATCCGGATGCAAAAAATCTATAGCCATTGAAGATAGTGAAGATAGTGATGCATACGACTTCACTGATGATGAGACAGATCGTGTAGTAAAAGACACTTTTGAAATGCAGGAACCAAAGCCCTATATCCATTTATGAATATCATAACATGGAACATAGGAGGACTTAATGATCCTCTCAAATGAAAACAAATTAAGAGGATTATTGAGAATCAGAAGGTTACAATCATGGGGATTCTGAAACGAAAGTCAAAAGCAATAATATTGACAAGGTTTGCATGTTGTACGTTGATAGTAGTTGGGAACTCATTCAAAATTCGAACTCGAGAATTGGAAGAATCTGGGTTATTTGGGATCCAATGGTTGCCGATGTCAAGTCACTTTTTCCAATGAACAAACAATACTGATTGGGGTTAAGGAAAAAATCACTGTAATTGAGTTCTAACTTGCTATCGTCTATGATAGCAATTCTAGTACCGAGACAAAATTGCTCTGGAGTTGTATTAGGAATTGGATTGATGGCGAAAATCATGGGGTGTCCTTGGTGATTTTAATGCTACGAGAAGCGAAATTGACCGAAGTTCGGAGTCTGATATTACCCAATATATGATTGACTTCAACGATTGTATTAGAGACATAGGATGCATCGAACCAACCAACTTAAGGAACTTCTTTACATGGTCATCAACTCGAGGAGATGGACATATTCGGAAAAGCAGAATTGATAGAAGTCTTGTCAATGAAGTGGATTTCTCAATTCTCGAGAAGTCTACTACACGTTTTGAATCTCGGAATCTCGGAATCTCGGATCACAACCCTATCAAACTCTTCTAGGAGAAGGAGGAGATGTTAAAAAGACCCTTCAAGTTTTTTAATTTCTGGATGGAGAGTGATAATTTAAAAAATATACTAGTAAAGTGTGGGCCGAAAATGTGGATGGATCAAACATGTCCAGGGTCTTAGAAAAGCTCAGACTTCTAAGAATCCAACTGACAAATTTGACAATAAGAAGTTTAGTAACATATCCAAACGAGTCCAAATAGCCAAAATTGAGTTAGAAAAAGTCCAAAGAAAGTTACCTGGGAGAGAAAATAATGAGCAACTTAACGAGGAAGAAAAAGACGTCCTTGGTAATTTCAGAAAGCTAAGCTTATTAGCAGAGAATTTTGTGAAATAGAAATCAAGGCAGAATAGGCTTTCTCTCGGTGACAAGAATATTGTCTTCTTCTATCGGAAATGTATGGCTAGGAATCTGAGGAACAATATTTACAGGCTGAAGATTGATGAGGGTGAATATGTATAGGGACAAAAAGGGGTACAAAATCTCGCCAACAACTTCTATAAAGAGCTTATGGGTACAAAGAAAGCACAACCAAGTCATTTGAATACTTTATACCAGATTATCGATAAAAGCGTTTCTGCTGAAGATAGTCAATAGATCTAATTAGGGTTGTCACACGGGATGAAGTAAAAGAGGCTTTGTTCAACATCAACGGTATTAAAAGCCAGGGTCTAGACGATTTTAATACTCAATTCTTTAAGGAAAATTGGTCGGTTGTGGGTCACGATATTATAGAAAGGGTTCTGAAATTCTTTAAGAACGGGAAGATGCTCAAGCAATGGAATACTACAGTCCTTACTTTTATACCCAAAATCTCAGTTCCCGAAAAGGTTCAAGATTTCAGACCGATTTCATGTTGCAATGTCGTTTACAAAATAATTTCAAAATTTCTTTCAAAATGATTTAAAAATGTCATTGGTAAAATTGTTAGTTTATATCATCTACATTCATTCTCGGTCGAACTATCTCACATAACATTCTACTCATGCAAAACCTCCTTAAAGGTTATGAGAAGAGAAAAATATCCATGAGAGTGGCTTTCAAAATTGATATAAAAAAAGCCTTTGATTCTGTTAGAAGGGAAGTCATTCGGGACTTTATGGTCGTATCGGGTTTTCCCATGATTTTTATAGAATAAATCATGCAATGCGTTTCTACCTCTCGTTTTGTAGTTAGCATCAATGGGATCCACGGATGCTACTTCAAGGGTAAAAACAGCGTGAGGAAGGGAGATCCCCTATCATCTTAAATTTTTGTCGTCATCATGGAGATCTTTGAGTGCATCTTTACGACGTTCCAAAAGAATCGACCATACATCTTTCCTTCATTCTATGAGGAGGAGGGTATCACCCATTTATGTTTTGTTGACGATTTGTTCATTCTTGCGCATGTTGACGTAGATTCCATAAAAACTGTAAGAGATGCACTAACATGTTTTTATGAGGTTACAAGTTCGACTATCAACGAGAAAAAGAGCTTAGCATTGTACGGAAGAGTAAAACAGGAAACGAAAGCAAACATCTACAACATCATGGGCATCGCAGAATGAAGCTTTCCAATAAGATACTTAGGCATACCACTCACGATAAAACAGATCCAAATCTCGCACTACAGACCACTAATCGAGTAAGTGAAGAACTAAATTTCTGATTGGGCAGAAAAGAAACTTACATACACTAGAAGAATTGAGCTTGTCAAAAGCGTGGTAATGGGAATCATCGGTTACTAGTCGCAGCAACTCGTGCTCCCGAAGAAGGTAATGAAATAACTTGACAAGCTATTGAGAAACTTTATTCGGGGAAGCAACGGGAGAGGCGGGAAGAAGACGGAATAGGGCTCAAGAACTATGTTGAATGGAATAAAGCGTTGACGTATAAGCACCTATGGGCCATCGAGAGCAAACAAGAATCACTCTGGATCAAGTGGGTCCACATATGGTTTATGAAACACGAATCAAGCGTTTGGACATCCAAAATAAGCAAATGTATGGGATGGTCATTAAAGAAAACAGCTAAAAACAATATTACATGACTTTTTTATATTAGTTAGGGAGACGACGATAGCACAATGTTTTGGCATGATCCCTGGTATGAGGACCAACCGCTAATCCATAAAAAGAAATTCAGAAACGTGAGGATTAGACGGGACTGTCTAGCTGCCAAGGTCAGAGACATTAAAGACGGGCTATGGAATTCTCTCCTTAGACAAATACCGATGGGGCGGCATATTCTCGAACATACCAGTAACATCTAATTCAACGAAAGACACAGACGTACACTGATTGAAAGCCGAGGAAAAAGGGAAGATGATTTCAAGCAAAGTGTGGAACACCATCCGAGAGAAGGAGCAAACAGTAGATTCAGTTAATCTAGTTTGGTGGTCAAAGGTTATCCCGAGACACCAATTCATCTTATGGCTTGCATTTTGGGAAAGGCTAAACACGAGAGATCGCGTCAGGAAGTACATGGAAATTCTAGATTCAAGCTTGTTAGATTAATTTAAATAAAGAAACAAGGAAAACTATTTAATTAAGACTAAATAGGAATTCATTAATTAAGTTGAATTAAGAAAATCGATTTAATTAATTAAAATGAACTTATGATAATTAAAATCAATACGACATTGTTTTGATGATATGTTATTAAATTAATAAAATTAAGTTATGCAATTGTTTAATGCGCATGTACAGGTCATAAGACGCTGGCAGCAGGCTTGCTTCAAAAGCATAGTTAAAGAAGCACTGGCAGTTGACTTGCTTCAACAGCAGAGCTGAAGAAACATTGACAGTCAACTTGCTTCAAAAGAAAAGTTGAAGAAGCGTTGAAAGTCGACTTGATTCAAAAGCAGAGTTGAAGGAAGCGCTGACAGACGACTTGCTTCAGCAGTAGTCTGAAGAAGCGTTGGAAGCCGACTTACTTCAGCAGTAGTCCGAAGAAGCGCTAACAGTAGCTTTACTTCAGCAACAATTTGAAGAAGCGCTAACAGCAGCCTTGCTTCAACAACAGTCTAAAGAAGCGCTAATAGTAGTCTTATTTCAGCAATAGTCTGAAAAAGTGCCAACAGCAGCATTGTTTTAGCAGTAGCCTAAAGAAGCCAATAGTGGTGTTACATCAACGATTGTGATGCGTTAACAAGTAGACTGTCACCTGGCATACAACTACTAGAAAGTCGACACGTATCTAAGAACGAGATTTGACCGTTGCTATATTTCAATATAAAAGGACATCAAAGTACAACGTCGAATCCCTGGATTTCTAAACGATGGATCCCTGGATTTCTAGAAAGGGGATCCCTAAATATCTTACCTCTCAATCAAATCACGTATCCAAGAATTAGATCGACCATTGCTACAACTTCAATATAAAAGAACAAAGTACAACGGCGAACACACATTCAAACATACGAACGATAACACATAAGAAGAACAAGCCTCTGAACTCTCGATCAATATACTCTCTCTCTCTAGCTCATGTTTCATAAGTGCATTATGTATCTCATTTATACTAAACTGAGAGATAATTTACTGTAATATCTGAGAGTATATTCACCATTGTAAGTTAAACAGAATATTGTCTGTTCAATAGAATGATAGCTAAGAGTTCAGAACAGGAAGCTGTTAAGTCATGGGTTCTAACTAGGTTTGTATAGACGATATACAAACCAAAGCCTTCTAGTGGAATCCTTCTAGAAACAGAAGAAGGGGTGGCGTAGGAGTTTTATTTCCGAACATCCATAAAACTCTTGTGTTATTTCCTTTCTGCATCTCTTATTCCATAATATGTCACTTCAAATCTTGCAAGCATTTCCGCATTTGAATTCATTCAAGAGCCTACGACGATTTGTTGAAGAATAGAAACAGAATTTAATCTGTAAAAGGATTAAAATCGCATTAAAATTCAACATTAACTCAACAATATTCACCCCCCTTCTATTGTTGATGTTGATCCTAACAAGTGGTATCAGAGCAGACTTTCTATTCTCAAGCAAAGCAGATATTTGAATTCTAAACAAAATCCCAATGTTCGCGAATGAAAACTGAAAGATCATGATGCAAGCTCATTTGGCCGCTCAAGATGATGATATGTGGTATGTCATCATAGACAGTCCAATGAAGATTTTGAAGGTCAGCACAACCACAACTACAACCGAGGATGCTCTTGAGATGTGGGAGAAGCCTAGATATGAGTGGATTGCTAAAGAAAATAGGAAGACCAACCTTGACAATGTGGCCAAAGATGTTCTCTACAAGACGTTGGACAAGAACATGTTTAGCAAGATCAAGTCATGCTCTACTGCCAAAGAAATTTGGGAGAAGTTGACCCAACTCTATGTAGGGAACGATCAAACCAAAGAAAACAAACTAATGGTTACCACACAGAAGTTTGATGGCATCAAGATGCGTCCTAGAAAGACAATGACTGAATTCGATGAACGATTCAGCAGCATAGTCATTGAGCTCTCGACTCTGGGAAGATTTACAACAATAGAAAGGTTGCTATCAAAGTAATGAGAGGCTTACCTAGAGAATGGGACATCAAAACAATGGCGATGAGGGAATCCCAAGATCTCAACAAGCTTGAGTTGCACGACTTGTTCGCCGATCTAAAAGCCTATGAGTTTGAAATAAACTCAAGGAATAAATAGGAGTCATCCTCATCCGTCATAACAAAAGCATTGGTGACTACTAAAGAGCCACCTGCCACGATAGATGCGAAGTATGCTGAGTAGATCAGCAACGATGCAATGTAACTCTTCGTTAAGAAGTTTGGAAAATTCATGAGGAAGAATCATTATAATTCTAACTATAATAGATATAATAATAAGGATGAATCAAAAGCAAACTTGAAATTCTTTAATTGTGATAAAACGGGTCATTTTAAGGCTGGTTGTAGAAAACCATAGAGGGACAACAAGAAGTCGCCTGATAGAAGAAACAGAAAAGAACAAAAAGCTCTGCTAGCTAAGGAAAGTAAAAGCAAGTGGGCTGATAGTGTCTCAGATGGCAGCTCATCAAGCGAAAGTGAAGATGAAGGCGTAAAATATTTCATGGTCAACTACACTGAGGTATTTGACTTCTCTTCTGACGAATTTATGAGAGATGATCTAACCACTGTACTCAATTACATAGTCATTGAGTACAAGAAACTATCAGACTCTTTTAATGAAATAAATTTGAACACAAATCTGATAGTACAAGTTTTTCATCTCAAAATCCTGAACCAACAGTTTTGAATAAAGAAATAAATGATCTCTCATCTAAGAATGAGAAGCTCAAAGAAACAATCAAAACTCTTTTGTTGAAAACCAAAGATTAAACTATGTGATTAGTTCATGGACGAAATCTAGAAAAGCTGTCAAACAACTGATTATTCAACAAAGGCCTGTCGGATGTAAATCCGGTCTAGGATTTGATAATAGCTCTCAAGATGAGTCTAGCAAAAAGTTGAACCCAATAAAAGGCAAGCTTAAATCTTAAGCTTTGTCAAGGGTAATTTAACTAACATTAGAACTAATCACAGTTGTGATGACTTAACTTTAAAAGGTGATATTAAATATGTCAAACCAACTTCTAGCTGGCTCAAGCCCGAGAAGCAGGCAGCCAGCTGGTCTAGCAAATAAAATTTGACAGAAAGTCAAAAGGTTTTCATCACAAAAAATCTTCTAAGGCTAAGGGATCATCAGCTGGTAGGAAAACATCTGCCAAGTCTAAATATTAAGTATTATTAACAACTCAAAGTGGGAAATCTATAAAAATAACCCAAATATGGATCCCAAAAGGACTAATCAATCATTGATCTAAGTGAAGATGGGTACCAAAGTTGTAAATATGTATATTTGTAGGTAAATTAGAATAGCTGCCTGGAGGAGTCTGTTTGGTATCTGGACAGTGGCTGCTCCAGACACGTGACAGGCAACAATAGGCTGCTAACAGACATCACAAAATACATAAGACCGAAAATCACATTAGGTGATAACAACAAAGGTAAAACCGTGGATGAGGGTAAGATTGTTCACTGTAACCTCAATATTAATAACGTATTGTTAGTAGAAAATATGTGTTATAACTTGATTAGTATTAGTCAAATGTGTGATAACGGTTACACTATAGATTTTCAAAAATATGCATGTGTTGTTAAAGATCAACAAGGGAACACTCTGTTGACAAGAAGTAGAGTATGAAACTTATATAAGATGAACTAGAAAAATAAGACGTTTGAACCTGTATGCATGATAGCTAAAAATGATCAAAATTGGTTTTGGAATAAAAGATGAAATCATCTAAATTTAAAAACAATTAACAACATTTGTTCAAAAGATCTTGTAACTGGAATACCTAAACTAAAGTTTTCTAAAGATAATGTTTGCCTTACTTGTTAGATGGACAAATAGGTCAGATCAACTTTTAAAAACAAAGGGAATATCCAATTCAACAGGTGTCTAGAATTATTGCAAATGGATCTGTTTGGTTTAATTCTAGTAACAAGTTTAAGGGGAATGAGATATACCCTTGTCATAATTGATGATTATTCTAAATTTACTTGGGAATATTTTTAGTATCTAAGGATTAAACTAATGAAAATTTTATCAAAATCATTAAAATATTACAAAATGAAAAAACTTTAAGTGTTATAAAGATTAGAAGTGATAGAGGAACATAATTTACAAACATGAATTTTTCTTCCTTCCTTGAGGAATCTGGGATTAGACATGAGTTGTTTAGTGCCAGAACTTCATAGTAGAATGATGTTGTTGAAAGGAGGACCAGAATACAAAAAGAAGAAGCTAGGTGTCTCAAAAGTTGTGAGCAGAAGCCATTAACACAGTATGTTATACTCAAAACAGATCAATGATAAATAAATGTTTTGATAAAACACCTTATGAAATTTTCTATGACAAAGTTTCTAAAATTTCATATTTTTGAATTTTTGGTTATAAGTGTTTTATTCATAATATTGGAAAAACTCATTTGACTTCTTTTGATGTCAAAGTAGATGCTGGCATAATGTTAGGTTATTCTTCAGTTAACAAAATGTTATAGAGTCTTTAATAAACAAACTCTAACTGTTGAAGAATCTACCCATATTGTTTTTAATGAATCTATTAAAAGTAATTCTAAAGAATTCATCGAAGTGGCTAACAGGTTGGAAGGTGCTAATCTTCAATCTGATAGTGACGATGAAGTTCAAGTCAATAGAAGTTGAACATCTGATCAGCCAGCTGATCCAGTTGACGTTCAACCAGAAAGCTAGATTGAATGTCAGTAGGCTACTGGCAGTCTAGATGTTGATGAGACAGCTAATCAGACAGCTGACCCTCTGGGACCGAACTTCAGATGGAACAGAAACTGCTCACCTGAATTAATAATAGGTAATCATAATGCACCTCTTAAAACTAGAAATTAACTAATGGATGATGAATTTACAAACTTTAATTTTATTTCTCAAATTGAGCCTATGAAAATTGATGAAGTAGATTGGATCAATGTTATGCAAGAAAAATTAAATCAATTTGAAAAAAAAAGTTTGCCATCTAACTCCAAGACTAGATGATCAATTTGTTATTGAAACTAGATGGGTTTTAGAAATAAACTTAATTAAGATGGTTTAGTTATGAGAAACAAAGCTAGACTAGTAACTCAAGGAAATAGACAAGAGGAAGGAATTAACTTTGAGGAGTCATTCACCCCTATAGCTAGACTAAAAGCTATAAGAATTTTTCTAGCATATGCTGCTTTCAAAAATTTTAAAGTATATCAAATGGATATTAAAAGTGCTTTTCTAAATGGTATACTTAATGAAGATGTATATGTTGAACAGTCGTCTGGTTTTCAAAATCATTCTCTGCCTATTCATTTTTTAAGTTAGATAAAACTTTATATGGTCTTAAGCAAGCCCTTAGAGCTTGGTATGACACTTTGACTAAATTCTTGTTTGAGCATGATTTTATTTTGGGCACTGTAGATAAAACACTTTTTAGATTTGTTAAAATTCACATATTTTACTTGTTCAAATTTATGTGGATGATATCATATTTGGGTCAACTAGCCCTAAATTATGTGAGAAGTTTTCTAAGTTGATGCAGGATAAGTTTGAGATGAGTATGATGGGTGAGCTGAAGCTCTTCCTTGGTTTTCAAGTTCGGTAACTTGAAGTTGACATTTTCATTAATCAAACAAAGTATACCAAGGAGCTGCTAGAGAAATTCGGCATGGAGAACTGTTCAGCGGCCTCAACACCCATGAACTCATCAACTAGATAAAGATGAAGATGGTCAGAATGTTGACATAACAGCCTAAGAGGAATAATCGGCTCTTTGCTTTATCGAATAGTCAATCGGCCATACATCTTGTTTGTTGTCAGCGTTTACGGAAGATTTCAGGCTAATCCTAAACAATCTCATTACACAGATTCTAAGCGTATTTTGAAATATTTAAAGGGGACTCAATTTGTTGGAATGTGGTATCTGAAGGATTCCATATTCAACTTAATTAGTTACTCTAATACAAACTCTACAGGTTATAAAATTGATCGGAAGAGCATCAGTGGAACGTGTCAATTCCTTGGTGATCGTCTGATCTCTTAGTTTAAAAAGAAGCAGACGTCTATCACCATGTCTACAATAGAAGGAAAATATCTTGTTGTAGGCAGCTGCTGTGCTCAATTAATATGGATTCAACAGTAGCTGAGAGACTTTGGCATCTAGGTAGACGATTCTCTAATCTTTTGTGACAACACTAGTGCTATCGCGATCACCTATAATCCGGTGTTACACTCAAGAACGAAGCATATAGACATCCGACATCACTTCATCCTGGATCACATGGCGCAGAAGCACATTCGGTTGGAATATGTGCCAACGGATCAACAAGTGGCCGAAATCTTCACGAAACCACTCCCCGAGACTAAGTTTTCTTTCTTTAGAAATATTTTGGATCTTTTAGATTTGAATTAATTTAATTTAGTATGCATAAACTTAGGGGGAATTTGTCAGTCTATTGATAAGCTAGACATGTTAAGACAAATTTCTCTAATCGTGCTGAAAGAGCAGTCGCCTGATGACATTGTACATTAGATGAGACTTGGCTTAAGCCACTTAGAATTTTAGTCTAATAATGACACTCAACTGTTAGGCAAAGTCTGTTGTCGACACGGTTGTTGATGTGCGTCAGCAGCACGCCTACAGTATAGTAGTTATATTACACTAAAATACAAGGTTAACGGACAGCACGGTTAGTCGGTTGTCCAAGTGAGCATTAGACAACTCGTTTTAAGCCAAGTGAAATAGTTGTCTTAATCTTATCAATACGATGTCGTTTAGTTCCTCTTAAGAAAGTGAACGGTCACATTTTAAAAATAATTTTTCCCTCCATTTATTTTAAAATAACATGAAGACACGTGTTTGTCATGTCCTCAAATGTGACCCACACGCATAGATAATTAAGTAATACATGCATAATCATTTAAATAATGCTCAGTTATTTAATTTTGGACATGTGTCGGTCATACTCTATAAAGAGTACCCAACACGCCTAAGACGTCTCATATCCCCTTAGCAATTCTATAATCCCAAATTTCTATCCTCTCTCTAAAAATCTCTTGCGACTCTCTACGGTTTGAAACCCTAAATCTTCATCTTCTTCTACTCAAACCCTAAATCAGAAATGGCTTCTTTTGCCCAAAACACATGCAAGTACACTTCAAATCCGTCTATTCCTTGGCGATGATGAGGATGGTAGAAAAGTTCAAAACCCTAGAAGCTTCTAGTCTGAGGAAGTTTCTCGGGGGTCTGTTCACCATTCATGAACAGGAGGTTCGTGATTTCTTCGCGACTATGAGGATAGTCGGCGATGTGGTTCAGGATCGGTTTTATCAATAGAGACGGGGGTCTGGCGATTGATGAAGGCTTAGGAAAAACGGTTTGAAAGAAATCTTGTTAAGGATTCAATTCACTTTCTATTCTACGCAAACCCTTGTAAACACTTGAAACAGAATCAAGTATGGAAATGTTTACTTAGGTTTGAAGCTTAGGATCAAGAATGAGAATATGACAGAAAGGAACAACACAGCAGTTTGTTTATGGTGTTCGGAGAAAACTCTCCTACGTCACCCCTTATTCCAACCAACGGAAGGATTCACTATAATATGCTTTGAATCAAATACAGTTTGCACGAATAGCTCATTGTTGAACAGAACAGACTCTGTTCAACTTACAATATGATGAAGAATATCACTCAGCTAAAACGATGCTTTGATTCTAACTCCCTCTTGATTAACTCACAGTAAAGCAAGAAAGTAGCTAACAGTTTCGACATAATGAATAGATCGATTAATTTCACTCTCTGTAATTCCAGTAAGCAAGACAGTTCTTCCGTTGTCCTTGAGAATCTTTAAATATGAACAGGTACCAACGGTCGAATCTTCATAATGACACGTGGCGAGCTTCTATTGGAACGCCTCCATAGTACACAGCAGACACTGAATACAAGGATCGTGGCCGTACACAACAGGTAGTGCGCCGAATATTCTTCAGATATGTACCTGCAAAACAAGTAGTGTGAAGGATATTCGCTTATGTGGCATTGGTTGGTTGGTTGCAGCTGGCAGTCGTACTGATCTTCACTAAAAAGTGGTGCAGGAGTAGCGTACAGCTAGAGCACGTGGGTAGGCGGGTGCTAGCTTCAAACAACTGCTTAAGCATGGAATAAGACGTATTTCAATTAGACGACCTCGTCTAATGAAATCAGACGTCCCCGTCTAATGACAGGATCCATTAGACCACCTGGTCTAATGAGATTAAACTTTACATCTAATTATAATCACTTCAGACTAATCTGAATGAGTTAGAATGCACATCTAACTTTCACTAGTTAGACTGCACATCTAACTTTCACCAGTTAGACTGCACGTCTAACTTTCACATTCTATTAGACTGCACGTCTAAGTCCACGAGTTAGACTGCACGTCTAATTACGGTTCCACTTCAAACTAGTCTAAAGGAGTTAGACTGCACGTCTAACTTTCTCTTTCCATTAGACTGCACGTCTAACTCCACGAGTTAGACTACACGTCTAATTTCACTACTTAGACTGCACGTCTAACACCACTTAGTTAGACTACACGTTTAACTTCTCTAGTTAGACTGAACGTCTAACACCATGCATCTAATTCCAAATCGGTCTAATGAACCTCATTAGAACCAAGTCTAATGTAATCTGATTTCGATACACCTGCATCAAAAATAATTAGACACATAGATTATCCGTTCATTATTTCATCATCAAAATTCTAATAGTGAAACTATTTCAACATTGATAGGATCGGCTTTATCAATAGAGACGGGGGTCTGGCGATTGATGAAGGCTTATGAAAACGATTTGAAAGAAATCTTGTTAGGGATTTGATTCACTTTCTATTCTACGCAAACCCTTGTAAACACTTGAAACAAAATCAAGTGCGGAAATGTTTACTTAGGTTTGAAGCTTAAGACGAAGAATGAGAAGATGATAGAAATGAACAACACAGCAATTTGTTTATGGATGTTCAGAGCAAACTCTCCTACGTCACCCCTTCTTCCAACCACCGGAAGGATTCAGTATAATATACTTTGAATCAAATACAGTTCGAACACACTTAGCTCATTATTGAACAGAACACACTCTGTTCAACTTACAAGATGAAGAATATCACTCAGCTAAAGGATGCTTTGATTTTAACTCTCTCTTGATTAACATACAGTAAAGCAAGAAAGTAGCTAACAATTTCAGTAATCTGGATATCAAAATGATTGATTGAATTCTCTCTCTGCAATTCCGGCAGTTCGTCCGTTGTCCTTAAGAATCTTTAAATATGAGCAGGTACCAACGGTCGAAACTTCATAATGATACGTGGCACTCTTCCATTGGAACGCCTCCATTGTACACAGCAGACTCTGAATACAAGGATCGTGGACGTACACAACAGGTAGTGCGCCGAATATTCTTCAGAGATTTTCCTGCAAAACAAGTTGTGGGAAGGATATTCGCTTACGTGTCATTGGTTGATTGGTTGCATCGGGTTGTTGTACTGATCTTCACTAAAAAGTGGAAAGGGAGTAGCGTACAGCTATAGCGCGTGGGTAGGCGGGTGCTATCTTCAAGCAACTGCTTAAGCAAGGCATTAGACGTATTTCAATTAGACGACCTCGTCTAATGAAATCAAACGTCCCCATCTAATAACAGAATCCATTAGACCACCTGGTCTAATGGGATTAGACTTACGTCTAATTACAATCACTTTAGACTAATCTAAAGAAGTTAGACTGCACGTCTAACTTTCACCAGTTAGACTGCATGTCTAACTCCACGAGTTAGACTGCATGTCTAACTTTCTCTTTCTATTAGACTATACGTCTAACTCCATGAGTTAGACTGCACATCTAATTACGGTTCCACTTTAGACTAGTCTGAAGGAGTTAGACTACACGTCTAACTTTCACAATTTATTAGATTGCACGTCTAACTCCACGAGTTAGACTGCACGTCTAATTACGGATCCATTAGACTGCACATCTAACTCCATGAGTTAGACTGCACGTCTAATTACGGGTCCATTAGACTACACGACTAAATCCGTTAGTTAGACTGCACGTCTAATTACGGGTCAATCAGACTGCACGTCTAACTCCATGAGTTAGACTGCACGTCTAATTAGGGATCTATTAGACTACCCGTCTAACTCCACGAGTTAGACTGCACGTCTAATTACGGATTCATTAGATTGCACGTCTAACTCCACGAGCTAGACTGCTCGTCTAATTACTGATCCATTAGACTGCACGTCTAACTCCACGAGTTAGACTACACGTCTAATTCCTGATCCATTAGACTGCACGTCTAACTTCGCTAGTTAGACTGCATGTCTAATTACTCTAGTTAGACTACATGTCTAACTTCGCTAGTTAGATTGCACGTCTAACACCGTGCATCTAATACTAAATCGGTCTAATGAACCTCATTAGAACCGAGTCTTATGAAATTTGACTTCGATACACTTGCATCAAATACAATTAGACACATATATAATCCATTCATCATTTCATCATCAAAATTCAAATAGTCAAACTATTTCAACACTTAGTCAAAATAATTTGACCCAACAATTTCCCCCCATTTTGATTATGAAATTGAAATCCTGCATAGACAACAAATTAGTGTATCCATCATATAGATGTAAACAAACCCTTGTTTACATATAAACATTTTCAAACACACGGTATTCAGAATATAAAACTCATAAGCACATAAATATGAGTGTTTTCAGGAGAAACACATAAAATATTGTTCCAAAAGTGACCAAAATACGTTCAAAACACAATAACATCAAAAGATCTTTCAAAAGATTCATCTTAAATGAAAATATATTTTATTCTAATCTTCTTCTTCTTCTTAATCATTTTATTGGAAAGGATAGTCTTCAACCTAGGAAGTCTCTAAGACTGCGGTTAGAGGAGGGTTGGAAACATCTCTTTTCCTTTTCTTAGACTTGAGCCTCTTCACCCTAAGAACATATTCAACAACCTTCTGGTTGTTCAGAGTTTTAGAAGAAAGGTGATATCATTTTCCGGGATCATCGAGAAGGAAGCAAAGGAAGGCGCCAAGAGGACCGTCAAAGCCAAAGATTCTCTTCCGAGCGCAAATCATTCTAACCAGATTTCCGAAGAGAAAACTAGTCCAGTTGACAGGTACGCCCCTGGTGATGGCCACCATTATCTTAAAAACCTTCGTACAATACTTGTAGGAGGATTCTTTGGCGAGAAGAGATTTGGAAATAATTTTGCTTAGAAGAGCAAACTCATCTTTCAGGAGGCTTTTGTTACCGTGAATGTCCATAAGAGGAGAATCAGAGAAGACTTTCATCATTGTAAACATGATTTCAGACTGAGAGGGTGAAAACTCATGAATACCTACATTGGGAAGTTGAAAGAACATACCGAACGAGCTTTCGGTAAAGCAGATCATCCTGCCCATAACGATCCCAGCAATATACTTGTCCTGATAAAAATTTGTCGTTTCAAAGAACTCATGGATTATTTGTTCATGATAGATAGGATGAGGGGTGAGGAACTTTCGCAGCCCAGAGGCTTCCAACTATTCGAACATTTTATGCATTCCAGGAGATTTCAACATGGATACAGATCTGAAATTCACTTGAAGAGATTTAGGAGACGGAGAGAAGGATGACATTTCGAATAGGTAAGGAAGAACTAGACGATTCAAATTCTAGAGAAAGACTCGGATTATGAAATACTCAACCATTTGAGTAATATCACTCATTAAATATTAAAACCTATAGTGTAGTTAATATGCAATGATCATATCTACCGTTAAAAATTCAGAAATTTGTTCCCAAGGGACGCAACATTTAATATTAATCATGAAAATGCACCGTTAATACTAAACGTACAGACTAAAGTTATCAGAAATATTAGTCATTTTTTATGTATTGAGACACGTGTCTTCAATCCTTTTGAGAAATGACTGATTTGATTTTTGGTGGGAATAAATCCACGAACGGATACATAATCGACTAACAGTTGTCCAAATAGCTAGAAGATGAAAGGTTCAATTTACACAAGTAGTTAGACGTTTATTCTACTTTTCACATTTTTAACTTCTACATGGAAATTCGTCTATTATACGTATGTGTCTAATTATGTAAGAACAACACGTGCAACACGTGTGTCTGGTTAGACGTGAGCATCCTCTTACTCATGACGTAAAAACGTTTAGTGTCTATTAGACGTATGCGTCTAACCATGCAGGTTAAATAACCAAGACAAATATTCCAAAGGAAGATTAAACTGCTAGAGTGGACGTACGTCTAAGTAGTTGTGTTTCTCAAACCCTTAATCCTTAGGACGTATTAAGACCTCTGTTTTTCATGTCTGTTCAGTTACATTTTGAACAATACGTTCCCCCTCAGTTTATGCACATAATCACATCAATCAAGATCAACAAGAACTAAAATATTTCTAAAATGAGAAAACTTAGCTTCGAGTAGAGGCTTCGTGAAGATATCTGTCGTTTTTTGATCTGTGGGAACATATTCAAGACAAATCTGCTTCTGATTGACGTGTTCTCGGATAAAATGATGACTGATATCAATATGCTTTATCAGAGAATGCAGAACTGGATTGTAGGTGATTGCGATAGCACTAGTGTTGTCGCAGAAAATTGGAGACTCTTCAGTTTCAATCCTATAGTCCCTGAGTTGTTGTTGAATCCACAAGAGCTGAGAGCAACAGCTACCAGCTGCAACCATGAGATTAAACGATCTCCAAGGAACTGGCAAATTCCACTCGTGTTTTTTCTATCAATTTTGCACCCTGCATAATCTGCATCTAAGAAACTGGAATCATTCGGATACCACAGTCCCACATTTTGGGTCCCCTTTAAGTATTTAAGAATACGTTTAGCAGCAATAAAGTGAGAAAGTTTAGGATTAGCCTGAAATCTGCCACAAACTCCAACGACAAACTGAATGTATGGCCTACTAATAGTCACATATAGCAAGGATCCGATGAGTCCTCTATATGTTGTTACATCGACACTTTGGTCACCTTCATCTTTATCCAGTTTACTAGAGGAGCTCATTGGAGTAGCTGCAGCAGAACAGTTCTCCATATAAAACTTCATTAGCAGTTCTTTGGTGTATTTGGCCTGATTGATGAGGGTCCCTTCTTCTAACTGACGGACTTGAAGCCCAAGGAAGAATGTTAATTCTCCCATCATGCTCATTTCAAATCTGTCCTGCATCAGCCTTCTTGTTGTCACCAAAGGTAATCTTAGGTCCATAGCAATCTGATATATCAGTAAGAAGCTGTCTGTTTCCAATCATATGTTTGGAACAGCCGCTATCGAGATACCATACAGATTCCTCCAGTTCATCGTTTATTTGTACCTACACAAAGAAATATTTACAATCTTTTGGTACCCACTTTTAATTGGGTCCTCGGTCAATCAGTCCCTTAAGAATCCATATTTGAGTTATTCTTATGGATTTCCCATTTTGTATTGTGATTAATGCGAATGTTTTTTACTTAGCAGACGACTTTCTGCTAGTCACTGATCCCTTAGCTTTTGAAGAAGACTTTCTTTTAAAACTCCTTGACTTTGAGTCAGGTTTTAGATTGACAGGCCTGCTGGCTGCTTCTAACTTATTTTGCATCCAACTAACAGTCGGCGGAACATAAGTTATTTCATTTTTGAAAGCTACTTCTTCGTGAATAGGATCAGATTCACTATTAGTCAAACTCTCTTTAACAAAGCTTATTGGATTAATCTTGTCATTTGTTGAGTTTGATGTTTTGCAGGATAGGTTAGGGTCATTGCTGTCAAATCCTAGACCGGATCTAGATCCAGCAGGTTTTAATATACTGATCTGATGTTTGACAGCATCTCAGGACCTTGTCCATGCACTGACAACATAGTTTAACCTCTTGTTTTCAGATGAAAGAATTTGAATCTATTCTATGAGCATCTCATTCTCAGATGAGATATCGGCTATGTTTTCGTCAAAAATATTTGATTCAGATTCTTTGATAGAAGAAAGAACAGTTGATTCATATTTAACTTTCATTTCGTAAAAAGAGTCAGTTAACTTTTTGTACTCAATGAACATTTAATTGAGTGCATTAGTTAACTCTTCGTTTGTAAATTCTGGGGTAGAGACATCATTTACCTTGGATTGGTCATCTGCCATCAAACATGTAACAGCTTCAGTCTCTCTTTCAGCAGGAGACTCCTCTAAGTCGATATCAGCCCATTTGAATTTGTTTTCAACACACATCAAAACTTTCTGATCCTTTTTTGCTTGAACGTTTCTACCATAGATCTGAGTAAGCTTATCCCATATCTCTTTAGCAGAGGAACAGGACTTGATTTCATAGAAGACGTTCATGTTGATCGACTGATACAGAATATTCCTAGCAACATTATCCAGGTTGTTGGTCATCTTGTCTTCAGTAGTCCACTCACTTCTTGGCTTCGAAATCTTTATGGGGCCATCAGTAATGACGCTCTACATATCACAATCAACGGCAGCCAAGTGAGCTTGCATTCTCATCATCCAGTACTCACAGTTGTCACTTAACAGAATAGGGATCTCATTGATGATAGACATGATTCAAGATCTTTGAGCTTGAGAATAGAAACAGAGCTCTGATACCAATTGATAGGATCGGCTTTATAAATAGAGGCGGGGGTCTGCCAATTGATGAAGGCTTAAGAAAAACTATTTGAAAGAAATCTTGTTAGGGATTTGATTCACTTTCTATTCTACGCAAACCCTTGTAAACACTTGAAACAGAATCAAGTGCGGAAATGTTTACGTAGGTTTGAAGCTTAAGATGAAGAATGAGAAGATGACAGAAATAAACAACATAGCAGTTTGTTTATAGATGTTCGGAGCAAACTCTCCTACGTCACCCCTTCTTCCAACCACCGGAAAGATTCACTATAATATACTTTGAATCAAATACAGTTTGCACACACTTAGCTCACTGTTGAACAGAACACACTCTGTTCAACTTACAAGATGAAGAATATCACTCAGCTAAAGGATGTTTTGATTCTAACTCTCTCTTGATTAACACACAGTAAAGTAAGAAAGCAGCTAACAGTTTCAGTAATCTGAATATCAAAATGATCGATTGAATTCTCTCTCTACAATTCCGGCATTTCGTTTGTTGTCCTTAAGAATCTTTAAATATGAGCAGGTACCAACGGTCGAATCTTCATAATGATACGTGGAACTCTTCCATTGGAACGCCTCCATTGTACACAGCAGACTCTGAATACAAGGATCGTGGCCATACACAATAGGTAGTGCGTAGAATATTCTTTAGAGGTTTACCTACAAAACAAGTAGTGGGAAGGATATTCGCTTACGTGTCATTGGTTGATTGGTTGCATCGGGTTGTCGTACTGATCTTCACTAGAAAGTGGAGCAGGAGTAGCGTACATCTATAGCACGTGGGTAGGCGGGTGCTAGATTCAAGCAACTGCTTAAGCAAGGAATTAGACGTATTTAAATTAGACGACCTCGTTTAATGAAATCAAATGTCCCCGTCTAATAATAGAATCCATTAGACCACCTGGTCTAATGGGATTAGACTTACGTCTAATTACAATCACTTCAAACTAATCTGAAAGAGTAATCTGAAGGAGTTAGACTACACGTCTAACTTTCACCAGTTAGACTGCACGTCTAACTTTCATTAGTTACACTCCACGTCTAACTCCACGAGTTAGACTGCACGTCTAACTTTCTATTTCTATTAGAATGCATGTATAATTCCATGAGTTAGACTGCACGTCTAATTACGGTTCCACTTTAGACTAGTCTGAAGGAGTTAGACTACACGTCTAACTTTCACAATTTATTAGACTACACGTCTAACTCCACAAGCTAGATTTCACGTCTAATTACGGATCCATTAGACTGCACGTCTAACTCCATGAGTTAGACTGCACGTCTAATTACGGGTTCATTAGACTGCACGTCTAACTCCATGAGTTAAACAGCACGTCTAATTACGGGTCCATTAGACTACACGTCTAACTCCATGAGTTAGACTACACGTCTAATTACGGATCTATTAGACTGCACGTCTAACTCCACGAGTTAGGCTGCACGTCTAATTACGGATCCATTAGATTGCACGTCTAACTCTACAAGTTAGACTATACGTCTAATTACTGATCCATTAGACTGCACGTCTAACTCCACGAGTTAGACTGCACGTCTAATTCCTGATCCATTAGACTGCACGTCTAACTTCGCTAGTTAGATTGCACGTCTAATTACTCTAGTTAGACTAAATGTCTAACTTCGCTAGTTACAATGCACGTCTAACACCGTGCATCTAATACTAAATCGGTCTAATGAACCTCATTAGATCCAAGTCTTATGAAATCTGACTTCGATACACCTGCATCAAATACAATTAGACGCATATATAATCCATTCATCATTTCATCATCAAAATTCTAATAGTCAAACTATTTCAACACTTAGTCAAAATAATTTGACCCAACAGACACCTAGTAAAAATAATTTGACCCAACAATTTCCCCCTTTTTGATGATGAGATTAAAACATTTGCATAGATAACACATTAAGCATTCATCACATAAATGTAGGGTAAAACTTGTTCATCCATCTTACACAACCACTTTCAAAAACCAATATTCAAAAACATAGTTAAAGAAATATAGTTTAAAAGTTAACAAAGTAGGAGAAAGGAGATTATTGTTCTTCCCTTTTCACTCGAGGATCGATCGGATAGGTAAATCCTCCACCACTCATCCCTTCACCAGTTAGCAGGTTTTGAAACTAAGGAAGAGCATGTCCACCCCGACCGCTTCCACTAGATCTCCCACCACGATCACCGCCACTAGTACGACCTCCGCGATCACTACTAGGTCGCCTACCACGATCACTACCACTTTTACGGCCTCCGCGATCACCACCGCTTCGACCTCCGCCTCTTTTAGTAGGCCTTGGATTTTCATCATTGGTTGGCATTCGCTTAGATCCGGTGCTTGTTGATACACCGTCACCTCTTCTACTAGGTTTACCTTGAGTGATACGAGTTTGTTCTTTCTCAGTAGCAGCTTTCGTATTCTCTTCAGCTTGAAATTTCCTTGCAATGGAATTGGCATACTCTAGTCTTTCAGCATCCGTTCTTCTCATGCTACCTTGAATTTCAACCAGCTGATTCTGAAATAATTCCATTGTTTCCATAATCTCTCGTTGATTATCAAGATTGATTTGTCTTTCAAGGCTCATCATTTCCGATTTACGACTGAAGAGATGCTTTTCAAATTTAGAGAAATTTGAATTTGATACATGAGTCTCATACGTATTCTTCTTTAGTGTCTTATCCAACTCTTTAAGGATTTTGACATGTTCAGCGAAGTCTTTTCTATCCTCTTTCTGAGTCTTCAAGAACTTTTCCATATTCGATCCCAAAGTTACCACATTCTTCTGAAGAGAGGAAAGTAGAGATGTCATCGACTTCAGAAGCTTGGTACCGTCAGCTGAAGATCCTTCATTGGAAGATTTATCTTGCGATTCTGCTGCCATGCTCTGAATTGGGTTAAATTGGGTATGAACCTGCAGGGATTGCTCGGGTTCATCCTTCTTAGACTCATTTCCAGATCGATTTCGATCTTCTTCTTCCAACTCCTCTTTTGCTCTATTAAATCTTTCATATAGATTTCCCGTACTGTGAAGAGGATTGAGAATATTTTCATAGAGATTACCAGCATTAATCTCAGGAAATGGTAGAGGCTTGACAGTTCTAGAATTTTTATCTTGTTCCCCCTCAGATGAGGAACTTTCTTCGGCATCTTTGTCTTTTGAGGGTTCCCCCTCAGCTCTGACAACCTCATGCTGACTAACTTCAGCCTCTTTTCCTTGAGATTCCTCTGTTTTGATAGCAGGGGATTTTACTTTCTCTTCTTCATTGATGTTAGGAGTTTGAACGTGCTCCTCAACAATTTCTTCCTCTTGTGTTACAAGAGCTTGGACTGGCTCTTTAACAACATCTTCTTCTTGAGTCACAAGAGCTTGGACAGGCTCTTCATCAGCATTTTCTTCAAGAGCTTCTTCAAGTTCTTGAATAATTTCTTCTTCTTCTAAGGACGGATTCTCTTGAATAGGTACCTTATCTTGCTCGATAACAGGTTGAACCAGTAAACGTCTTTCTTCTGTAGAGAGATGACCAAGTTCTATCAGAAGAGCAACAGCTTGCTCATCTGTATCAGCATGATCAACAGAAATATCCATTGGTTCGTCTTCATTGGAGAAACTACCAAAATAGCTAACTCCTGAGCAATTAGCTCCATCAACATATCGAGTGACTACAGAAAGATAGTCAGCCATGATATCGTCTAATCTCTTTAAAGCCTTCACTTCTACTTCAGCACCTTTCTCAATAGGATTGAAGTTTGCTTTTATGGCTTCAAGAATGAGAAATAACGCTCTTCCTCTTAAATATGCTTTTACAAGATCTTTCCTCTTTAGAGCTTCAGCAAACTTCGAAGTTTTGGCCCATTATAGAACCTTCTTTTCATTGGATACAAGCTTACGCCATTGACTACTTATTCTTGAACCCGTGATGACCTCATCATACTGGATTGACAATCTGTTATGGATCCAAGAGTCAAAGATTTCTATTTTCTCAGCAGATATGGCTTTGACTTGATTCATCATGAGGTCAACAATGCATGTTGCCTCAAAAACATCTTCATTTTCGTCAGTTACAACATCTTTCCCTTTTCCAACAACCTCAACAGGTTTTGGAAAGGGTCTTGGTTAACCAAATACAATTCCACGGGATTGTCTTGTGGAGCGCATCAATTCATGAGCTAATAGTGGTCTCTTGAAGAGTCCAGGAGGAAGTTCGCCTCGAGTGACCTTCCCGGTTACTATGGAATCTTTTGAAATTGGATTTAAGGAGGAAGGCTCTCTAATAGAAGCAGAGGTAGCCTTTTCAACAGTACCACCAGCCACAAGGGTAAGGACTGCACCTTGTTCTAGTTGAACAAACTCTGTAGCACCAGCGGCTACTAGATCAGGTTGGCGAACGGGAGACACAGTCCTGTCAAAATTCTCAATATTTGGACATGTGACTAAACAGCGGGCCCTGCAGCAGATTACTTTTTAGGAATAAAAACATATTTATCCTTTTCCATCACATGAACATCAAATTTAGGCACATCGGCCAAGAGTTGAGAGGATGTTACCTTCGATGACACTTTCATCGATTTAGACGCACGGGGCGCCTTTGACTTATCACTTGAAATAGATGACCTTGAAGATCTCCGCAACTAACTGGAAGTTGGAGACAGGGGAGACAATGGAATGGTAGCAAGTTCAATTGAACCTTTCCTGACTCTGGAATCGACTGTTTCAGAATCCTTCTTTGAAGAGCTCCTTAGGCTAGTAGAACTAGCCTCTGATTCGTTGACTATTTTCGATCTCTTTGCTCATGTCCACAGAATGGAAGCAGTTGGTTGTCTAGAACGGGTAACAGATTTTCCACATGTCTGTTGACTAGAAGCGTCTGAAGGCGATTCTTTAAGGTTCTTAATTCTGACTAGGGTGTTGGCGACTGTGAAAACAGTATACACCCTAGTCGAGTTGATTGGTTTAGGTTCACCCGTCGGAACCCCCAAATGTTCCAATAAACAACTTAGTTGGGCAGAGAAGGTTATACTTTCCTTGTTCTTCTGGTTGATGGAGAAGCATAGATTCTGAAACAACGTTGAGGCCCAATTGACCTGGATCCCCTTTGTGATAGCACACATATAGTCAAATCGATCTTGACTCTAGAGATTGAACGATCCAGCCTTCCCCTGAAGCGCTTTTGCCACCACATCATTTAGCAGAATAAAGTGTGGTTTAAGGACCTTCTTACATCCATTCAATCGAATCGCCGAACCATCGGCTGATAAAACCTTCTTCATTTCTTCCATTATAATCGATGACAGATGCATGTTGAAGGTATGTCCCTCCGACGGGAGTTCAAAGAACTCTACGTAAGATGCTTCGTCGAAAGAGATCTACGTACCGTTAATAGTTGCTACAATGGAATCGCCCTCCATTATTGCAGTTTGAAAGAACTCCCGAACTTCCTTCTCATGAAAGATGAATGGACCGCCAAGATATTTTCCGAGACCGGAATACTCGAGGGTTCTGAACATATCGACCACCTCTTGCTGATCGAAGGAATAGACTGATGGGAAATCAACCTGCAAAGTACAGTGACCCAACGTGATTCTCTTGTTTCCCATTTTCAGTAGAATATGAACAAACACAAGATTAACAATGATTTTTGATAGAGAAAGGCAAAGAAATCTAGGATTCTTAGAAATCTTGAGTGAGAAAAAGCTTTTAATCTCATACAAAAATGTCCTTATATAGACTATCAAGAGTCATATAGGATAACCGTCATCTTTTCTAGGGGTATGGCCCATCATTTAAAATTAGACGTCCTTTTCAAAGAGTCATCATTATATTGATGGTATATCAATCATTCTCTCTTAACTTGAAAGACACGTGTCTTCATGTTATTATGAGATGACTTTTTTAATGTTCGAGCGGGAAAATTAGATATCTCCTCACGTGGACAGTTGTCCTTGATCAGTCTAATGAGCACGTAGTTAGACGTTTTTCTTACTGCACATATCTATAAAACTAAACATCTATTAGACGCATGTGTCCATTAGACGCATACATCTAATTACGTGTCTTAAAATATACGTATAATGTCTATTAGACGTGTACGTCTAATTACGCATAAACACCACGTATTAGACGTGTGTTTGGTTAGACGTGAGCATCATCTTGCTCATGACGTAAAAACATCTAACGTCTATTAGACGTGTACATCTAACCGCGCAGGTTTTAAACCATAACATATAGACTTAGATGTATAGATTTTGAGCAAAAATATGTCTAAGTACAGGCCTCTTCCTTTAGGAAACCTTGTCTAATAGACCGATTAAGGCCATTCGTTTGAGAGTATCTTTACTTTTAAAGTAATTTTTCCCTCTCATTTTGTGCATGTACAAAAATGAATAACCAAATGTTTTGAGATCCTTCGGACCAAAAGTATTTTTATACAAAAACATAGAAAAATATTTATTCTTCTGGAATGGCATCAGCCATTGTTGATCCCCTGAACTGTATATTCAAAAGAGTATTCTCCATGCTTCCTTCCTGCAGTCCTCCTACATCACCTACATAAGAAACTATTTACAAACTTGGTACCTATATTCAATTGGATCCTAGATTAATTAGTCCCTTAAGAATCCATATTTGACATATTCTAATAGATTTCCCATGTTGCGTTGTGATTAATGCGTATGATTTTGACTTAGCAGACGACTTTATGTTAGTCACTAATCCCTTAGCTTTTGAAGAATACGTTCTTTTAAACTCCTTGACTTTGAGTCAGGTTTTAGATTGCCAGATCTACTAGTTGCTTTTAACTTATTTTTCAGTCAGCTAACAGTCGGCGGAACATAAATAATTTCATTCTTAAAAGCTACTTCTTCATGAATGGGATCAGATTCACTGTCAGTCAGACTTCCTTTAACAAAACTTATTGGCTTAAGCTTGTCATTTGATGAGTATGACTTTTTACACGACAGGTTTGAGTCATTGCTATCAAATCCTAGACCGGATCTAGATCCAGCAGGTTTTAACATGCTGATCTGATATTTGACAGCTTCTCCAGACCTTGTCCATGCACTGACAACATAGTTTAACCTCTTGTTTTCGGCTAAAATAGTTTGAATTTGTTCTTTGAGCATCTCATTTTCAGATGAGATCTCTGCAACTTTCTTTTCAAAAACATTTCATTCAAGAGTTTGAGGTAAAACTAGTTGAGATACTTCAGGTGATGATTTTGTTTCATTTAGGGATTCTGCTAGCTTTCTGTACTCAATGACCATGTCATTTAGTGCAGCTACCAGTTGTTCCCTTGAAAATCTTCCAAAAGAGAAGTCAAATACCTTAGTTTCCTGAGTTTGTTCTTCATCTTCTCTTGCCATGAAGCAAGCCACTTCTTCATCATCACTATCACTTGATGAGAAGTAAGAGTCACGAATGCTTCGTCTGTTCTTTCCATCTCCTGCCATAAGAGCCTTTAGCTCCTTTTCATCATCCTTCTTATCTTCACGCTTAGGTTTCCTGCACTTTGATTGGTAATGACCTGCAATATCACAGTTATAACATTTGACATTGTCCTTTGATTTCTTATTATCATTTGAATTTGAAGAGCTCGAGTTAGGGTTGCTCTTCTTCATGAAGTCGCCAAACTTCTTCACGAAGAGAGACATGGCATCGCTGCTCAGTTGCTGTGCCGCCATCTTCACATCAGTAGCTACAGGTGGCTCTTCAGCAGTCACTAGAGCTTTTGCAATGATAATGGATGTGGATTGATCTTCTTCCATCCTATAGTTCAGCTCAAACTCATAGGCCTTGAGATCAGCAAACAGGTCGAAGAGAGAGAGATCTTGTTGAGATCTTTGGATTCCCTCATAGCCATCGTCTTTATGTCCCATTCCCTCGGATGAGCACGCATGACCTTAATAGAAAGCTCCCTGTTGCTATAGGTCTTGCCAATGATAGATAAAGAGGAGACAATCTTGTTGAATCTGGTGTCGAACTCGATCATTGTTTCACCATGACACGTCTTGAAACTGTCAAACTGATGAGTGGCAACCATGATCTTGTTTTCCTTAGTTTTCTCGTTTCCCTCACACAGTTGGGTGAGTCTGTCCCAGACCTCTTTAATAGTATCACACTCGATAATGTAGTTGAGCATGCTATCATCGAGAGATCTGTACAAAACATCAAGAGCCATGTTGTTGAGGTTGTTCTGTTTCTTTTCTTCACTGGTCCAGTCGGATTTCTCCTTATCGATCTTGATAGGACCCTCTGTGATGACACTCCACATGTCGTCATGAAGAGAAGAGAGATGAGCACGAACTCGTTTCTTCCATACAATGTAGTTTTCTCGAGAGAAAGTTGGAATGGCAGTTGCACTGGCATCTTTGGTTATGGTTGACATTCTTTAGAAAGAGCTTGAGAATAGAAACAGAGCTCTGATACCAATTGATAGGATTGGCTTTATCAATAGAGACGGGGGTCTGGCGATTGATGAAGGCTTAGGAAACACGGTTTGAAAGAAATCTTGTTAGGGATTCAATTCACTTTCTATTCTATGCAAACCCTTGTAAACACTTGAAACAGAATCAAGTGTGGAAATGTTTACTTAGGTTTGAAGCTTAGGATCAAGAATGATAAGATGACAGAAAGGAACAACACAGCAGTTTGTTTATGGATGTTCGGAGCAAACTCTCCTACGTCACCCCTTCTTCCAACCACCAGAAGGATTCACTATAATATGCTTTGAATCAAATACAGTTTGCACGAATAGCTCACTATTGAACAGAATAGACTCTGTTCAACTTACAATATAATGAAGAATATCACTCAGCTAAAACGATGCTTTGATTCTAACTCCCTCTTGATTAACACACAGTAAAGCAAGAAAGTAGCTAACAGTTTCGACAGAATGAATAGATCGATTAATTTCACAATCTGTAATTCCAGTAAGCAAGACAGTTCTTCCGTTGTCCTTGAGAATCTTTAAATATGAACAGGTACCAACGGTCGAATCTTCATAATGACATGTGGCGAGCTTCTATTATAACGCCTCCATAGTACACAACAAACTCTGAATACAAGGATCGTGGCCATACACAACAGGTAGTGCGCCGAATATTCTTCAGAAATGTACCTGCAAAACAAGTAGTGTGAAGGATATTCGCTTACGTGACATTGGTTGGTTGGTTGCAGTTGGTTGTCGTACTGATCTTCGCTAGAAATTGGATCAGGAGTAACGTACAGCTAGAGCACATGGGTAGTCGGGTGATAGCTTCAAGCAACTGCTTAAGCATGACATAAGACGTATTTCAATTAGACGACCTCGTCTAATGAAATTAGACGTCACCGTCTAATGACAGGATCCATTAGACCACCTGGTCTAATGGGATTAGACTTAACGTCTAATTACAATCACTTTAGACTAATTTGAAGGAGTTAGACTGCACGTCTAACTTTCACCAGTTAGACTGCACGTCTAACTTTCACCAGTTAGACTGCACGTCTAACTTGCACATTCCATTAGACTGCACGTCTAACTCCACGAGTTAGACTGCACGTCTAACTCCACGAGTTAGACTGCACGTCTAACTCCACGAGTTAGACTGCACGTCTAATTACGATTCCACTTCAAACTAGTCTGAAGGAGTTAGACTGCACGTCTAACTTTCTCTTTTCATTAGACTACACGTCTAACTCCACGAGTTAGACTGCACGTCTACTTTCACTAGTTAAACTACACGGCTAACACCGCTTAGTTAGACTACATGTCTAACTTCGCTAGTTACACTACACGTCTAACACCATGTATCTAATGCCAAATCGGTCTAATGAAGCTCATTAGAACCAAGTCTAATGTAATCTGATTTCGATGCACCTGCATCAAAAATAATTAGACGCATAGATTATCCTTTCATCATTTCATCATCAAAATTCCAATAGTCAAACTATATCAACACCTAGTCAAAATAATTTAACCCAACAACGACCTAATTTCAAAATCTCTCCAAGCGAAGTTAGGATCCTTCGATGCATATACCCATGAACAATTTGAGATAATGGTGGCTATAACCAAGGGAATAACCATTAACTGATTGTTTTTCCTTTTCAATAACCTGGTGGCTATATTCATGTTTCCAAAGAAGGAGCACACAAGTTATGCCATATAGCTCAATAGGTTGTTTGAACATCTCTAGGTGAATGGGGAAATGGAGTAAACATCCACATCAACAGAGTTATGACCAGTCGAATTGTCTGTAACTACTACTCCAGGATGAAAGGGATCAAGGATACCAACCTTGAATCTTCCATTCAACAATCGAGCGAACAATCGACTACCCTATCCAAACGCTCCTCCATCACTTGACGTCCAACCCCAGCAAAGAGAAGGAAGTTGAGGATTGAGGAATCGGCTACGAGCTCCAACACTCAGAAACGTGTATCTACTTGAGAAATTGATGAGGTTTCCTCCAAGACAAAGAAGGCAAGGTTGGAGGCATTCCCTGCTGCAGAGGTATTTCCTAAGCCTGCCTCCAAAACTGCTCTGGTCGTAGTGCCTGTCGCAGTCCCTACTGTGGGACTGGATGAAATACCGGATGTTGTGTGAGCTAGTGTTATTGATGAAAGACTTGTGGGCGACATTGCTGTCACCCCTACTGCAGAACCTGTTGTTGTGTCAGTTGGTCAGGTTGTTGAAACCCCAACTATTTAGACAATTGTTGGTCCTACTATAGCTCAATTGAAAGAAGCATCTCCAAAAGTTGTTGTACCCATTTCAGGTGCCTCTCCAGCGGCGATTACAAGAAGTATTCAAGCTACTAGAGGGATTGTTTTCAGGGAACCTGTCCCTGATGCAGAACAGCCTGCTAAAGTTGTAGGAAGGAGAAAAGACCCTATGGTCTATGTCCCCGAGCCTCTATTGATTGTGAAGCAATCAATCGATCTCATCCTGGAGGAGGTTGAGACAACTGCTTCAGAGAGGCTCGAACTCATCAACAAATAGAGAAACATAAGGCTCCACAAGAAATTCTTTCAATTCCTCCAAGGATCCGATCTGATTCAGTAGTGCAAGGCGATGTTTGGTTTGGAGAAATCAATCTAAACTTGGGCTTGCACCATGAACATTCAAGAAGCTCTAAAGAGGAGAGAGTTGCTTGCGGTCATCGTCAGAAGGGGTGGCCTGCACCCAATCTTTAACCAAAGACTGGCTAACTATGATCCCTAGAGAGGACGGCATGGCTAGATGCCAAGGTAGACATCAGATTGTAGCAGATCCTAGACTCCTACAGCTCAACTGCCTTGTCATTCATTCATGGGACGGAGTCCTCCAGGAATGCTGAAAAACAAAGGAGGAAGTCTTGAAAAGTTCATATCCTCCTGCTAAGAAGTAGCTCTCCCTGGTGACAGTGCAGCAGACCCTCCTTACCGTAGAGTAGTTGTCTTTCCAAGCTATTGAGAAGCAACGGCTGTCGTTGGTTGAAGAGTAGGCGCCTCTTCAAACTGTTGAGCAACAGCAGCTCCCCTCTGTTGATAAGGAGCATGTATCTCAAGCTCCTAAGCAGCACTCATCCCCTATTAATGAGAAGGAACCCTCTTATCCTCTTGAGCAGCTTTCCTCAACTAATTTTGAGAATGAGCTCTCAGAAGCGACTGAATAGCTTTTCTCGCGTGCTCCTAAGAAGGAGCTTTCTCAGGGTACTATGGAGATTTCTTCAGATTCTGAGTCGGAAATCAATCCGGCATCCGAGAAGCTCCCCTCGGCATCCGAGAAGCACCCTTTCCCGACTAAGAAGCAACTTCTTCGAGCTGCTTCAAGCCACTCTGAAGAACCTTCTAGGATCATCAAAGAAACATGCGCAGAAATTCAGGAGATTATCTGCGGATCTCGAGCGCTTGTTCAAGTAAGTATCCACTCCTCGAGTCTCTTCTTCTTCTAAAGATCCAGCCTTCTTAGATCCAGGAAAGATTCATATTACTCCTCTTCAGATTCTTCCTGCTTGTTCCCAGATGGAACAGTCGGCTCCTCACTCCCCTAAAGGATCATCTCGAGGAACTGTGGATCTTCGAAGTCTAATGCAAGACGTCATTACGCCTCTACAATAGAGTGTTGCATCTATCTTCGGCGAAGTGGAATTCATCAAGGAGTAGTCGGCAGCTATCTCAAAGTCTTTGACCTCGACAGTCGTGGAGCAAGAACAAATCATCAGGCAAGTTTCGAGGATTTCCATTGAGATATCCATCATTAAGGAGTCCATGACTCAGCTGAAGTCCATCATGCTTAAAACCAATTGCGACCAACACGGTTGATCTCTCTACGAAAATTGATACTCCCAACTTTCAGCTTGTCGAAGTAACAAACCACCTCAAGAATGTAGTAGACAAACGTATTGAAGATGCTGATGTTGTTAAAGGGTAGAGTAGTCGAGGGGGAAGATCAGGCAATGGGAAGCCTGGACGTGGAAGCGGAATCGATAGGTGGTTGTGAGTCTACCGGGAAGCAGACTCGGAGGAAATATCTGAGGGGGGATATTTTTTTTGGATGGTTTGTACATTTTTGCTCATATATAAATAGTTAATTTACTTTTAATTCACTGATCTTATAACTTAGTTTTAACATCTTCAAAAATGTAGAAATTGTTAGATTAAGTTAAATAAAAAAAGGGAAAACTATTTAATTAAGATTAAATAAGAATTCATTAACTAAGTTGAATTAAGAAAAACTATTTAATTCATTAAAATGAACTTACGATAATTAAAATCAATACGACATTGCTTTGATGATATGTTATTAAATGAATAAAACTAAGTTATGCAATTGTTTAATGCGCAGGTATATCTTATAAGACATTGGCAGCAGACTTACTTCAACAGCAAAGTTGAAGAAGCGCTGACAGTCGACTTGCTTCAATAGTAGAGTTGAAGAAGCGCTGGCAGTCGACTTGCTTCAATAGTAGAGTTGAAGAAGCACTGATAGTCAACTTGCTTCAACATCAGAGTTGAAGGAAGCGCTGGCAGACGACTTGCTTCAGCAGCAGTCTGAAGAAGCACTGGAAGCCGACTTGCTTTAGTAGTAGTCTGAAGAAGCGCTAACAGTCGCCTTGCTTCAGCAGCAGTATGAAGAAGCGCTAACAACAGCCTTGTTTCAACAGTAGTTAAAAAAGCGCTAACAGTAGCCTTGCTTCAGCAGCAGTCTGAAGAAGCGCCAGCAGTAGCCTTGCTTCAGTAGCAGCATGAAAAAGCCAATAGTAGTGTTACGTCAACGGCTGTGATGCGATAACAAGTAGACTGTCATCTGGCTGTGATGCGCTAAAAAGTCAATACGTATCTACGAACGAGATTCGACCGTTGCTATGTTTCAATATAAAAGCACATCAAAGTACAACGTCGAATCCCTAGATTTCTGAATGGTGGATCCCTGGATTTCTCGATGGTGGATACCTGAATATCTGGCCTCTTGGTCAAATCATGTATCCAAGAATCAAATTCGACCGTTGCTACAACTTCAATATAAAAGAATATATACAATGTCGAACGCACCTTCAAACATACAAACGATAACACGTAAGAAGAACACCATAGACCTCCTCACATAGACCTCCTCTACAGGATCACCATTCAAAAATGTTGACTTCACATCCATGTGGTGTACTTGCACTTGCTTTGTGCAGTGATTGCGAGTAATAGATGTACTGTTTCCATTCTTGCTACTAGAGTAAATATTTCCTCAAAATCCACCCCTTGGCGTTGTAAATATCCTTTTACGATGAGTCTCGACTTGTGCTTCACGATGTTAATGTTAAGGTCTTTTTTAACTTTGAATACTCATTTGAGCCCGATGGCTCGATGACCAGTTAGAAGTGACACAAGCTCCCACGTCTTGTTCTCAAGAATTGATTTCATCTCTTTCACCATGACATCCTTCTAAGACACATTGGCAAGTGCCTAGTCCACGCTTTTAGTCTCCTCAACAGCCAAAAAACAAAGTCCACTTACTTTGACATTAACGACCTTATTAGTAGGATTGTAGATGTCTTCAACCCGTCGGTAACGTCAAGGTTTGATTCAGTTTTGCGCGCTTCATCATGTGTTGGCGGTGTGGCCCACTAGTTTTTCCTTGGACTAGGCACTAGCGTTTGTGGCTCTTGTTCCTATGCACTATGTTCAGGCATCGAAACATTATTCTCTGTGGATAGACCATAGTGAATATAGCTGGTGTTTTTTATCTTCGTACTATCATCTATCTCCTAATTCAAACACGATGTTCCTCGAAAATTTCTCTAGTCACGTATAACCATTTCCCTGCTAAATCATACACCCAATAGCCCACTAGTTCCTCGGGCATCGAGCGATCTATGAGCTTTTAAATACCCGGAATAAGATTCTTCACATCTGCTACGCAGCCGAAATTCCTCAAATGGTGTACGTTAGGCTTCCTCTTGTTCCAAACCTTGTAAGGCGTCATGCTTTCAACCCTCCTTGTCGGTGTGCGGTTTAGGAGATATACAATTGTCTTTACTACCTCTCCCAAAACATATCCGGTACTTTCATTGACTTCATAAGACAACATCCCATCTCTATTACTCTCTAGTTATTCCTCTCTACGATGTCATTTATTGTGGTGAGTAGGAAGTCGTAGTATTGTGCTTAATGTCATTCTTCTCGAAAAATTCTATAAATGCATCAGAATTGAACTCTCCTCCTTAGTTGGATCATAATGCAAGCAATTTACACTCGCGTTTTTCCTCTACTTCCACTTTAATCTTCTTGAAGTATCGTAATGTTTCGTCCTTCATTTTGAGCACCTCAAACCACATATATCAACAAAAGTCATCGACTAGAAGCAAAAAATATCGTTTCCCACCTCCAGTTGCTAGTGTGATTGGGCCACACAGATCAATGTTTTTTGAGAAATGGCTTACGCCATAATTAAAATGACCTGAAAATAATAAAAGGAGTAAAATAGTTGAAATTGAGCTTACAAAAACTTTCTCAAAGTCAACACACGATGGCCATGAGGAATCCATAGTTGGCCTAAGAAACGCACACAGACGTAAAATCAAAGTACAAATGTGAATAAGGAATGAAACTAGCAATCAATCAACTAAAATAAGACAATAGGGATTGATTTCCTCGGACTCGTCTCTCTTGTCTTTTCCCTCGTTCTTTCTTTCCTTGTTTCTTGTCACTCTTAGGTCTTTTTGGGATATATTTCCAGATAGAGTTTCGGCTTTTTCGTCTTCGTTAGCTTCTCTTGTCACTTTTTTTCCTTTTGGGCTTGAGTTTGGAGTTGAGCATATGAGTTGTTTCCCTTAAGATAGTTTCTTTGACAGCGGTGCAGCTTTCATTGGTTTCGGAGCTCATGGTTTTAGAGATGTTTTGGCTTTTGCTATCATCCACGTCGATAGTAGGATTTTCGAACCTAATTAGTGAGAAAAGGGCCTCGGTTTTAGGCTCGGTGGGATCGGGATCGGTTTGGTTCTCGTTCACGTGTTCGTTGTGGCTTTTATTTACTTTGAGGATTTCGATATAGGATTTCTTTACCACCTTGACATTCTCTTGTTCGGGGATGGCCATGGGCTTCTTTTGCTTTACCACGTCCTCTTTTTTCGGCTGCTCGTACATGACCTCAATGGTGGCCATGTTTCTATTTCGGCATCTTATCTCAAATATTTTCGGTTTTGTACTCGTTGAGTCGATCTCAATGCAAATGCGGGCAAGCGTTACCCATTCAAATTAGTCAAAGTCAAGATCAAGTTTAAGAGTCTTTCCAATGAGTCCGGTGAGGTAGGCAAGTGCTTTGGCATTACAAAGGTGTGGTGGGATATTTCACAGTCTCACTCACACTTGTTCGGATTGTGGCGGTTTCCTATTGATGTTCATTTCTTCATTCCAATTGGTGAGCTTGAAACATAAGTTGAACATGAAGGTGAAATGTGAGTCGGCAATGGCTTGGGCTTCGGGCTTCGTGCCAAAAGTGAGGAAGAAATAGCCAAAGTCGTTGAATTTGATTTTTTAGTCCCTTTTTGCTCTATTGTCAGAAAAGGGCGGCCTTGATTGCTCGGAATGGGGCTTTGTGGGTGCCCATGAAGTGACCGACGACAACTCGCTTCCAATCGTTGATGCATTCCTCTTCAATTTCCAGGGAAAGTTCGATTTGGAACGGGTGTTTGAGCGTTTTAATTTTTAGGCTAGGATCTAAATTGAGCTTGCCTCCATTACTTGTCCCGTTTTTGCCCCAAACCTTGTTGGTTTTCCATGTTTAGTTTGCGTTTGTTTGTGTAGTGTAGGCATAGGTTTTAGGGCACTTATAGAACTCCCTCATGACACTAACTGACCACAGAATGATTTCCTCGTATTCGGCTTTGTCAAATGAGTTTCAATCTTGCTCGAATCAGATTTTGAATTGGAAAATAATTTCCTCGTTCCTTTCATTGTTCATGAAAAGTTCATGCCTTTGGAACGGGGCGAGGGACTTGAGAATTTGGTTATGAATGCCCGTCATATTTGCAATTTCATTTCGTCCCATGGTCCATGACTTATCGAGGATTTGAGTAGTCAGGGTAGGGATGTTGTGACATGTCGTAGTGGTTGAGATGAGCCCGGCTAGAAAAACAGCATCATAATTGGTCAGGATGGCAGCGACATGGCTTGTCGAAGGAGTAGCGCTACTAGTTTGGTTGACATCAGCCAAGCCGGTCGGGGTGGAGGCTACATGACCGTTCAGGGGAGGGGCATCATGGCTGGTTGGGAGATGAGTCGGGAGACGGGCGCGACCAGTTGATAGACCAACCATGTGACTAGTCAATGCAATAATTAGATTGAATACAATGTCATCTACATCAGTAGCGTTGTGAGCGGTCGGGAAGTTAGACATAGTGACAGCCCTTTCAGCCAATTTCTCCAAACTGCCTTTATTTTTCCTTTTGCTTTTAGGTCGGTTGAGGAGGTTGGTCGAGCGTAGGCTCATCGTGGCTCAGCCTGCGCAGTAGAAAACCAAATGCCTTAGCATCCAGCAACAATTTAGACATATAGCAGAAATCAACAACAGTAATATGCACATCAGATGACAACAAAGGAGCCAGAAAAAGCCAACAACCCGAACCAGCCTGATTGAGGAGCAAACTGCACAGCAGACAGTAACCAACAGATCCCCAAAAAGCATCCAAAATAAACCTCAACAGGCAAAGCCAACAGCACAACAGAACGACACTAGACAATATCGTGTCATCCGTGCAAATCGGGCTATGCCGCTTGTGCCTATTGTTCCGCCCGTCTCGATCGTGTCGTGCCGCTTGTGTCGATCACGTTTCATTTGATCAATAATGATTTTGGCGCCGATTTTATGACTTCTGATTCAAGACAATATTGTTTCGCCTATGCCGATCGTTTTATGGATGTGCCTATCGTGTTGTTGTGTCGATCGTCACATAGATTAATGTGAACTAACTCCAGCAGGTGTTGTGCTTGATATGTAATGGTTTGTGGAAACAGAGTCCTGTATTATTTTACGAGCGCACAATCATCATAGAACTCCTCCACGTGCTCGATTTTGGAATATCACGTATTATCCCCTTGAGCGAGAGATTTTAAAAATCACTAAAATGCATATGACTGGAGCGTGCATGCAACAACCACGCAGTATCATCATTTTGAGTCAATAGACTTACTAGTGCTGCGAGATTCGGTTTTACCGTGTAAAGTCGATTACGTGTTCGTTGAACTCGAGCAAAAATTTTACGTGATTGATTAGAGATGCAAAAATACCCCATTTTCGATGACAATCTTGCAGTCATTTTCGTCAAGTTGACCAAGTGAGAGGAGATTATTCTTTAGGCTTGGGATATAGAACACATCAGATAGAATCTGATGGTTTCTAGTGACACATTCAATCTTCACCATGCCCTTTCCGCATATATTTACCACAAAATTGTCGTTGAACCATACTTTACCCTTTACAGTTTCGTCAAGTGTTGTGAATACCTTCTTGTCACCTATCATGTGACTACTAGTTATAGTGTCCATGTACAACACGCCGTTAGTGGTATCCCTGGGTACAACATTTTCTTCATTTAAAAAATACCTCTTTACGTCATCGTCGACTGATGTTGTGGTACAGATCTATGCCATTAGTAGAATTGGACCTTCATCTTCTTCGAAATTTTACTTCTGCGAGATTCACTTGCTATTTCTACTCCCGATCTCACTTCGCCTTGCGACACTCCTTGGCCCAATGACCAGGGATGTCACAATACTTACAACTTCCCCTTTTTCGTTCACCATTTTCACATTTCTTGTTGCCTTTATTGAATGAGTCTTTGCCTTTCTCATATTGTCGTTGCCGAGACCGTCATTCCTCTTCTATGAGTAGTAGTCGCTCATCAGAAGATCTAATATCATCGAGTTTGTTGCGTTCCTCTACGATTAGTAGTCGACTTGTGAATTCCTCGATGGATAACGTTTTTAGATTAACGTGTGACTCAATCGTCATCACCAACTTCTTGTATGCACATGACACACTATGAAGGAATTTGAGCATTGCATTGTGCTCGGACACAAGATTGCCTAACACCTCGAGCTCGTTGACGATCGCTGCAAGTCGAATGTCGAAAGCTTCAACCCCCTCGCCGTCTTTAAACGCGATGTTTTCAAACTTCGTCCGTCGTGTTTGTGCTTTTTGGCTTCTCGAACACGTTCAACTCCGACCCGCATGATTTTTATTATGTCCCATGCTTACTTGGCCATTCTTTTTGCTTCCAAGGGTTTGAATCAACTCCGACGGCACTACCCGGAGAAGTAACAACATAGCCCGTTGATCTTCACGAAGACCTCCCGGACCATTTTCAACGACATCCCACAAGCCTTACGCTGGTAGATACACTTTCATTAGGATCGCCCAATCCACGTAGTTAGTACGCGTGAGAGGCGTGAACTGCATCACCCTTTCGTTCTCCCAGCCTCTGTTCATCACCTCTTTTCATTTTCTTGCCATCGCTGAAACAGATCGAACACCGTACAATTCTGATACCACTTGTTATTGCAAAAAAGAAAAGTATAGTTAAAAGAGAAAAGTTTTTGATTGTATTTTATTAAGATGTAGACATAACCTATTTATACTTACAATGTTGAATTGAAAAGAAATAAATAACGGAATAAAATCTAATATAATCAAATCAAGTAAATAAGAGGATATTTTTAACATATTCTCAAAATATGTTTTAGCATATTTTTTAAGATAAAATGCTTAAGTTGATATTATTTATTAGGCTTAACAAGATTATTCAACAATAATTTATTTTGTGTATTTATTTATGAGGCATTAGTCTCTATTCATATACATTATTTAGGACTAATATTGTATTTACATGGCAATTAGGAATCCAAAATAGAAAAATCAGATACTGCTAATGGCTATATATGATGTGTCACGTAGATGAACGTTGAACGTTAGGTGTGAGTGTGTTGGATACCTAGGTGCGATTAGCTCTTTAGTCTACAATATGTCACGGCCCACTTAATTTGGATGGAAAAATCAGCCCACAAAAGAGAAATATCTAGAAAGTTCTCTAGAACTTTCTAGAAGTGTCCAGGTCTTGCCTTCCATGGAATTCTCTAGAATTCTCTAGGAAGTCCTTATTGTAAATATCTTTAAGATGTCTCTAGAATTCTCTAGGACTTGCTAAATGTAATTAAATATTAGAAGTCTCTAGAAAGACCTAGGATAAAGGAGTATCTAGAATGATCTCCTCCCATGTATATAAACAAGCCTTTGTCATTAAGCCAAGCACCAAGTAATACAATTCAATCTTATTCTCCAAGCTCTCACTCTCACTCTAAAGTTTCCTTCTTGCACTTTCAAACAGGTTGACTAGTTAGCATTGTGGCAATACTAATCTAGGACCGCACGGGTCGAGGAAATCAAACATTCGAAAGTTAGCCCGTGACAAGTGGTATCAGAGCAAGCGTTTTGTACTTCCGCACTCACGCTGCAAGAAATGGATTCAGGATCGAACGTCACAAAGGTTCCGACCGGCGAACAAAAGGACAAGGCGCCCAAGAGGGGAAGGTCCGTTGAGAGGAATGCTGCCATGGAAGCGCGGGTGACCCGGCTTGAGGAAAACATGAGCGAGCATCAAGAAGCTCTCGAGGAGTTCAGCACGGTGGCCGACAAGGTGGAGGAGTTGGACGAGGCAAGTGAAAAATTGGAGAATGAAGTCATGGGCATCATCAACAACTCAAATCGTAGCATTCGGGACGAAGTGCTTGGAATGGTTCGAGGTGATGTCAATGCTATTCAGAACGAGATCCTCGCAACAGTCCGAGGTGAACTACAAACAGTCCGAGGTGAACTACAAACAGTCCGGGGTGAACTCCAAACGATGATCAACGCCTTCCGGAGGGAGATGATGGGAAGGCTAGAGGCGGTCGAAGCCCGGATTGGCTTAAATGGAGGGGAAATTCGAGGTGCGGCACCTCATCGTGTGGATGTTCCCAAGCCGACTCCATTTAAGGGTTCGAGGAGTGCAAGGGAAGTTGAAGACTTCCTTTGGAACGTGGAAAGGTACTTTCGAGCATCCAACATACTCGATGATCGAACTAAGTTGGATACATCACCTTTCTTTCTAGTAGACATGGCGCTTCTATGGTGGAGGAGGCGTGAGACGGACATCGAACGAGGCACACTACGAATGGAGACTTGGGAAGATTTCAATGCCGAGTTCAAACGCCAATTTTTCCCAGAAAATGCGAATTTTGAAGCTCGGAAACGACTAAGCCAACTCGTGCACAACAAGTCCATCAAGGAGTACGTGAAGGAGTTCCAAGAACTGATGCTCGAGTTGCCAAGTCTCACCGAACAGGAAGCCCTGTTCACATTCGTCAACGGTCTGAAGACATGGGCACAACTAGAGCTCCAGAGGGCCAAAGTGCAGAATGTTTCCGAAGCCATTGCAGTCGCGGAAAGACTAATCGAGCTGAAAGTGTCCACGGATAGGCCAAAGTCTAGCAAGGAGAACAAGGAGAAAGGTGGGGGAGACCACTCATCCAAGAAGTGGCATCCAAACAGCAACTCGGGGAAGCAAACCGAAGAATCGGGTAAGCGAGCTTGTCATATTTGTGGTGCTACTAACCATTTGAAATTTATGTGTCCGTTCAAAGGAAAGAAGGTTGCGGCTGTGCAAGGGACCGAGCCAGTCGAGGAAGAAGAAGAAGGAACTCAAATGGGATCCCTAAAACTGCTTAATGCGGTCAAGGCTAGTGTGGTGGAACCGGTCAAGGGAACAAAGAGGGGCTCGATGTTTGTGGAGGCCTTGATCGGAGGAAAGGGTGTCAAAGCACTAGTCGACACGGGTGCCACCCACAACTTCATGCGTGAAGGTGTGGCCAAAACTTTGGGTCTCAACATCAACCCAACAAAGGGGACCATCAAGTTCGTCAACACAACATCCAAGCCGGTGACCGGGGAGGCGAAGAGCGTACCAACTCAGATTGGGGACTGGAAAGGAGTGGTCTCTTTCACCGTAGTCCCTATGGATGATTACGACATAGTGTTGGGGCTGCGATGGTTCGACTAGGTACGTTCTTGTATCATTCCTTACTCTGATTCTCTAATTATCTTGGACCACGAGAAGACTAGTGCCATACCAGCAAAGAGAGAATCCGAGGGGAAGGGAATGCTTTCGGCGATGCAATTCAGCCGAGGTCTGAAACGTTGTGAGGAAACGTTTGCGGCTTTTCCCATGATGGATGATGAGGATGAGCCCAAAGGAAAAGAGGAGATACCCAAGGAGGTCCAGGCGGTGCTGGAGGAGTTCAAAGATGTGATGCCCAATGAACTCTCAAGGAGATTACCACCAGAACGGGACGTGGACCACAAGATCGAGTTGGTGACCGATGCTATGCCGCCATCTCGCACGCCCTATAGGATGGCACCGCCCGAGTTGAAAGAGCTGCAAAGGCAGTTGAAGGAGTTGCTCGATGCCGGCATGATCCAGCCATCCAAATCGCCCTACGGTGCCCCGGTGCTGTTCCAGAAGAAACATGATGGGTCGCTGAGGATGTGCGTGGACTATAGAGCACTCAACAAACTCACCATTCGAAATAAGTACCCGATTCCTCTCATTGGTGAGTTGTTCGACCAACTTGGAGAAGCCAAGTGGTTCTCGAAGATAGACTTACGATCCGGTTATTGGAAAGTGAGAATAGCCAAGGGAGATGAGCCCAAGACCGCCATGGTAACTAGGTATGGATCGTATGAATTCCTTGTTATGCCTTTTGGCCTTACGAATGCACCGGCCACGTTTTGCACCCTAATGAACAAGGTCTTCCACCCTTACTTAGATAAGTTTGTGGTAGTCTATCTCGACGATATTGTGGTATACTCACCCACGTTGCATGAGCACGTGGAACATTTGAGATTGGTTTTCCAGGCCTTGCGCGAGAACGAGCTATACGCAAAGCTGGAAAAGTGCTCCTTCGCCCAAGATGAGGTGATGTTCCTGGGTCACCGAGTGAAGTCCAGGTGCATCATGATGGATGAGGCCAAGGTCAAGGCCATTCGAGAATGGGAGCCGCCCAAAACTGTATCCCAATTTCGGTCGTTCCTTGGCCTGGCCAACTACTACCGAAAGTTTATAAAAGGGTACTCCAAGATTGTTGCACCCCTGACCGACCTTTTGAAGAAGGACCGAGCATGGAGCTGGGACGAGCGGTGCGTGGAGGCCTTCGAGGGGCTCAAGGCCGAAGTTACAAAACAACCTGTGCTAGCACTGCCCGACCACACTAAGGAATACGAAGTCCAGACCGATGCATCTGACTTCGCCATTGGAGGTGTATTGATGCAAGAGGGGCACCCTATTGCATTCGAGAGCCGGAAGCTGAATGACACAGAGCGTCGATACACTATCCATGAGAAAGAAATGACCGCGGTCGTGCATTGCCTACGCACATGGAGGCACTACTTGCTCGGGAGCAAGTTCAAGGTCAGGACGGACAACATTGCCACTAGCTACTTCCAGACGCAGAAGAAGCTCACACCAAAGCAGGCTAGGTGGCAAGAATTTCTAGCGGAGTTCGACTACACTTTGGAGTACAGGCCTGGGGTCACCAATCGTGTAGCCGATGCACTAAGCCGCAAGGCGGAGCTGGCCGCCATAAGCCAACCCGAGACCAACATGAGGGAACGCATACGGGAAGGCCTGGAAAAAGATCCCCATGCGAAGGACATGATGGAATTTGCTCGAAGTGGCAAGACCCGAAGGTTTTGGGTCGAAGACGGGTTGCTCCTTACAAAAGGGAAACGGGTGTTCGTGCCCAAATGGGGAAGCTTGCGACGTGATGTTTTGAAGGAGTGTCACGATTCAAGATGGGCTGGACACCCTGGAATGCATCGCACTATGGCTCTCATGGAGGATTCATAGTACTGGCCCAGGATGCGAGAAGACGTAGAGGCATACGTGCGAACGTGTCTTGTGTGCCAACAAGACAAGGTTGAGCAGCAACAACCAGGCGGATTACTCCAACCCCTACCAGTGCCGGAATATCCATTCGAAAGTGTTTCAATGGACTATATCACAACGCTGCCAAAGTCGGAGGGGTTCGGCTCAATTATAGTGGTGGTCGACCGATTCTCAAAGTATGGCACCTTCATTCCGGCACCACCCGATGTCACAGCCGGCGAGACAGCCAAGCTGTTCCTAAAGAACGTGGTGAAATATTGGGGAGTCCCAAAGACGATCGTGAGTGACCAGGATCCCCGCTTCACGGGGAAGTTTTGGTCCGAGCTGTTCAAGTTATTGGGGACCAATCTAGCATTCTCGACCAGCTTCCACCCCCAAACTGATGGGCAGACCGAGAGAGTCAATGCCTTGCTGGAGTTGCACTTGAGACACTACGTGAGCGCCAACCAGAGAGATTGGGCCAAACTTTTGGACACGGCGCAATTCTCATACAACTTGCAGAAAAGTGAATCGACCGGAAGAAGTCCGTTCGAACTCGTGATGGGGAGACAACCATCCACACCACATAATTTGGCCACAAGATACGTGGGTCAAAGTCCGGCTGCCTTCACATTCGCTAAATCCTTTGAGGAGGAAGCGGACCTTGCTCGGGCATCTTTAGATAAAGCAACAAAGAAGATGAAGAAATGGGCAGATCTAAAGAGGCGGGCAGTCGAGTTCAAGGAGGGAGACCGAGTAATGGTGAAATTACTCCCGCAACAATTTAAGTCCCTCCGGTCCGTGCACAAGGGGCTAGTGCGAAGATACGAGGGACCGTTCGAAATTGTGCGGCGTGTAGGTAATGTCTCATATCGGCTGGATTTGCCACCCAAACTAAAAATCCATCCGGTATTCCACGTGAGCAAACTCAAGCCGTTCCATAAAGACGAGGAGGATGCCGGACGGGGAGAATCAAATCGGGCAGCAACAGCCGTCACCACCTCCTTCGATAAAGACATTGAAGAAATTATATCCCATAGGGAGGTTAGAAGGAGGGGCGTTCCACCTTGCACCGAGTACTTCGTACGATGGAAAGGCCTACCAGATGCCGAGAGTAGCTGGGAAAGTGAAGATCACGTATGGCAATTCAAGCAGAAGATCAAAGAGTACCGGTCCAAGGTCGAGACGAGGACGTCCACGACTTAGGTGGGGGAGCATGTCACGGCCCACTTAATTTGGATGGAAAAATCAGCCCACAAAAGAGAAATATCTAGAAAGTTCTCTAGAACTTTCTAGAAGTGTCCAGGTCTTGCCTTCCATGGAATTCTCTAGAATTCTCTAGGAAGTCCTTATTGTAAATATCTTTAAGATGTCTCTAGAATTCTCTAGGACTTGTTAAATGTAATTAAATATTAGAAGTCTCTAGAAAGACCTAGGATAAAGGAGTATCTAGAATGATCTCCTCCCATGTATATAAACAAGCCTTGGTCATTAAGCCAAGCACCAAGTAATACAATTCAATCTTATTCTCCAAGCTCTCACTCTCACTCTAAAGTTTCCTTCTTGCACTTTCAAACAGGTTGACTAGTTAGCATTGTGGCAATACTAATCTAGGACCGCACGGGTCGAGGAAATCAAGCATTCGAAAGTTAGCCCGTGACAAATAGCTGCCGACGGTCTTAGATTTCAAAATATATATATTTTTTACCTTCAACCTGCAGAGTAAACTAAAAAAAATGATTATTTTTGGGATTTACTTTAGTTAAATCTATTTATTTGTTACTTATTTATATCATTTGAGTTTATTCAAAATTGTTCAATAGCTAATTAATTTGGCACCTGAATGGTACGCCTGTAGGTTCCAAACTAATTACTTATTTTAATATTATGAAAATTTTAATATCATGAAAATGAGTCTGTATAAATTTTTTTTTAAAAATAATTAGTTAACTCGGAATTATTTAAAAATTATAAATTAGGTGATAAAAAATGAGTCTAGACTATTTTGGACAAAGTTTGAATAAAATATTTATTTTTAGGAAAACAAACTTGGACCAATAAACACTACATTTTAATCTCCTAATTTACAATTTTATTTTTAAATTATTTTTATTTATCAAAAATATTTATTTAGAAAGATAAATGATAGATAGATAGATAAAACCGTTAATATCTCTGGGTGAACAAAGACATTCCTAGCTAGATGTTTGACGTTAGTCAATCTTGGTACTGTGGGAGTTTCAGGATAATTGAAATTAGCATGTTAAAGTATGTTAGATCCTTGAATTCGGTTATAAAATTATCTTGGAAGCATTCACAATTAAACCCATAAGAAAACGTGCAAAAGAGAATAGTACCAAAAACATATTTCGACGGAGTGTTTTCAAACGTTCGCTTTTTTTTTTTAATTCAAAGCATTTTTTTGAACATTCAATTTGTTTTTTCCCGATACATTCTAAAGTTGATAATAAATAAATTTGAAGAAGAAAAAATTGAAATGAGCAAGAACGTCCGCTAAACCACATTTTATAGTAAATACGATGTTAGAGAAGATGATTTATGATAATTCATCCACATCCATTGGATCAATCAATGCATCATGCAGTTTAGCCTGATTCAGGCTTTTAATTTTAAAAGATTTTAATCCGAGTCATTGACTAAATGAACACTCTACATTATTTCAATTAAAATTAAATGGATCGCTAGCATGACAATCATGTGTTAGATTAATTCCTTGTGTGGACTGGTGAGATGATGATGTGGGGTGACTTCGCATGGTCGTATCAAAGGTTGATGCAGACTATTGGGATGGAGATAATCGTAAGGGCGGAGCCAGAATGAAAAATTACCTGAGGCTGACTCCAACTTGTATCTCAGATTTAACTTTCTATGTTCCGCTTTTTTTTCAATAAAATTTTCACGATTATTAGAAGATGGAAACTCGTCATGCCCTCTCAATGCACACGTTTGCAAAGTGAGCCACCGAGTGCTTTCAATAGTTGTTGTAAGCCGTAATCTGTTATTTTGTTTTTCATCTGAAGACTGTGCATTTAGTACTTTGTCAATATGACAAGGATATTCATTAGATTATCAAGATATTCAATTGCCCTATTATGTGGTGAAATATTATATCCTATATGCATAACAAAAGAACATTTATCTTCATCATTAACTCGTTTTCAATATTTGAATCCATCTATTGTAAATGTAGGTTTTGGGGTTGCTTATGTTAAAACAAGAAACGTGGGAAACAAAAAACAGCATTTTTCAAAGGAAAGTATTCTAACCAAGTAAATTTCTTAAACCAATGACTTTGGAACCGTCGATTTTGATTTCCAAATTTGGTCGGCGGGTACTCATCCTTAATAGGTTGATATGACCTCATCTTTATATAAACTCGTCTAATTTCATCCATTTGATGAAAAGGATATTTCCATATCGGAATACGTAATATTTGATCAAGTTTAAGAGAACTTACATCAACATCAATTCTAGGGGAGATTTGTTAAGTTCTTGAGTAGGGATATCAAATTCTTTATTTTAACTTGTTTATTAATATTAATTTATATTTTTCTTATAAATTTTTGAAATAATTTAAAATTAAGAAATATAAATAATTTGTATTATATGATTTACAAAATAAAATAAGGCCAGGGTTTGATCACCTGACCTCATATTCACATTTCAATAATATAGCCAACTGGGCTAAGACTCACATATCAAACATATATATAAAGAAATTTCTTTTAGCATTTTAATTTAGGTGGGGCCGAAGCCCACCCTAGCCCATGGGTGGCTCCGCTCGTGGCGCTCTCCTGGACATTTGGTCTGGTGATGAAAACCATCTACTTAGATGGAGCCGCGAATACATATTTTGGGGATTTTGTTTATTTAATAACTCTTCATCATTTGAACTTTAATTGCGACGATTCTTGAACCAATAAATATGTAATTCAGAAATTTACAACCAAGTTTTTTAAAAAAAAATAAGGAAGTTGTTCTAAATTTTTCTTTAATTAAATGACAACAATTAGTTTATCTGATATTTAATTTTGGAAATTAAATACTAACAAAAATCTAATTAAAATACTTTGGTGTATAAAAAATGAGGGTCTATACTATGTAATTGGAAACATAAGATGAAGTTAGAAATTCCATGACAAAAACACTATAACAAACTCATTTTGTTTTGATTTGGAGGAAAATTGTGAGAATAGAAGAAACAAGAAAATACAATGTTTGAACTATAAAGAGATACATTAACCTGTATAGTGATGTGTTGTCGTCATGCGCAAATTATATAACTCAAGAATGCGCTCCTAAAAGATCGGTGATACAAGGCAACACTAACTTTTTTGATCTTATATATAAAATTTATTTTCTTATGGATGTTGTAATGATTGGATGTACGTAGTCAGTTTAACTTGTGACAATTTGTGTTATAAGTTGTGTTATAAGTTGTGTTATCGTAATTTAATTTATCATATAAGAATGTGCTCCTAAAAATTGACACCACCATGACAAATATTGTATCACATTAAGAAGAAGAAAAAAGAAGAGGGGAAAGAAAGTAACAAAAAAATAAAAAGAAAGAAAAATTATTAAGAACAAATGCATCATGACGTGCTCACATCATTAGTCCGGTCTATAGGTGGACCCGTAGTCTCAGGATAATATTTTCAAAATAATAATATATTTTCTTTGCTATTGTGTAGATAAAAAAGCCAAGTAAGCAAGAATTGTCGAGCAAAACTCAAGTAAATGCATTGTATGAAAACATTATTGTCTCAATTACATGCATGCTTCTCCATATCCTCATGACTTAATCAGTTAGTTTTCTTTACCTCTTGTATTACTAATATCAGTAGACATTATTTTCTGGTGTATATTCTTCAATATATACAAGAGGCACTAGTTACACTTTGAAGGACTTCCAACCGATAAGAAATCAATGAATTGGTTGCAAACTTCATTTTCTTGCTCTCCTGATGAATTTAATTGTCCCACTTCTACCTCTCGTTCGCTTCTTTTGGTGTTCTGGTCAGCCATTGCGATATTAAAGCTCGAGTCGTCGTGTACTTGCAGGAAGTTGTGGAACTCATAATCTTCATTTTGATCTGCATTGATATCATACTCTTCATTTTTATGTACACCACTATTATTAATATGTCCACTAAACACTTTTTAGGTTTGAGTTTAATGGAAATCATCAATAATTTACATAGTAACACTTTGAGCTTGTTCTCTTTAGATTTTTTTAAAAACCCAACTCAAATCAATTTTCTAATCAATCATTTCTCAACAATCACATCACTAATTTCATTAACCAAAATATTAAAATACTTTAAATTATTATTTATTATTTTATTTATATATACCAATACCCTTTAAGTCTTTTTATCAAAAATAATCACCACTTTCTCAAAATCATTACCAATCGTTATTTTTTTTCTCCCTCTAAGTTTTTTAAAAAACTCCAATCGAATAAAGCCTTTTATTCTGTCTATCTAACTGTGACTTTTTGAAAAAAAAAATACATAAATTTGTTGACCTTGGCTTATCTAAAACTGAGATCTAGACAAACAAATATTTTCAAATGGTCCCTTGTTTGAATTTTTCTCATGGTCTTCTTTTTTATTAGAAAAAAAAAATCAGAACAGTGACATGTATTTGGTTTAGTGATTTTTACCATGATGCTTTCTTTTCTTCTTCTTCCCATAAGGGATGGTTTGGACAAAAAGAGGGGAACAATGTATATTGTCTGCCAATGATCTCTGAACACCTGCAAGATCATTTCTAATTCCAAAGGTGGGATCCAAGTGATTAGATCTCCTGATCATCATGATATGATCAAGGATACCATTGCAAGTCATAGTTAATCTATCCACATGATCATCTTGCCTGCTTGACGATGATGAAGAAGATTTCTCACCATGAATAGAACCTCTAATATTATTATTATTATTATTACTCGAGTAGACCATCTTGGACTTGTGTGCTTGCTGCTGCCTGCATCTCCGAGCCATGATAACATGCCAATGATTCTTTACAGCGTTATCTGTACGACCAGGAAATGCTTTAGCGATCATAGCCCATTTGTTACCATGAATTCCGTGTGAAGCTAGAAGCCTCTCTTCCTCTTCTTCGGTAAAAGGAGTTCTATTTATTCTTGGATCCAATTGATTATACCATCTCAATCTACAACTCTTCCCTGCGGGTCATACCAAATAAAAATAAACTCAAAGTAAGGATAAGAAAATCATGGATCTCAATAATAATAATAATAATAATAAAAACCTGATCGTCCATGTAGTTTTTCAGCTATGGCATTCCAATTGTGAGGGCCATAACGATCAACCAGTTCCTTGAGTTTTTGATCTTCAGCTGGCCTCCAATGGCCTCTACAAGACATGATGTTTAATTAATTATTAAGAAGGAAATAGGTGCTATAATATCTATCTAGCTAGGTCTGAAACCTTAAACAGAAGGATGTGATATATATGTGCGGTTGGTTGGTGGGGTAGATCAGGAAGATGAAGAAGTTACATTTGTAAGCTTAATTAATTATTGATGAAAAATGAGGAGAGATGAGAAAGTGGTGTCTTCCGTTAGAGAGGACTTGTGACAGAACTTCACCAGCGACTGATGCAACGTTTAGGCTAACAAACAAAACCCATTCTAAGATATTTTATTCATTTTTTATTATTTATACAGTTAGATAGGGAGAGAGAGAGATATGGGAGGTTGCTTGGTAGGGGGTGAATTTTGTTCTTCTTTCAACATCTCTCCTGCAAGTTTCTAACCTACTTGCAACACCCACCTTGCTAGCGTATGTCATTCCTTTTTCTTTCAAACCCTCTTCTAAAGATGATGTAATCTTCTCCTTCATAACTAAAATATTCTTATATATACTCTTTCTCTCTCTCTCTCTACTTCTTTCTATACTAAATATTTCACAATGCACGCCTATTGTTACCAAATGAAAAAAAAAATTAAATATATAATTACTATACAAATATTTTTTAGAAAATGATTTTTTTTTTTTAATATAAAGTTATTAAGAGGTCTTTTTTTTTGAAAAAAACAAAAGATCTCAAAATAAATTGAAAACCCATTTTCTCATTTCCTTAGTACTTGAGAGTGTCTAGATATTTTGAATTAATATGGTGTTTTATTTGGTATAACATCTTATTTAGTTGGATCATATTTCTTTTAAAATTTATAATTCAAATTTTTTATGGGTCATTTGTTGTTTATGTCATTCGATTATTTTGATGATTATTTTCCAAGTCCACATCTATCATTCTTAGAAGAAAAAAGATGAAGTTATTAGATTTAGAGTTGTTATTTATTTTTCAGATTGAGAATCTCTTACCTAACTCTCATTATTTGATGAGTTTTTCATTTTATTTGATTATATATATATAATGATGAATCATTACCTTGAGATAAGATTTTTTTATCACAACTTAAAATATTTAATAAAAAAATTTATTGACACCATTTAATGGTTTATTAGACTTACTATTTTCATTTGATGGGTTTATTAGACATACTATTTTCATCACTCTAGTAGAATAAGTGATTTTAACTACCAACATTAGTCACGGCGATCATACGCCGTGGTTAATAATATTTATTAGTGTCGGCGATGTAACGTCGATACTAATAAATATTATTAATCACGGCTTTCGTTGTTTCTCCATGGCTAATGTTTTTGCTTTCCCGTCATTCTCTCATCATATGTGTTTTTCGACTATTAATTAACAACTACTATCTTATAATTGCAGAAAAAAAAAAGTAAAATCAATGTTAACAACAGAATGAAATTGTTGTACCCCCACTAGAGCCGTCAATTTTGGTTAGGCCCGTTGGGTTGGTCTGCCCCACCAAACAATTTAGACGGGTTGGGTTGAAATATTAGCAACCCATTTGGAAGTGGGCCTACACGGGTCAGCCCGCTCGGGTCTCGGGCCTAAGCGGGTCTGGCTTAGATTGGCCCGAGGGTTGGTCAAAAAAAATCTAATTTTATTTATAGCCTTATAAGCATATGCCGCATAACCCTAGTTTTTTTCTCTCCCAAGCAACACTACAGTAGTCAATACTCAATAATTTGTCCATCGGCCGCTAACTACTTATTTGTTCCGCATTTCTTCTCTTTGTTCTTGCCTTCAAGGGTTTGTGGATTCAAACTTGGTTTCAAATTGCAGCACTCAATACTTCGCCCAATGGCGCCAGCTACTTATTTGTTCCTCATTTCTTCTCTTCGTTCTCGCCTTCAAGGTTCGTGGATTCAAATATGGTTCCAGACTGCAGCAGTCAATACTCAATATTTCGCCCATTGTCGTCAGCTACTTATTTGTTCTGCCTTTTTCTCTGCGTTCTCACTTTCAAGGGTTCGTGGATTCAAAATTTGGTTCTAGTTCCAGAAGTTTCACACTAAAAGTCTGAAACTTAATATTTGGTTAAATAACAGATTCATTTTTATTTATTTTTATTTGTAGTGAGACAATTTGTGGACTGACCCGCCTAACCCGTAACCCACCTTGGGTTGGGTTGAGTTGAGAATTTTCAGCCCACCGGGATGGTGGGCCGGCCCGTCGTTGACCCGTCAAACGATGGGTTTTGGTGGGTAGGCTCATCCCGCCATGGCTTAGCTCGTTTGATCGCTCTAACCCCCATCACATTGGCAACAAACCATTTTCGCAGAGTATTCAATTTTCATAATATTTAACATATGATATATGTATGTTATTTTTATAGGAGAGGGAGATGGAACACTCCCTAGTCAAGAAGAGTTCTTCCTACAAACACACACTAGGAGAGCGATTGCCGATGATTCAACTCCCGTGCCTTCTCCGCTAGTTTAGTAGGTCATCGTAAGTTGTTATCATTTTATCGTTTTAGTTTACACATCTAAGTTTAAAATTACTAACATTAATGTTGTAAAAGATTGTAGATTGTGATGCGCGAGCAGTTAGAAACAAATCATAATCTATCACCGCTCGAAGTGTTTGAATCTACTTTGGGATGATAGGGACACGTGAGGGTGACTAAGATGGGATCGGGAATACGTCCCACTCACTTTAGACCCAATCAACATGGAAGTTCTTACTCTAGCGTCAACTCACGTGTGTCACAACAAATGCTGATGGAGGAGAACATGATCCTGCGAGAAGAGATGGAGAAGATGCACGTAAATCAAGAAGCATAGTAAGAGGCACAAGAGCAGAGGATGCTAGAATAGACTGCTATACAGGCGCAGTTGATAGCAGATCAAAACGCACTGCATGACGATCTATAGGCGCAGGTGCGCGCACAACAAGTGGCTTTAGAGGCGCTTATGTCTAGGATTCCCCCTCAGTAATAGATTCATATACGATTTGATTTGAGATTTTTGTTGAATTTAGAATTGAATTTTATTTATGAATGGTGTTTTCATTTAGTTTTTGTTAATGTAAACAATATTTAAAACATGTTTTACAAAATTCAAAAATATGCCAAAAATCGAGAGGAACGATTATTAACGTCGGCGTTAGGGGAGTGTCGACGTTGATACGTTGCATATTAACGTCGGCGTTGAGAAATGTCGACGTTAATAAGATAACCATAAATGCAAAAACAACCCGAGAGAAACAATTACCAATGTCGGCGTTAGGAGAAAGCCAACGTTAATAATGTTTAATATCAACATCGGTATTAGGAGGAAGCCGACGTTGATAATGTTTAATATCAACGCCGACGTTAAGAGGAAGCCAACGTTAATCATGTTTAACAACGTCGACGTTGATATTAAACATTATCAACGTCGACTTCTTCCATCGAACGATGTGGTTAAAGATCAAAATCCTTTAACGTCGACTTTTGTAGTGTCGACGAACGACGACTTTATTCGCTGACGTTAATATGACTTTTAACGACGGCGTCTTTAATAGTACTTTTCCCACCGGTAATTATAACTATTTGGAGTCATGAAAAAAATTATTAATTGTAACTTTTTTTTATTATGTAATATATAGATTTTTATTTAATTTTTTTTTATATTGATGTTATTTTGTAATTTAATTTTTATATGTAATTTTTTATTTGAATGAATGATAATTAATTGTTTTAATATATATATATTTTGAAAAAATGATTAATTGATCAATTTTGTAAATTTAATTTAATTTAAACAAATTGACTTTAGACAGGATGTTGGAGACATAATCTATCAAAAAGAAAAGGAACGGGGTGTTTTATTAAACGGATTATTATTTAGGTAAATTTGTCTTGAAACCGGAGTCAGAGGTTAAATTCGATCAAAGAAAAGATTAAGGACAAAAAATAATTAAAAAGACGACTTTGGTGAGTTTGACACCAAATTGGAGTGCGGGGGTCAATATAACCCAAAATTAAGCAAATGAACAAATTAGGACAAGCTGAAAAGTTTAGGGAAATAAATGTACTAAAATATAAGGATAATTAATATTTTTTATTGAATTTTTTACTAAATTCATAATTAAAATATATTGTACTATAAAATAAGTCAAAAATATTTTTTAATTTAAATATTATATTTTCTAGTTTTTCAATTATTTTATTTAATAATCAATTTAGTGATATTTTTTAAATATAATATAAACACAATTTTGTTAATTACATATCATATTATAAATTAAATAATAAATACTTATAAACTATTTATAATAAGTTAAAATATTATGTTTTAATAAATAAATTGTTTTTGTTTTAGTATTTAAAATAAATTATGTATTTATTATATCATATGAATTTATTTTTATATATTTATAAGAATGATTAATAATTAAAATATCTATATAAAAAAAAAATTAAAACAATTGGTGGGGCGAATCTTTAATTTTTGAACAGACCTATTGAAATTTTATTGTCTTTTTAATTTTTCTATTTATTTTTGTGTGTTTTATTTTTTATTTTGTGAGAATTAAGATAAAAACCTGAAATTGAAATTTCAACCCAAACCTTAAAGATGGTATTTATAGTTTTTCATATCTTTTTTCTTAAACTATTTTTTATTCACTTTGGAGCTGGCTAAATATGAACTTAAGTCCTAAATGGAAAAATCTCCTAAATACAAAGTTGTAGACAAATGTGTTATCTATTGAAATAATCATTATAAACCAATACTACAAAATAACCAAAATTGTTCGTATATTTTTTTTTAGTTTTTCAAATAATTTATACTAAACTTGTGCCATTCGATTTGATAACTTAAGCTATAAACTTGAAAATCCTATCTAATATGACTTGTAGATAACTATGTTATTTATCTACTTTCCAAAATTCAACTCAATTGGGTTTAAAACTATTTCACATTCGATCATCAAAGAAAATGCAACCAAATGACACAAATATTTCTAGATTTATAAACTTATTATGTGAGTTTTGAAAGTCTTACCTAGAGTTCTAATTAGGAAATAATAGAAATGTGAAGAAATCTTGTACACCAATGAGTTTTGGAGTCTATTCAATTCACAATCTGTTATCTAATTTAGTTTACAAATTGATCAAAATAATTTTCTAGTTTTGCACATTTTTCTTGTGGTCTTGTAGACAACCATGTCATCTAGTTCATAATCGATTGTCAAGTTCGCATAAATTCTGTTTTTCTAAAATTTTCAAATAACTCAAACTCATTTCAATTCAAATGGCACACAAATAAATACCTTAACATGACCAAAACCATTCTAGACAGCTTGTACTATATTCAATTAAGTCCATAAATTACCAACCTCATTTGAAAATCATATTTCAACAAAAATTGAAGAACTCTAATAGTGATTCAAGGATTTAGAATGTTTCTAACTTATCCAAAATATTCTAAATAACTTAGTATTGATAATAAACAACCTAAAATTTCAAGAACAAATCATGTTTTCAAATAATTATAGAAATGACAAATTTAGTAGTTTCTATTTCAGATTATTCAAATCGATTCTATCCATCAAGAAATGATTTATGATGTATCTAAAATATTTAAACTATCAATTCAACTCGATAATGGTTCTACTATACATTTTGAAAGTTTACATTGGAATCATATTTTACAAAGTTAAAGTAGCCAACCTTTAAATGATAACTTATAATCGATTTAAAAGCTTCCTGAATATTCTCACAACAATATAACAATATAACAGAAGCATTGGAATTAACTCAATCACCTTCGAACGAAATTTTTTAAAATAAATTGAAGCTCGGTTGATTGGAAACAATTGAGGTGACGGGGAAGATTGATTTTTTTGAAAACTTAAGTTATCGAGTGAAGAAGATTTGTTTGGGTAGGTCAAATAATGTAGTTGACCTTCTTTTAAAACGTGAAAGAAAGTCAAAACAACATCATTTGGATTCTCTGTGTTCCCTTCAATGTTGGGCGCTAGGTGCGGTAAACACTCATTTTACCCTTTTTATAATTTTTAAAAATCCTAACACAATTTATTGTTTTAGAAAATATTTTTTTTAAGAACTAATTGCACAATATTAAAATAAAGATTTAAATTGAAACCGACGTCAGGTCACATATTAAATAGAATAAATATATAAATAAATAGATTAAAATGAATGAAATAAATATATCTAAAACTAATTATTTGAGTTTGTTTTAGAAGGTAAAAGCAAGAAAAATGCCCGAAGAACCGTCTATCATAGCCAAACCGTAGTCCAAACCACCGACCTCGAGCCAGAAGCTTGCGCAACAGCCTTAACTCGAGAATCAGTGAACAGAAAAATCGTACCTAGCATCCAAGCCGTGTGGCAGCCTCGGTGCCAAGACATTGAAGTCGAGCCATCCACTCGACAACAGACCATCCACTCGGCAACCGACCATCCAACATAGAAGTCGCCTAATGGGAATACAACCTAAATGCAAAACGATGTCATTTTGATATAAAAAAACTGGAGAACTTTAAAAGAAGGAAATTTAGTAATATCTCTAAGAGGGTTGAGGTGACAAGAGGTGTTCTGGATAGTATTCAAAGTAGAGTTTTGGGCTATGTTGATTTCGACCAACTTCAAATGGATGAAAAAAAGGCCTTAACTAACCTTAGAGAGCTTAGCTTAAAAGAGGAAAGCTTTTCCAGACAAAAGGCTATAGAAAATTGATTATCCCTTAAGGATAAAAACACATATTTTTTCTTTAAGAAGTATTTCTTAGCTTGAGAATGATGATGGTGTTACTATACAAGGTTAGAAGCTTATTCATGATGAGCCATTAATTACTTCAAAGGGCTTATAATTCGTACCATTCATGTTAGGGATGTCGATCTTTCGATTCTTCGCCAGATTGTTCAAAAGAGGATTGTGATGAAAGCAATGGGTTGATCATGAAGGTCAATGATGAAGAAATCAGAAAGTGTTATTTGCAATGAAATGGGAAAAAGCCCGAGGCCTGTTCAATTTAACTTTTTTTAAGGAAAATTGGGAGGTGGTTGGTAGGGATATTTGTGATGGTGTTTTGAAATTCTTTAAATGAGAAAATGTTAAAGTAGTGGAATGTGTCAATTTTGAATTTGATCCTAAGAGTACTAGTTAGAATTCAAGTCTTTTGTTTCATTTCTTGTTGCAGTGTGATTTACAAAATTATTTTCAAAATTATTTATCATTGTTTTAAATGTATTATTGTTAGCCTTGTGGGTCCAGGACAATCATCATTTATCTTGGTCGTTCTATATCACATAATATTCTTCTTATACAAGAACTTTTGAAGGACTACGGTAAGAACTCTATATCTCCTCGTGTTGTTTTTAAAGTTGATATTCATAATGCATTTGATACTATTAGATGGGACACAATTCGTGAATACCTTTATATTTCTAGATTCTCGGTTATTTACATTGATTAAATTATGCAATTTGTTACAACTCCTAACTTTATGATTAGTGTTAATGGTATTCACGGGTTTTTTTAAAGGTGAAAGTAGGGTGAGACGGGGATATTTTTTCTCTTCTTACCTTTTGTCCATATCATGGAGATTTTTTATTGCGTTCTCAAAATACTATTAAAAAGTTGACCATTCATCTTTCACCTACATTACAATGATGAAACTATCACACATATTTTGCGAATAATCTATTTATTTGTGTCCAAAGTAGATGTGGAGTCTGTCAGTACCATTAAGGAAACATTCATTCTTTTTTCTAATATTACAGGTTTTTTCATCAATGAAGATAAAAGTAGGATAAAAGTCTAACTTTTTATGGAGGTGTTAAGAAGGAAGCTAAAGCGAGCATTTTCAGAATTATGGGTATCAAGGAGGGTTCACTGCCGGTCAGATATCTTGACGTTCCTTTATCGTTTAAGATGTTACAAAGTTCACATTGCAGATATCTTATTGAAAAGGTGAAGAACTCTATTCAAGGGCGAGCTACCAAAAGACTGCCATATGTGAGAATGATTGAATTAGTAAAGAGGGTCACTCTAAGTATTATAGGCTTTTGGGCACAATAGATTGTTATTCCAAAAAGGTTATAAAGGAACTTGATTGTATAATGAGCAATTTTATTTGAGGTAGCCAAGGTTGGGGGAAAGGGTTAATTGAGAACATGTTGTATGCCTAAAGCTGAAGGAGGTATTGACATACAAAAAATATTGTGGAGTGGAATAAAGCGCTTAAATTCTGACACTTTTTGGCCATTGAGATGAAGATTGACTCGCTGTGAGTACGATATGTTCATTATAAATATATGAAAATGGAAGCTAACATTTAGACGTGTAGAATTAAGGAGGAAATGCTTTGGTCTTTCAAGAAGATTCTTAGACTAAAGCATGAGGCTGCACATATGGTTCATATTGACGTGAGTGATGGCAGAAACACACTACTTTTAACATATCCCATGGTTATAAAATTATCATATTTTGCTAAAGGAGGAGTTTAGTAACGTTCAGATCATAATATATTGTCTTATGTCAACTATTTGTGAGGTTGCTGATGGGGTGAATTCCCTTCTGAGGCGCGCGTATTCCACAAGTTGTCCGCGTTTAAAACATTCAGTTTTATGATGGTTATGATACTTGGGTTTGGAAGGTTGAGAAGGATGTGAAGTTTGTTTCGAGTATGGCTTGTGATATCTTACGTACTAAGGGGGATATTATTTATGGGTTACATGTAGTTTGGTCGCCAAAAGTGATTATGTCTTACATTTCGTGGTAGACTAGCTACTCGTGACCCTCTTAAGAGAAGTTTATGAGAATTCCTAATTCTAGATATCTTCTTTGTGTGGGACATGATGTATTGATCATGTATTTGGAGTATGCTCACTTGTAATCGAATTATAGAGTAAGTTCTTCACGAATATAAATGTCTTCATTGTCCTAAAGTTATATATAGAAAGAGATTAAAGCCTTAACGATTATTAAGGCAAAGGGTGTTAGATTCAATTCAAGCGTCCTCAAATGTTTATTTGAGCTATTATTTACCATGTTTGGGCTGAAAGAAATGTGAGAGCTTTCACGAGGATTCAAAGGACGATTGACCAAGTTTAGAACAATATTGCTGTTATGAAAACTCACTTATGCGGAAGTAGATGTGTATTCCCACAACTGAATATAATTGGGTACTTAGTCGAAATTGGAGCCTCCTTTGATGTAGTCACATGTTGTTCAATCTTTAAGGTGCTATATTTTGTTATAAGTGCTTGTTTTTTTGATATAATCTTCTTTTGTGTTTAAACTTTCTTTTCATAGAAAAAAACTATAATTTCCCTCTTTTTGGGTTTTTTAAATGAAATTATTTAAGTTATTTTTCAAAAAAATAAAATAAAATTGGAGAACATGCTTCCAGAAAAAAAAAATTGTTTTTGAATATTTGGAGGTTTTTTATCCAACGTTCCAAATGAGAAGGTTTCTGAAGGGAGTTGTTTGTTGAATGGTGGTGATTATTTTCCTTAAGATTCTCTAAACCAATTTGGACTTTGGATGTTTTTAACCCATTATGGATAAATGACAAAATTGGGTCAAGACTTAGGCCTTGTTTGATGCCGTGGTTAATGTTTTTTTTATTATTATCTTAAGCTCAATATATCAACTTAACAATCTAATTAATCTTTTTATCTATTAAAACACCAAAATTATCTTTTATTTATTTTTTTATTATTAGATACAAATTTTAAAATTCATAATATTAATATTCATGTAATTATTTTATTATATATAATTTTTAATATTTATTTTATTATATTCTAAAATTTATTTTAATATAAATTAATTTTTTTTTAATAATTATATTAATTACATTAAATAAAAATAAATTCATAATATAAATAAAATTATAAAATACTATATTATATAATATAACTTTAAATTTTAAATAGTTCAAATAAATAAATAATTACACTAGAAAATAGATTTAATTAGAGTTTTTATATTTCATTTTTTTTATTTTATAAACTTGAATCGATATAAAATTGACATTATGTTTAATATAATCATACAATTTCTTAGAAAGTTCCTCTCGAAATGATCAATTTCATTACGACCTAAAATATTAAGTAACAATAAAATATCATCGTCTACGATATTACACTAACATCCTTGAGATTATCATTCATTGTGGCTTTTATATATATATATATATATATATATATATATATATATATATATATATATATATATATATATATATATATATTATTTTTCCAAATAAAATTATGTAACGCAGTTGCTTGAATTATCCGAAGTTATTTTGTAAGATTAAATCCACATAATGATTATCCATTTGAGATAATTTGTCACTTATTTTCCCAAACTCCGAATATCCTCTCTATTGTTGATTTGTACGAAGAGTGTTGCACATTGAACATCTTTCTTCTCGTAGAAGGAAATTGACCTTCAATATGACGAGGATGGTAATTTGTTCGAGGATATGGGGCTAAATACCATATTTGATTCGAATACCCAAAATCAACTAGATAATATTTCTATATAACAAATTATTACTTATTTATAGTATTTTTTTTTTGCAATAAACCTTGTAAGTGTTTTATTAACGTACCCGAAAGTGGATGTGAAAAACGATATTGAGGAGTATGTTGTGCTATATCAAGCATAGTTGAGTCATGTATTGATCCTTCTACACTATACACAAAATAAGTGAATATGAGATCATTGCTATATACTGCTATTACATTAACTAGCATTTAGCCCGTGCATTTGCACGATTAATAATATAAAAAACCGTGAAAAAAAATTACGGATAATATTTTTAATTTTATTTTTAACTGTTTTAAGTTTATTGGTGGGTCAACCCACAATCCGACCCAAGTATCCATTTACTCAACATCATCATTATATATATATATTAGTTAGTTAAAAAATTGAATTTATATTAATATTAAAACGTCCCGCGTTTATCAAATTTGGTGTTGAATTTAAAATATAAAGTTGTTGTAGCTTAGTTGGTTAAAGAGTTGTACTTGTTTTGTTAGGTTGCAAGTTCGAAACATACCTCTAGCATTTTTAATTTTATTTTTAACTGTTTTAAATTTAAAGGCAGGTCAACCCACAATCCGACCCAAGTATCCAAATTAACCACAGCTCTCGACCCGGCAATCCGGATACTTTAAAAATTAAGCATCATTATATATATATATATATATATATATAGATTGTTGTGTGCCCCGACCGTGCACGTGAATATTACGATTTTTCTGCTTTTGGATACACCTGCACATTGTAGACACTCAATTTTTCGCTATCCAATTTTATAGTTTATATTTTTAATAAATTTGAGCCTATACTAATTTCAAACTATTGAAGAGCTAGCCAATGTATTCATAAGTCGATTTTGTATGTTCTCAAAGGTGGACAAGCTTGAGAGAGAACTTAGGAGTATTAAGTAGGATCCGGGTGAAAATTTTGAATCGTACGTTGATAGGTGGTGTCACGCCCCGAACCGAGTCGTGACCAGCCGCCGCATGTCATCTCCTTGAAATACACTTAAATATAACATGCAAGGCTAACATAATTCTTTACTAACTTTCTTAATCAAAATATTACCCTTCTTTCATTAACCAAAAATCCTTTCAGCTACAATATGTTCTTGCCACCTCATTAAAAATCCAAAAATACAAGGTGACAATGCTACCATCTTAAGGTTTACAAAATATATCATTCTAACTCTCCCTTAATACACTACTCTAAGGAGAGGACTAACTTTTCTTACCAAAAGTAGATCGATATCCAAGTCTTCACTGTCCAGTAGCTTCTATTACTTGATTTGGATCCTTCTCTGAAAAGGGGACCCATTAAAATGGGTGAGCTAAACTTGCCCAGTAAGAAAATCATAATCTCATTACAGTTGGATCAAGAGACATTTAATAATAATATAGAAAGATCAAACCTTTATTAAAAATATAATACGTACTGTTAATCATCAATATACTTCTTCTATATAACTTTGGGATAGTGATAATGACTACATTATTGTGATAACTCATTACCATCAACCAAGACTTTAATGTCATGCGTTACTCATTAACCATCAATGAGGATTTGGGGGTCCTGCATTGACTCATTAACCATCAACCGGACGTGACTATCACGCGTTGACTCATTACCGGTATAAGCACTTGAGGCATTAATAACCATTATCAAATAAATAAGTACAAAATCATATCCAGAGTAATAAAATCATTCTTGTATTATTCACATAATCAAATTCATACATATGTATCATTCTTTCACAAAGCATTTAGCATAGGCTTATCAAAAATACTTTATCAACTAGTTTCGCAAATCATTTTATAAATCACATTATCAAGTCACTTTTGTCAAACGTTTTATCAAATCCTTTTATTAAACATTTTATCAAAACATTTCCATGTCAACTTGATCCATAAGTTTAGAAACACATTTTAATAAAACCATTTTATCAACATAATCACATTTTAGTAAAATAAACTGTAAGAAGATATGATTTCTTACCTAACCCCCAATATCTAGTTATTTCCACTCTTAAGCTCTACCAACTATCCTTTGATATTTTCAAATGGGCATTTGACACTTTCTTCCTTCAATTATCAAATTAAACTCAAATCAGTCTTTATATTTCCACCTATTAATAATCCATATCATTTACTTCCTTAAATCCAACGATCCGTTTCATTCTATTCCAATAAACATTCAAATTTATACATAAACCCTAAATACATTTTCTCATCTTCAAGTTTATCCCAAACCAAATAATCTATATTTCTTCATTCTCTGTTTTCTCTTCCTTCTTCCTAAACAATAAACAACCTTAAATCATTCAACCATATCAAACAAATAAACTTCATTATTTCTTTCAGCAACTCCATTTCATTTATAACCCTAATACATCCATAACCTTATCAAATCCACCATTTACTTACCTTTAATTCAAATGAGTTGTTGATGAAGGAATTGATTTGTTGAAAGAGGTGATCTGTTGATGGAATGATGATCTGATGAAGATGATCGACTGAAGAAGATAAGGTATGAAGCTTGCTGGGTTTTCTGAAATGAAATAAGACAGAGAGATAGACTGATCAATATATCCCTTTTAAAATTCTACCACCTACGTGGCCCATTTTTAGCCACTTCCTTTTTTTTAATTAAAACTTAACTTTACAGGTGGAAGGTTGTGGCTTCACTAATCAATGAATACCGAATGAAGAAACTCAAGTGGATATGATCTACGCTAACATGAATATAGCGTACACCAAAGTCATGTTGGTCAACAAGTATGCTTTCATGGAGAACTTAATTGTTTCTAGAATGGAATACGATGATACACTAAAGAAAAAGGCCATCGAGGGCAGGTCGACATACAAAGGAAATCCTCATTTTATTCAAAAAAAGGCTAAAGCACAAGTTAACTACATTGCAATGCATGGGATGTGGAAACATCGGAAATCGTGAATGTCGGGCAAGGACTCCCTTAGGGATCATCCGCTAGACGCAAACTAGCTAATCCACGTCGTCTAAATGAGCTACTTCGTTTACACTTAAGGCACCCATGAAGTTCGACAATCTAGGCATAACACTATCTAAAGCTCTCAAGATTCTAAAACAAAAGAACCTAATCTAAGTCCTACCCACGAATCCTGATAGGCCTATATCAGTGAGGTTTTCGAATGAGTGGTGTGAATACCACTAGACTAAAGGGAACGAGACTAATTATTTTTAATTTTTTGTGGGTCGTTTGTTGTTTATGTCATTTGATTGTCTTGATAATTATTTTTCAAGTCCACATTTATACCATTCTTAGAAGCAAAAAGAGAGGATTTAGAGTTTTTTTTTTCAGATTGAGAATCTCTTACCTAACTCCCATTATTTGATGAGTTTGAGAGAATATTTTTTTATCACAACTTAAAATATTTGATAAAAATTATTCACACCATTTGATGGTTTATTAGACTTACTATTTTCATTTGATGGGTTTATTAGACTTACTATTTTTATCACTCATCATTCACTAGTAGAATAAGTGTTTTTAACGATCAACATTAGCCACGACGAATATACGTCGTGGTTAATAATATTTATTAGTGTCGGTGATGTAACGTCGACACTAATAAATATTATTAATCACGGCTTTCGTTGTTTCGTTATGGCTAATGTTTTGACTTTCCCGCCATTCTCCAGTCATATGTGTTTTTCGACTATTAACTAACAACTACTATATTATAATTGCAGAAAAAAAGTAAAATCAACGCTGACAACAGAGCAAAATTGTTGTACCCCATCACACCGACAATAAATCATTTTCGCAGAAGAAGCGAGATATAGTAATTTTTAGTAAGAGTATTCAATTTCATAATATCTAACATATGATATATGTATGTTATTTGTACATGATAGAGAGATGGGACACCCCTTAGTCAAATAGAGTTCTTTCTACAAACACACACTAAGAGAGCGACTACCGATGATCCGACTCCCGCGCATTCTCCGCTAGTTCAGTAGGCCATCGTAAGTTGTTATCCTTTTTATCATTTTAGTTTGTATGTTTAAGTTTAAAATTACTAACATTAATGTTGTAAAAGATTGTAGACTATGATGCGCGACGGCTAGAAGCAAACTCTAATATGTCGCCGCTCGAGGTGTTTGAGTATGCTTTGGGATGAAAAGGACACGTGAGGGTGACCGGGATAGGATCGGGAATAAATCTCACTCACTTTAGACCCGATCAAGATGAAGTTCTTTCTCTAGCATCAACTCACGTGTATCACAACAAACGCTGATGGAGGAGAACAAGATCTGCGAGAAGAGACGAAGAAAATGCGCGCAAATCAGGAAGCACAACAGGAGACACATGAGCAGAGGATGTTAGAGCAGACCGCATGCGTGACATGACGCTCTATATGGTGCGCGCAACAAGAGCCTTTATTTATATATTAGCCTTTTATTTTATATTAGTAAAATTTAATATTAAATATATATAATATTTATTTTATTATATTTAAAATTTTATTTTAATATAAATTAAGTTATGAAATTATTTCATTCAAAAAATTATATTAATTAAATTAAATAAAAATTAAAATACATTATAAATACAACTATAACCTAACATATTATTTATATAAAATTTAAATTTTAAATAATTCAAATAAATAACTAATTATACTAAAAAAATAAAGTTAAATATATTCGAATAACAAATATTAATTAATTTATAAATATATCTTATTTAAATTAGTATTCATTTAAATTAGTATTTTTATATTAATAAAAGTTAATATCAATGTATAGTTTTTAAAAATTTATTTTAATATAAATTAAATTATTATTATTTATAAAATATATATATAGAGGATGTATGTACTAATAAAAATTAAAACTAAATTTTTTTTCTAATTTGATAAAAAAAAAAATTATTTGAAAAAGACCAAATAACTCCAAATAACTCATTCCTCAACCGAGTTAAATAAAAAGAGCTAAATAAAGTTATTTTATTGTTTTAGCTGAAATAAAATCATTTTATAAAAACTCCAAATAACCCTAGATACACTCCAAATAACCCATCCTCACAACCGAGCTAAGTCTATTATTGGTTTGTCTTAAATAAAGTCATTTTATAATATAAATATGAGAATCCATTGTCATGAAATAACCGGTTGCTGAAGAATCAACGTCAACTTAAAAAACTAAGCACCTTCATTCGTTGACTACCGACCGACTGCTCTTAGTCTTTAGAAGTCTCTCCCCAGCTCTCCATCTGTTTCATTCTAGCAATTTCAGTCGATGAAAAGAAGCGATTCCCTGAGTGAAGCATCGTAACAGGTTAGTTGCTTATGGATAAATTTTGCTATTGTTCAAATCTGAGCTCATGCGGGCTACGACGACTATGTGAGAATTTCTAAATGATACTTTCATGCGATTATCTTCTACTTAGAACCAAATGATATGCAGCTCACATTAACATCACCGGGCTTTACATCTCGACTAAGGGTTCTGGCAGAACGTGTGGGCAGTGGGCGAGTTTAGTGGCAGCAGACATTCTAGTAGGTGCCTCCGCCGGTCTTTTGTTTTATTTCATGGAAACGATGAGTTATTTAGATCTAAATTAGATTTCTATTTGGGACGATTAGTCTCAGTTTCTTGTCTGTGCACAGATTGAGATCAAATTTTCGTTTGAAATGATTTTGTGAGCTGCTTATGTGGATTTGGACTGTTTCCATTTCTGAATAAAATAACTGTTTTTAAATAGGCAATGCTTTTGAAAGCAGAGGTTCAATCTGACAGAATTGAAGATTAATGGAAATGTTTCATCTTTGGTGAATGGTATTTGATAAGTTACTCAGGATAATTAGGATCTCACAAGACATGGTTCTAGCAAATTAAGAATCTAGTTTTCTTATATATGGAAATAGCACAATAATACTTGATAGGGTTGGCTTTTTGCATATTTATGTTTGAACAAAAGTGCTGTAGAACCATGATTGATATTATTAGCATTGGTTCTTTTACTTTAAAGAGTTGGGATTTCAGTAGTCTATTCTCGTTAACAAGAGATGACTTAGTGTCCTTTTTGAATGTTCTTCCCTTTTTCCCGTGTTGTGGTACATGGTTCATTTTCATTTTCTTTTTCTTGGTTTGATCATTGATTAGGAACCTTCAGTGTCTTTTCAGATCTTTGGTGATTATATTTACGTTTGAAAGGCGGCATAGTATTTTCTGGTACTTTCCCCAAGTTGATTTGGGTTTAATCGTCATTTTGCTTTTTATTAGTACACTGTATAGGCTTTCATTCCCTTTTATTTTTTTAATGAACCACTTTTGCTTTTGTGACTGCTCCTGCTTCGTTCTTTATTTAACATTATTGGTTCATTTGCCTTCCAAAATACAAAAACAAAAAACTAAAGAATCATTTTCTTGTGTTTATAGAGTTGAACCGTGATCCTCCAAGTGAAAGGTAATTAGGTACTACTTATTGTAGCTAAGAAGAGTTGTCTTCAATGATCACTAAACAAAATTTTTGGTGATCTAAAATATCCTAGATGCATTGCTGACTGCTATTTATTTTATGCTGTTCTCATCTCCTTCAAAGAAAATTTTAATTCTAGCTTAAAAATCTGCTACTATGATAGGCCGTTTTATACCAATATTTTTCAGGTTGATAATGATTTGGAAAAATCTACATTTGTTATGTTTGCCAAAATTACAATGATCTGAAAAATAATCATGATCGATAAAAGAATCTCTTATCAAATGAAACAAAAAAATTACTCTATAATCTGGATCATGATAAAAGAAATATCAAACGAACAAAAAATTACATTAGAAGGATTATGATTCATAAAGAAAAAAAAACTTGTACCAAATGAAACCTATAATTCAATATTAACTTTTACGATTTTTCATTGAGATCGTGATTGTCACAAAAATTGTGACAAAATAATATTTGTTTTAAATAGGCTTGATATCTATTTGGTGATGTTGGACCTCAAAATACTTGTGGAGCATTCCTAGATTGATTTTTCCTCACAATCTAATGTAGAGCAGCATCATCTATCTTTTACTAGTTAATAGTTATGGATTGCTCTAGGTTTATGGTTTAGGGTAAAGTTCTAATATTTCTTGATTCTTCTAGGTTTATTACATCAAATGGCTTCTTTAGAGGGGGACAAGGTCCCAATGTTATCAAACGAGATGGATTCACTGACCATTGAGCTTCAAGAATCCAATAGGCGGAGGTTTTCATCACGAACACGGAGTGCTTCAATGTCAATTAATGTGAACACCACACAGCCCCATGAAAACCAAGGTAACTTTGTGAGCCATTCTGGTCCATTGGGGAATGTTACAAAAACTGCATTCACACCAACGAGTGGTCTATTCAAGATTTTCACGCCTACCACATCGGTTGTCAATAGCAAAAAGGAGCATCTATTGAAGTCTGGCCAACTGGGAGTCTGTAATGATCCTTACTGTACAACATGCCCGACTTATTCCAGCAATAAAACGCAAGAGCAGTCAAGACCTTTGATCATGTATGACTCTAAGGTGATGTCATTTCTTTGCATATAACCATTTTATTTTTTTCACATAGAGTTGTCATTTATATATGTGTTGTTTTGCATTTGATTTCTACCTTCCTAAAATTAAAAAAATAAAATAAATCAATAAATAAACAAGAAAAAACATAGTTTATTGAGTTTAAGCGGGGGCCAAGGCTATGGGGTGTCATGCTAGTTCTCCTCTACTAAAAAAAACATAGTTTATTGATTAACTGTAAACTCATTGCAGAGTTCTGTATTCAGTTCACTTAGTGAAATTTCATATTTAGTTGACGATCATAAATTTCCCGTGATACCAGGAATTTTTTTCCCACTGTCTTCATTCACATACTTCTTGGTTATGATGGGTTTTTCTCAAATAGGATTTGTAGATTTTCACTTATAGCATCTATTAACTATTGATGATTTTATCCCTTCTTCTAGCCTAGCGGTAAAAAGAGAAGGATATCCCCAGCCTCCTTGGAGGTTGTGGGATCGAGCCCGTCAGGCGGCAAGTTCCGCTCGCCTAGTTAATTGGTTAAGTGGGTTTAAGAGCTATGTGCTTAACCCGCGGGGATTAGTCGCACTCCGAAGGAGAAGCAAAACCCAGCGTTCTTAAAAAAACAAAAATTATTGATGATATTATGGTTATTAAAGTATGTTAATGCAGTTTGTCTTCATTGTGCTTATTCTGCAGTTCTATAACATTCTTTATGGGGATTCAGAAGGAAGGGCACAAGGGATCTTAACTTCTCTACGGAAATTTATTCCTGTTGTCATGAACCCTCATACTAAGCATGTTAAGCAGTGGAACAAATTCTTCGCATGCTCTTGTTTATTCGCCGTCTTCCTGGATCCATTATTCTTCTTCTTGCTGTCTGTGCACGAGGTATATCATGTCAGCTACACTATATGCTCAAATTCAATTATGTAACTATCACTCATGTATTATGTAATCTATTATTGTTGGAAGTATTATACATCCATGCCTAGTTCTATTGGTTTCATCTCATTGAAAATTTGGAATTAATCCTTTTCCACTGTTTTGTTTTTTTGTCTACGACACATAATCATCTAAAACAGTTGAAGAGTAACTTGTTACCATGATAGCTATTTCGATGAAAATGAAAGTTATGAATCTTTTTGCTTGATGTTTCAGTTTTAAGATGCCATTTGTGCGTATGACTTTCCTCTTGTGACCTGCATTTTTGTTGATATATTTGTTAAAATTCAAACTAGGCAGTATTTTATTCTATTTCTAATTGTGGAATTTTTTGATAGAAAGAAATAGATACTCTTGACATATTATTCTCTTAATATGTTATACCTATTACACAAATATAGGAACTGATTTTCCTTTTTGGTTGAGAGAAAAATCTGTTAGGATAATTTATTGATAAGGTAGGAAAATATTAGCCCTAACCCATAAAAAGCTCTCAAACTACCTAAAAATTCAAAAGAGACCTGAGTATACAAAGACACGTTCCTTCAAAGAAACTGATTCCCTAAAATATCTCAACTAATTTATTTTAACTTTCTATAAATCAGAATCCCTAAAATATCTCAACTAATTTATTATAATATATTTAAAACTAAATTAGAGAATAAAATAAAATAAATCTAGTTTGACCTTTTCATTCTCCCAGTCCCTCAAACTGGGCAGCATATTCTTCAAAGCCAAGAACTAGGAGACCCATGAGTGACTTGATTTAGTCCAAAATGAAGACTTTCAGAAGTACTTGATTCAACTTTCCAGGACTGCATCCACATGTTGTGGAGTGTCTGCAATGTGGGGTCCTCTGTATTGGCATAGTCGTAGTTGAAATATTGCCAAAACTTTCAATTGTAATAATTTGGCCTTAAACTGAATTGAGCTGATAATTTTGACCTAAACTGAGGCTCAAATTGGCTTTCTTGGATTATGTTCAAGTGATAAAATAAAGCTCAAAGTTGAATTGGGCCTAAATGACTCGTATGTGTGGAGTCTGGGAGGGAGCGAGTTGTATTTTTTTTTTCTAGATGGTGGTGTCAAGTTTCCTTTCGATAAGATGCCGGAGAATGTTTAGGGTAAATTAGAAACCCTAAAATATCTCAACTAATTTATTCTAATATATTTTAAAATAAATTAGAGAAAAAATGAAACTAGTTCCACATGGAAGTCCTCAAATCCACTCTTTTGAGTTGAATCAAGTTCTTCTAAGCCTCCTCGTTTAAACTAAAATTTACCATTTAGCTTGAGGGGAGTGAAAATATCAACCAAGGCTTATTGTGATAGCTTTCCGAGGCACATTTTAGAGATCAAAATTTTCCTATTGTAATAGTTTTCCATGAAGGTGCACATTTTACTCCAACGAAGAAGGTGCACAGTTCTGAGATCACAAATAGCTTATTCCTAGAGCAGTTTAAGAGAGAGACTCAATGCAGCCAAATCTCACTTGCCTCAATTTGGCAGCACAATTGTTTTGCTAAGTGCCATGTTGACCCAACCAAGCTTCAGCTTCAACTTATGTTCCATGCTCACATGGAGAATGACCCAAACTTTTCAAGGACTATCGTATGATTAAAATGTAAAGCCTCATCCACATTTAGAATTAAACATCATTTTCACTTTTCCTCTATGTTCTACCATTCCTGCAACCATGACAGTTTTTAAAGTCATTAAGTTTCATGATTTCCGGACAAGCTTTAGAGACTTTTGATTTTTTCGCATGTCATTCTTGTACATGTTAATGTTTTGGAGATGATTTCTTCCATGGAACATAATGATGCGTTTGTTGTCTTTGCTCATCTTTTAGTTTTATTTCCATCATATATGTTCTTTATCTGTATCCTCCATTCTCATTGTTTCCAAGTTATGACCAACTAAAATTTATTATTATTATTATAGAAGTTTCACTTAGTAACTCATATTCTGATTCCCTTTGGCTTGTGTTGTTCTGTCCAAAAGCAGAAAAATAAGTGTATAGTTATTAGTTGGACTGGGACAATGGCAATAGTTATCCTCCGAAGCATAACGGATTTCATCTACTTCCTACATATTCTGCTTCAGGTAAGTTACTTATTATTGAGATGCAATGGAACCTGAAATGTATTCTTTGGCTTTATAATGTTCCAGAATAACATTAATAATTATGTTAGAACTTGTATTTGGCAGTTTCGGCTAGCTTATGTTGCCCCAGAATCTAGAGTATTTGGTGCTGGTGACTTAGTTGACGATCCCAAGGAAATTGCCCTGAATTATCTACGTGGATACTTTCTTGTGGACTTCTTTGTAGTATTGCCTCTTCCTCAAGTAAGGCTTCTAACTTGCTTTATACGGATGTTTCTTCAACTATTCTAGACACATTATCCAAAATTTTCATATTTGAAACTAGATAGATTGTAGGAAAGCAAGTTATGATTGATTTACAATGTGGGAAAGAGTCGAAAGACCAAAGAACTAATGATGTTTGAAGTTCCTAGATGATCAATTATTGTGGAGTTTGGAGTCCCTAGGGCCAATTTCCACCTACTTGATTCTCATGGAAATTTATCACCATTTAATTGTCTCCGTTGTTTGTCTATATATTGTACTATTTCATCATTTGTGGTAAAATGACTTTCAATAGTACAAGAAATTCGTCTTCTTTCATCTACACTTGTCTCACAAATTTTTTTATGATGTAAGACAACTTAGACTTCAGTTGTACCATGTCAACATAAAAGAGGCACCGACATAAGCTTGAGTAAATTTATTAATTTTACTTGATTTTGTTAAGTTGTTTTAAATATTGATTCAGGCTTTATTAGCACAAACCTTGCTCGAGATGGTTTGAATTGATGTGTCAACTATTATTTGCATCATAGATGCACTCTGTTTGGCAATAATTCCCATGGTGAAGTTAATCATTTGTAATGATATTGAATGTAATTCTTTTTATTAAGAAAGTATATGATCACTGTGAAAAAGTTGTTTAGATTGCGAAGAATAAAATGGCCTAACACATTTGATCTCTTGGTGATTGTTGCCATAATCACGTTATTCATCTAATAATCTTTTCTTTGTGTTGCGAGTTCCTCTCCTTGTCCATGACTTATTATAGTTATTTTTTCTTTGTAGATTATCGTATTAACTGTCCTACCTAAGTTATTGGGAGTGTCTGGAGCCAATTACTCAAAGAATCTTCTACGAACAGCAATCCTGCTTCAGTATATTCCACGGCTATTTAGGTTTCTACCATTGGTCGCTGGTCAATCTCCAGTTGGCTTCATATTTGAATCTGCTTGGGGTAACTTTGTCATAAATTTACTCACTTTTGTATTAGCTGGCCATGTTGTGGGATCATGCTGGTACCTGCTGGGGTTGCAGGTGGGCTCCTTATGTTTCCTTCTACTATTATTTAAAATCATATGTGCATTTATTGCTTAGAACGTGTATGAACGAACACTAGAAACACAAAAAAAAACCTATAACGACAGTTAGAGGCTATAATCTCCACTAGCTGATGAAGTGGAAGAAACCGATTGTAATGTAAATCTCTAATCCAATGTAAAATAATTAAACAGGAATATTATTGGAAAAAATATCTTGCATAATGGAAATCTTTTTATATAGTTATAAGATAATATGCATGGCCAAAACTTTCTAAAACACTTTCATTACATTGTAACTAATAAACATCTGACTCAGAAAAGTATTGCTACATGAACTGTAATTGCTATTTTATTCTGTCTTATCCTAAGTAATTGTTAATTTCAACTATCTTGGGCATTTTAATGAATCCAACGTTTACAAATGTTTTTGTTGGCTTCATGTCGTTTTTTCTGCTTTTGCTTCCTTGATTTTTTCCTTCTGTTCTCTTGATTCGGCTTTGTCGCTCAAGCGACTTATTCATTTATTTATATATACATATATATACATACATATATACATATATGTATACATATATATATATATATATATACATATATACATATATATATATATATATATATATATATATATATATATATATATATATATATATATATATATATATATATATATATATATATATATATATATATATATATATACATATATATATATATATACATATATATATATATATACATAATATATATACATATATATATATATACATATATATATACATATACATATATACATACATATACATATATATATATGTATATATGTATATATGTATACATGTATACATGTATACATGTATACATGTATACATGTATATATGTATATATGTATATATGTATATATGTATATATATGTATATATGTGTATATATGTATATATGTGTATATATGTATATATGTATATATATATGTATATATATATATGTATATATATATTCTGTGACTGTTTAAGAAAAAGAATTTTCTTCATTTTAGTTGAATATTCTTCTGGTTGAAAGTTCCGGAATGTTCATCAAAAAGCTTTAATCTTTTCTGTTTGTTTGGTCAGAGAGTTAATCAATGTCTTCGAGATGCATGCTATGTCTCTGGAACCAATGATTGCAAGGTGTTCATTGATTGTGGATATGTGGAAAACATTGAAAGACTGCCCAACCCCGCAAGGCAGAACTGGACAGTTAACACAAATGCAACTGCATGCTTTGATCAAGATGGTTACCCTTATGGGATATATGTCCAAGCTGTCAATCTCACAACGGAGAAACATAGTGTCCTCACCCGTTATATTTACTCGTTGTTTTGGGGATTTCAGGTAATTTCTTTTGTTTCATTTTAGTTGTAAGTTGCTGGTGACTTTCTTAGTTTCTTTATTATAGTTTTGTGACATTTACAAGAAAAAACATCTAGTTCTGATGCTTCTTGATTTTTAAGACCCATAAAAATGGATGAACAAAGAAACAAATGAAGAAATATCCTTGACTTAATATGCTACTCCATCTATTTTTCAGGGCACATGTAGTGTTACAGAACTTCTATGTAGGATCTTTAGTAACATGGGAAGTAAACTAGCTTCTAGTTAATTGATATTCTTATATATAAGGTGTCTTTTACATCTAACTATCTAATCTTGTTAATACTCTAACATCACTACTACAAACTAATCAGTTCATTCTGACAACTTGTGCCCACTCCATCTATTAGTTACTAGAACCTTCTAATTCCTTTCATATCAATCGTTCATTATATGCAATCTCTAACCTTCGAAACTTAATCTAACATTTGTATCATAATCTTCTTCAAATTGTTCATTTAAGGAGAATTGTGATTTTCAAAGTGAAGTTGTTGGATAACATTCAGGAAAAGTGTATTATTTAGTAATGAGTTTATCCTATACACTTCACATATTCTTCCCTTAATGAAGCCAACATTTCTGAGTGGATAAAGTGTCACTATCATTAAAAAATATCCATCCCTTAATGTATGAAATATTTCCTACATATATTCTTATTGCAATCAATTTGAATGAATTATATGTCACGGCCTGAGGAAGTACTAGGGGTCAATGGGATGAGAAATGGTCATTGGTTGATGGGCCTAAGAAGAGGTGATTAGAGGTTCTAAATAATCCTCCAACAGATGGGGATCATGTTATGAGAGTTGGTGAGTCAGTTTTTAAGTGATGGGTTGTAATCATTTACCCCACTATTAGCAGTATCTTTAATTTCGTACAAGTAGAAGCATTGAATTGTTTGGTACAAGGAAAGAGAATATTGAACAAAAGAAAACTATATTTTTTGGTGTATAATCTTGATACACGGGCAAGACGGTCTCTTTCGTCAACTTGCGGCTATTTGCAAATAAAATAAGATTAATACAAAAGGAAATCTGATATTTTGTTTTGGTAATACAACTAGTAAATATTGTGACAATATTTTGAAGGCCCTTGGAGAGTTTTGGACAAGATATTGGAATTGACCCAGTTGAAGCTTATTTAAAGGTGTAACCGGACACTTTAGAAAGCTGAAGTTTTTGCCTTGAGAGCATCGCTTCTCGTCAAATTCTGTATCTGTTTGGGTTTCAGGAGACTAAATGTTATATAAACTCGTGTCATAACCTTAAACTATCGTGATGTAATTTTTGTTATGATCTCCTCAATAATATTTTCTCTACACTGGGGACGTAGCTAAGTTTTATTTTGGTGAATCACGATAAATTCGTGTATTTCTTTATTATTTTTTGTCATCTTTCGCATTCTGTTCTAACAGACTAGTTATGTATTTCCCTATTTATATATCAGTTATTATCCTGGAATATAAATAAAGTCAGGTTGCGTTGTTGGTGATGTGCTGCAATATTCATAGTAAAACATGGAATAAATACACGAATAATCTAACTAACTTTTATGCAAAGATACTCGAATCATCAATTTAATTACACATGTGGATTGGGAAAATATGTGAGAATGACTTGATTATGCCTTTCTTATCTTGGGTTGCTTTTCTTAACTTGCTTGGCTTGTTTTGTTTTTTTGTCAGATGTGTTAAGATTTCTTGCTTTCGGTTTGTGATACTTAGTTTTCCACTTTTCATTGTTGTGTTTGCTATTAGCTTTTCATTTATAAAATAAGGCTCCTGTCCCTTCCAAAACAATAAAAGTTTGAATTGTTGAACGTGGGTTCATTGACACATAAACGCCCCTAATAAGAGTGTAAAGTCAAGCTAATAAAAGTTTGAATTGTTGAACGTGGGTTCATTGACACATAAACGCCCCTAATAAGAGTGTAAAGTCAAGCTAATTATTTCTTCATCCAATTTTCTCATGAGAAATATTTCTTTGTTTGTTTCTAATGGACAACAATATAACCTTTCACCTGTGGTCTTCAAGTGCTATCTCAATGTAATGTCTCATTTTATTATTTCAATTTCTTGCTTATGTTACAATTGAGTGTTCACGATAGACTCACCTAGTAACATATTCTTTGATTTGGATTTCAATGTAGCAAATTAGTACATTGGCTGGAAATCAAGTTCCAAGCTATTATGAATGGGAAGTACTTTTCACTATGGCTATAGTTGCCCTGGGCTTGTTGCTTTTTGCACTTCTAATCGGAAACATGCAGAACTTCTTACAATCTCTTGGACGCAGGTACTTGATTTGTTTGGTGCATTCCATCCCTATACAATTTTGATCATCAATTGTCCTTGGTGGTTTCTAATTGTGCTATGAAAAACGAGTATATTCAATTCTTATAAGATTTACAATGTCTAAATCTAATTGAATTTAGATTCATAGAATATTTTTCTTCATGTTTGAAGCTAATTCTATCATTCCTTGTTCTCAAACAAGTTATGAATATTGAGCATAGAAACTGCCATTGTACAATTCTATCATCATCATCTATTTATGCACATCATTAATCAAGAATACCAAATGTATCCTTAACTAACTTGTGTACTCTATTTATGCATCATCTAACTCTTTAGGGACTTTTTTAACCTATTATCCAAGAATGTTGGGACCCATAATTTCCTATCTTAATCCTCCATAACTAACTTGTGTACTCTATTTATGTACGGACTAATATCACTTTGCATTTTTTCAAGATCTTCAAGAACCATTCCAATCCTTAGATCTCCTTCCATGGATCCTAACAAGAAGTTGGGAATTGACCTCAAATCACACTAGTAGACTAGGACGGATACCAAAGACTTGTAGGTCAACTAATCTATTTGTCACATACAGGACGTGACATTTGTTTTGCAGTTAGCATAGTGAGCCAATTTATGTACAATCCTACTAAAGAATTCATAGAGGCCATGTATAGAATTTTGAGATCTCTCAAATTTGCACCATGGAAAGAATTTTTTTCACAAAAAAAAAATGATGAGAGAAAGATGGAAACATGATAGAATATCAATCTCTACCTACTGTTCACATATATGAGGCAATCTAATAACTAGTCTGAAATGAAAGGTTCTCAGGGTTAGGGTTTCTAATCTAACAGAGGTTGACAATGTGTATTGAAATGTTGGAATCGGATAATTATGAGGAAGGACAGACAGTCATTTAAGGAAGTCATTTAAGGAAGAGGTAATGAAGAAGGATCTCTATTGAAAGTTTAAAGACATTCGATACAATAAATGTGGATTGTACTGTGGGAAAAGACAGAGATACCTCTTAATTGATATTCAGGGGAGCACTTACAATTTTGTCAATCCAAGAGTGCTAAAAAAACTTTGTTTGGCACTTCTCGTACTATTAAATTAGTGGTGATAGTGGCGAATGGACATCAGTTGATTAGTGACAGTGAGTGTATTGGATTGAAATGGTCAGCTCAGGCTTACAATTCATTATTAATGCTAGCATCTTAAATATGATATTAGTTTAGGCATTGAATGGCTAATGACCCTTGAAAATATTAACTAGAACTTTCAGAGTTTAGTAATGACTTTCACACATTAAGGTGAGTAATTGAGACTACAAAGGGATTCTATCAATAAAGTTTCTATACTAGAAGGCAAAATATTGGAGGGAATAATCAAGAAAAAAGGGGCAAAAGGAGTAATGTTTAGTATTATTAACAATGAGGAATGCAATGCAGGGCTGAGGAATGCAACTCAGGGTTGTATCTATAGTGGCTCCTTCACCAAAAACTGATACTCATTATCATTTGAAAAAGTTAATGGTTGAGTTTAAGGATTTATTCTAGGCATCAACAACCCAACAACATTGCCTCCAATTCGGCACCACATTCGACTTAAAGAGAGTAAGAGAAATTAGTCTGAGGCCATACAGATATCATGTTCTTCAGAAGGATGAGATGGAAAGAATGATTGATAAAGGATGAGATGGAGAGAATGGAAAGAATGATTGATGAAGGATGAGATGGAAAGAATGATTGATGAAGGATGAGATGGAAAGAATGATTGATGAAATGTTAGAAGCATGTTTCATACACCCATTCTCTTCAACAGTGATATTAGTCAATAGAAAGAATCAAAGTTAGAGGCTTTGCGTTGATTACCGAAAACAGGTATGGTTATCATCAAGTTGTATGGTTATCATCAAGTTTGAATGATGCTTAATATGTTTTCAAAACAACTTTCTAAACACATGAAGAACATTATTGTAAAAATTTGAGAGAATATTTTATTGTTTGTGTTTGATTACATAAGAGGTCTAGTGATTAAATAATGAAAATTACATTTGCAGGAAAGGAAATGATTTAAATAGTGAATCAAATAAAATCATATGAATTGTAATTGATTTGTCAATCAGCATCAGATCTTCAATCAATTAACAATAGTCCATTCTTGGTCAATTAGTAAATCAATTGGTCTAATTGATTTGCTACTGACTTTTGGTATTTCCTTCCAAGGAAGATTGAAAGATAATTTTACACTCTTCAAGTTGGGTAATAGATGTTGAGCTTGTCCAACTTGGCACATACTTTCTCAATTCAAATTGGGAAGAGCTTTGATGGGAATGTTAACCGCCTAAGAGGAAAGGCCTTAGGCAGCTATGAGAGTGGAGAGGATGTTGCCGAGGAGATGAAAATGATCCATGATGAACTTAGTTAGAGGAGTGACTCTTGACTCCTAGTCTTAGGTCTTGGGTCTTGTTTCTTGTCACTTGGCTCTTTTGGCTCTTGGCTTTGCAACTCTTGGCTCTTGGCTTTTGCAACTCTTGAAGTGAAAAATGATCATTTTAGGTCAGATGAAATGTTGGAAAAAATCTGTCGAGACACGAAGACGATGCTCGATACAGATTCGACTGAAGTGCAGTTTCGAAACGACGAAACTGCCAAAAAAAAGAGATAAAAACGCATTGGGATTTGTGATAAATAATTTTATAAAAATTATGAGATTTTAGAATCATTTGAGTTCTCTTTCAATGGCTATTTCCACCATTGGAGGAGGCAACGGAAAAATGTGAACATGTTTCTTTAAGATGGAAAAACCTGCTCTGATACCATGTAGAAATTTAAGAGAGAATATTTTATTACTTGTGTTTGATTAAATAAGAGGTCTAGTGCTTAAATAGTGAAAATTACATTTGCAGGAAAGGAAATAATTTAAATAGTGAATCAAATAAAATCATATGAATTGTAATTGATTTGTCAATCAGCAGCAGATCTTCAATCAATTAGTCTAATTGATTTGCTACTGATTAATATTTTATTCTCGGTCAATTAGCAAATCAATTGGTCTAATTGATTTGCTACTGACTTTTGGTATTTCCTTCTAAGGAAGATTGAGAGATAATTCTACAATTATGGACTTGTTGTGATATATTTTGGACTAACAAATGCACGTTCTACGTTTCAAAGAAGGATGAATGTCATTTTTAAACCTCATAAAGTTAATTTGTCCTGTTTTTTTCGATGATATATTAATTTACAATAGGACTTTGAAGGAGTATCTCAAACATTTTATTATGGTTTTGGGAGTATTCTGACAACACCAATTGTTGCTTAAATATTCTAAGTGTGGTTTTGAATGTTCAGAAGTAGATTATCTGGGACATGTTTCGCAAAATGGCGTGAGAGTGGATACGTCTAAGATTGCAGCTATCAAAGCATAACCAAAGCCTAATCATTTGAAACAACTTTGGGGCTTTTCAGGATTGATGAGATTTATCAGAAATTGTGGGTCAATTGTTCTGACATTAAAACCTTGCTTAAAAAAAGGAAAGTTTCAATGGAATGATGAAGCTACAATTGCCTTTGAAGAGTTGAAGAAGGATTTGTGGTTGAAACAGACGCAAGGTACATGGATGGGAGCAATTTGATACAGCAAGGACATCAGTTAGCTTTACTCCTCAATGGGTTAAGTCCTAAACTACATGTCTTGTCATTTTATGAATGAGAAATGTTAATTGTACTACATGACATTAAGAAATGGAGTTATTTGTAATTCAAGCCATTTATCATCAAAGCAGATCACGAGGCATTAAAGCATTTGGGTTTTGAATTTCAGCTCAATATAGAAATGGTAATATACATTTGGGCAGATTCCCTTTCCATAATTAAACCCGACAGATTCTCCTTCTGAATTCTCTTCAATATTGATGAAAAAAATTGTGAACTCTTGGGATAAAACAGGAATTTGAAGGATATTATTAACATATTGGGGTTGGATCCTTATGGGGTCAAAGGATTCTCATTCATTAATGGACTATTGAAAAAAGATGGTCGCATTGCAGTTGGAGTTGAAGAAGATCTGAGAACATATGTTATATCCACTATGTATAATTCTTCAGTGGGAGTACATTCGGGCGTCATGGTTACATATCAAAAGTTGCGAAAAGTCTACTATTGCGGAGCATGGAAAGAGATGTACGTTAATTTGTTAGAAATTGTTTATAGTATCAACAATAGAAATGGGAGCATCACGAACAGAAAGGACTTCTTCAACCTTTGGAAATTCGTAAATCTATTTGGAGTGATATGTCGATGGATTTCATTGAGGTGTTACCTAAATCTTAAGAACAATCGGTCATTTTTATGATTGTTGATAGACTCTCTAAGATGTCTCATTTTTATTAGCATGAGCCATCCTTATATTGCCAGCTCTGTGGCTCAAGTATTTATCGATCAGGTATTCAAACTTCATGGTATGCCACTTACTGTTACAACCTTAGATATGCGGCCTCGGTCTTGGCTTGATTGTGGATGGCCAGGACCGAGAGGTGCCTAAAAAGAGTCGCGGTGTGCGACATGGCACCGGAAAGAAGAGGCGAAGTGCTGAAGCAAACAACTTTCTGTCAGGGCTTGAGTGCGGAATGCCAGGACCGAGAGAAAGGCGCCGAAGTGGAGTCGTGTGCGGGCGACTTAGGCACAAGGTGTTAGCAAAGCGTTTGTCATGACATGATTGCGGACTGCCAGGACCGAGGGGATGCCTAGAAGTCATGTGAGTGCGACATGGGCATAAGAGTGACAACGGCCAGCGCATTGAGAGTTCGTGCTTGGAGAGCGGAAAAATCGGACTGGCTGGTGACGGTTAGAAGAGGACCGGTGATGACCAGATGGGGGACCCGAAAATGTAGGCATGATGAGCTGAGAACCCGGAAATGTCGGCATGATGGGCTGAGGATGCGGAAATGTGAGATGATGCGTTGAGGACCGGAAATGTCGGCAAGATGAGCAGTTGTGGCGGAAAAAGTCAGCAGCAGTTGGACTGGTGGAAAACGTGGGTATAGTGGACGGTTACAGCTCACTACCCACGTCCAACAACTTGGTGCGCAGCTAGGACCGATGGTAAACGTGGGGATGGAGTTAGTGGGCGGTTATGACCCACTACTGGCAGTTAAGACCCACGTTTTACAGCAATTGCCTGACAGTTATTTTCCACTCCCAAAATCAGTTATTTTCCTAGGCAGATTGTTACTCTTTAGGACTATAAATATCTCTTGAGTTGCACAATGACGTTTAGTTGGATTTTGGGGTAGAAAAATATCCACAGCTAGTGAGAGTCATTTTATGTGCAGCCAAGAGAGTTTGTAGCCTCTTTGTAATTGTTATTTGTGAATGAATAAAATTATAAAGTTAGGCGTTGTCCGTAATCTTTGTTTCTCTTTGTCTTTCATACTTTATAAATTGTGTTGGTGAGTTGGCTGATTATTTTGGTGAGCGAAATAAGCCGCACAAGGGGTGAAAAATTATATAAAATTCGCTGCGTATAAAACCCCCTGTGACACTTACCATCGTTAGTGATATAGACAAGATATTTTTGTAGCATATTCTGGAAGAAGTTAAATTTTGTAAGTTTAGAAGGGATACAACAAGTTAAGTTTACAACTTATCATCCTCAGATGGATGGTCAAACTGAAGTTGTTTACCGGAGTGTTGAAACTTATCTATAATGTATGGCAGGTCAGAAACCTCAATCTTGGGCAATGACTTTCCTTAGCTGAGTGGTGGTACTATTTTCCTTTCAGCTACCTTGTCAACTCTTTACGAGATTGTGTATGGCTAACCACCTCCTATTCATTACCCATACTTAGTAATGGACCTCCTATTCATTACCCATACTTAGTAATGGACTTACGTATTGAAGTAGCTGATCGCATTTGTCATCTAGAGCTAGAGAGAAGGTCATTAAACTACTACATTGATTTCACCTTCAATGTAACAGCAAGTTGATAAGAAACGGGTGAATTGTGTTTTTCTTTTCCCCGAATCTATTCTCTATAATGAAAGGCAATTGTAATGTTATGTTTACATATGACATGGCTCCCTATTTGTACACGATAGGGGTTGCCTTACATTTAGGCTAAAGGCCTGTTTGAAATTAGATAAAGAAAAACATTAAATGATTACACCTGAGAGCCAATTAGTGCAACAACAAGAATAATGGAAATTGTGTTGTTTCTTTTGACATATGAAGGAAACTCCAACAAAGTCAATTATATATCCAACATACCTTCTCATTTTCTCATGTATTGAAACCTTATTTTAAGGGACCAAATTAAACATCATCCAATGGAGGGTGACTACTTTCACTCAACAATTTATAGACCAGACTGGAAGTAGATAAGGTCAAAGTCATACTAAACTGTCACAATTAAAATTGCTACAGCTATTAAAGAAATTATGACGGTTAGTTTAGGGTTGTTACTATAAATCCAGTTATAACCTTAAGAGATTATATATTTTGGACAGATTAGCCTTAGTTTTCTTTAGAATAAATAATCTAAATCAATGAAAAAGTCATTTCTTACTCGATTCAAGGGATAAATAGGGCACATTATTTTGTTTCTTGCATTAAACTTTGTGCTGAATGTAACGTGCTCACATAAATTGAAATGATGGGTGTATTAGTAGTTTTCCTAATGAATATGACGATTCTCTTGTCTAATTTCTTTTCAGGAGATTAGAAATGTCACTAAGGCGTCGTGATGTGGAGCAGTGGATGAGCCACAGGCGATTACCACATGAGCTAAGAAGGTCAAATTGTTTACTTCTTTTTTCTTATATATTTTTTATGTTGTCCCATGTTTCATCCCGCATGAAATCCTAGTACTTCCATTTCTTAATACTTCAAATCCATGTGTACTTTTTTTGATTTATTGTCATTTTATACACATAAAGAAACTTGATTCACTATACAACATGTCTTTGATTTTGTAGTGGCATTTTGATGCTTATGGTATTTAAATATGAGCACCTTCTTTTCAAGGAAATTGTTCTTTCAATTCCCAACATGACAACAGCTTCTTTGTAGAGAAAGATTCATTGTTTTTCCTTGTATATCAAATCCATAAAGAAGCGTTGACATACAACTTTTCTAAATCAATGAAGTGCATGTTTGTTGTATAAAATACACATTGGTCATGGCAGTGCAATGTTGTGCTAGTCTCTACAGGTAAACCCCTGTTGAATTATCCATCGGTTGAGAAAACCTGAAACCCTGAGTACCATAAAAGTATTTGAAATCGAAACCGGATTCGATTGTTTCCTTAGGGGTAGATGGCGCGATAAATGAAAGTTTGGAAGAGGTGACAATTCCATCCGATCCTATTCTCACGTCCAAATGAGGCAAAGCAACTCCCCAGCTGAATGTGGTTGGAGCTACCTTTTTCTGTAACTCGTTACTAGACTCTTGTGAAATTGCAAGGCAGAGCCCCACCACTCACTTGGGTCGAAATTCCTCTTCCATGTTGACCTCTCTAAGTCATTAATACTCTTAGCTCATTCTCTGTTTCTCCAGGAAGGCACATAAATATTCATTGTTTCCTTTTAATTTAAATAGTTATTTGATTTTGCTGATATTATTTATTTTTCCATCATATGATTTTAATGCAAGTTGCCATCTTCCTGCTTTGGTATTGCCATTGGCATGAGGTTGGCCTTAATTTCTTTGAGGGATTTTCCGCTTCTCCTTGTGTAATGCTTGTCATCTTTTCCTTTACTTTATCCATTTGCCCCTAATCTCAACCCTGAGTGAAAAGCCATAACAATAAGTCAGGGCAGTACTTACTTTTGTTTCGATAGCTTTTTCAATGTCTCAGGTATGAGTGAAAGCTTGTATTAGGTAGTAGTAGTGTTTGAAAGATAATTTTATATTTTGTCCATCTGTCGATATTGTTCCTTACTTGGGGTACATATATCTCCAAAATGCAGGCATGTTCGAGAAGCTGAACGTTATAATTGGGCTGCCACAAGAGGAGTAAATGAAGAGATGGTGTTGGAGAATTTGCCTGAAGACCTCCAGAGAAAAATACGCCGGCACCTATTCAAATTTGTCAAGAAGGTATCTTCAAATTTTGCCAAGTGTCTTTACCATATGGTTACTAAATACACTAAAATCATAGCGTATTAAAAACTATTATCCTTATAACCGGTAACAAACACCCCTTAATGTTGGCAAGAGAAGTCATTGTTTGAACCATGTTAATTGCAATTTGAATTGCAGGTTCACATATTTACTCTAATGGATGAACCAGTCCTAGATGCTATCTGTGAAAGACTACGACAAAGGACATATATAAAAGAAAGTAAAATCTTGTACAGTGGTGGTCTGATCGATAAAATGGTGTTCATTGTTCGGGGAAAAATGGAGAGCTATCAAGGAGATGGGATCAAATCCTCTCTATCTGAAGGGAGTGTTTGCGGTGAAGAACTCCTTAGTTGGTGCCTTGAACATTCTTCAACAAGTAAAGGTTAGTTAGGTTCTATAACAAAACTTAGTAGATGATACATATGGATAACTACAATAAAATATGATTCATAGATGGACGAAAGGGCAGTAGCAGAATTCCTAGCCAAAAATTGCTCAGCAACAGGGATGTGAAATGTGTAACAAATGTAGAAGCATTTATTCTCAGAGCAGCTGATCTTGAGGAAGTCACTAGTCTCTTTGCCAGATTTTTGAGGAATCCAAGAGTTCAAGGGGCCATAAGGTCAGTCAGTTTCATGAAAATATATTTGGAAATTAGTTTTTTGTTTTATTTTTATCATTGTCAGATTGTTTTTTTGATGTTGATCTAGATTATATAATGTGATTTTTGTTGTTTCATTTGATATAAAATCATTTTATTGATGTGACCCAAATTATACTGTAATTTGCTTCATTTGGTAAACAAGAAAATTTCTCGATTTTTTTATAGATCATTATAGTTTTTAGTAAACTTAACAAATATAGATTTTTTGGATAATGATATGAAAATATTTGATATCAAAACAATTTCTTCATATCAAATCTTTCTAAATATCGAAGACAACAAAAAGAAATGTTAGTATAAATATCAACTTAACAAAGTAGAAGAAGCTGACTTTTTGTTTTTTTATACTAACATAATGCTTTCTTTTTGTTGTCTTGGATGGATTCAAATCCTCCTTTATTCTAACATGCATTCTTACTTATTGTGTGTGATCAATCAATCAATCAGGTACTCATCACCATACTGGCGAGGTCTTGCTGCAAGCCGCATACAGGTGGCATGGAGGTACTGGAATAGGCGTTATAATCAAAAGCCTTGCAGATAATATTTTTGAATTGAGCAAACCAATGATTGATAGGTCAGAAGGGTGACATTTTGGTAATGTGCGCTAGTATGTAATTTTCTTAATAGGATGTGTTTGGTCGACTCTTCAACTGTGTAAGAATTTCTCGATGATTTGTTATTTGTGTAAAAGTTATATAATGAGGTTGATTGGGACATTAATAGTACAAATCTTTCTAAAAGAAAATAGAATATTCTTTTTTTGGAAAACAGTTTAGCACACAATAAAATTAAGAAGCTCAAAATTTGGGAGGGTTAAGAATCAAAATTAGACAAATCCTAATTTTGATTATAAGATAACAAACAATGACTCTAGAGTTTTTGAATTGAAGCAATTAAACAACAGTACAATCAAATATTACAATTAACGTTCTTAATCTTTGTTGTTACTTTCATATTTGCCTTGTAGGTCATCCTACTTTTTTTTATTTTCTCTTCTTCTCTCATACTTCACAAAAGGTGATTGAATTGTAGCAGATGATGTCTATTTGTTTCTATTGTTTAGCCTAACTCTATATGAACTGATAAAATGAATTATTTTCCAGAATTTCAGGGATTTTATCAATATTTTAATCTGCTTTAATTTGTATTTGTATGCATGATCCTCTACTTTCTTTTCTGTATTTTTTTCATACTTCATTAACTTTCAACTGGAATTGATCTTGATAATATATGTCTTTGATTTTGAGAACTTCATTAGCTCCCTCATTGTTTTCACTGACCAATATACTATTTTTTCGTATTCTTTCTTATTATTTAGGTTTCAATCTTGAAGATAGTGTATATTCAATTGGACGATTGTTTGCTGTATTTTTTCTCTTTGTTGAACACAACCTCTCATTTCTTTGAATGTATCAGTAGTTTTGTGATTTGATTTTTAAGCCCAAAAAGGTTTGTTTTTTCATTATATCAAACTTTATATATTCTTTCATTTTCCCCGTTTTTTACTATATTTTTTTTCAGAATTTTTATCAACAATTGGTTTTTTACCTTTGTTGCATTTCTATATTTCCTAGATAATTTTTTTAACAATCCTATCAATTTCTTTTACAGATGCCTCTCTTAAACCTTCCATCATAAATTCTTTGACTTCATTCTTATTCATTTTCTTTCTTCCCATTTTAATGAAGAACTTAACACATCAATAAAACAATAACAGAATAGGGTACACTAGAAACCTTAAGGGGTCGTTTGGTACGTGTTATTAATTATATAAGTATAAGTTGTAAGGAGGTATAAATTGTATAGGGTATTAAGAGGTATAAATTATATATATTATTAGTGTTTGGTTGGAATGATAAAAAATGTATAAATTATATAAGTTTTATAATTTTGTGTTAGGTTGATGATATAAGAATAGTAAAAAGAGAAATAATATTTTATTTTTGTATTTATATAAATTATTTTAATGTTTAAATAAATTTTTATTATTAATTATATTTTAACTAATAAAAATATATTTAATTATCTTATAAATAATTTAAAAAATAAATAATAATTATATATATATATATATATATATATATATATATATAATTTCTTATAATTAGATAAATATTATCAATAATTAATATTAATAAATATATAATAATAAAATCACAAACAAATTAATAAAAATGAATAATTTGTTCAAGTCTTCTATTTTTGCTGGAGAGATGTTATAAAAAAATTATTTTAAAATAAATAATAATTATTTTGTAATTTAGATTAAAAATGAAAAATAATTTTTTTTTTTAAATTATTAAACTAATAAGTATTTAATAGAAGAGATAAATAATAATAATTATTATTATTTTTATACTAATAATTATAAAACAAACATTAAATTTCTTTTAAAAAAAAATCAAAATTTTTAATTTTCAAATAATAAAATTTATAAAATAATTTTATTTTCTAAAAACATGTAAATAATAAATACTCAAAATTAAAATATATTTAAAATTTAATAATTAAATTTAATAAAAGATTAAATAATAAACTAATAAAGGTTAATATTATAAAAATATGATTAAAAAATAATAATAAGAATTTAATAACCTTGTAACAGGTGTGGGGTGTTATAACTTATACCCTTTTAAGGTATAAGTTATACCATTAATTTTACTGTAAATATAAAACTAATATAACCAAACACATGTATAATTTTACTATTTGTATAGTTATCCTATCCTAACAGGATTATACCTTCTACCAAACACTGCCTAACTATAACAGAACAGGTTAACTAGAAATCATAATTTTTCAACCAAGCTCTACAGATGAATGATCGACCTAGCTATTAGAGTCAATACCGTACAGATTGTGTCGATCGTGTGCACGTTCTTGATTTGACAAACGACCATAAGCGACTAGCAACCACGACCACAACAAGATACTGTACCGATCTTTCCGTTCGTGCTGATCATGTCGATCATGCGTTGTGGTGAAGTATTAGGGTTTGGTATTAGAATATTATTCTTATTTAAACGTATTCAAACCACATCTTAACTGTAAGATTTTGTTCTCACTATCTTTTTCCTACAAACAATGATACTTTTATTAATGAAGGAGGTTGCAGTGTACATGATGAGAAACATTAAAGAAAAGGATCATAAACAAAGACACTATGAAAGACTGTAAAAGAAGAGAATTGTAGATGAAAATTAAATAAAAAATCATGATACGAAGTAATAAAAGGACGGAGTAAACGTGTATTCCTTAGGGTTTCAACTTATGGTAGAATGGTGCTTTCATCATCAAGATTAAGATAATTGATGATGGAGTGCAAATGAGTAGATTCGCTCGATCAAAACTAGACATGAGTTTGACTTTGACTAATCTCGTGACAACTCGTTTAATATTCGAGCTCGAAGTCATATAATGTTTGCTCAATAGCTTGTCGAACTTTGGTTTGATAATATATAATATTTTTATTTATTTTAATATTAAAATTTAAATTTAAAAAAAATATATTTATTTCCTCTCTCTTTGCAAAGCCATATAAAAGGCCACAGTAAATATAATTATATTGAGAAATAATATATATAGCACTCTATACTAAGGGCACTTGCACTAGAAGTGCTAAATTTTATACCTAAAATAATATTAAAAAATACATATATCTATTTTACAACATCTCAATTCAAAATACTCTACAACAGCATTTCTATCTATATACCTATAACATTAAAATATTTATTTTTTGCAAAATTAAAAAACAACTTGTAACTACTTTTTAAAATTGAAACGGCTATATTCCAATGCCTATATTTCAAATTCAAATCCAACGTCTATATTTCAATTTCAAATTTAAATTCCAACGCCTATATTTCATTGGCATGTTCTATAAAAAAAATTGAGATTCAAATTTCAAATTCTATAAAAAAAAAATTGAGATTTCCTAGAGAGATCGAAAACAATTTATCATTCAATCCTATAACAAGCCAAGAAACTTGAGCAGATATAAAAAAAAGAAACGAACAGAAATTTCAAAAGCAAAATCCGCAATCTAGGAAACAGACCCTAGAAAACAACACACAAAAAAGAGAGAGAGAGGAAGACGGGATACCTGGTTGGAAAGCTGGAAGAAGTCAAAATCCGTATCTTGAGCAAAACTAAGGAACTTTTCACTCCTGCTAATCACTGTAGAGCATTAACGTTTTCTAGATCTCTCTATAGCTCAAGCCTCTCTTCTCGTTATTTCTTTTCATCTCTACAGCGAAAGTTTTAAAACTTACGTTTGGAGGAGAAAAGAACCTACAGTGTTGGAAAGAACCTATGCTTTCTCTGCTATGCGGAAAAAAAAGATGAGAGAGAATAATGTTCCCGCCATTTTTGAAAAAAAAGATGAGAGAGAATAATGTTGCCGCCAGTTTTGAGTATAGAACATGAAAAGTGGTGTTCTATATATAGAACACTACTGTTCATTTGGGCTAAATTTTTTTAAGTATAGCCCATCTGATGTAGATCAAATTTGTTGTAATTTTTAGTTTTCTATTTATATTTTAGATATAGAACACCTAATAGAACATCTACTACAAGTGCCCTAAGGTTGTTAAAATCTCGAGTTGACTCTTAAAATCCTATGATTTTACGATTTCACGTAAGGTTAACGAGTCTGATTTTAAGTAAATTCTTAAATTGGTAAACTCTTACGATTTTAAATTTACGATAATAAGATTTTACGATTTTACTAGTTTATAAATAATTTTGATTTTACGATTTTATACGATTTTACGTTTAAAAAACTTATATTTAAAAATTAAAATATAAAGTTATTATTTTTAAAATAAATAAATTAATATAATTAATTTTGTAACTATACTTTTTTTATAGTGTTATTTACTTATTATTATTTTTAAATTTATTTTATATTTAAATATAAAATTTTTTTAAATTGGTTAGGTATAAAATACTTAGTTATATATATTAATAATAATAATATATAATTATTAATTATTAATTTTTAAAATTAATCTCTTACGATTTCAAGTAAACTCTAAATTTTACGAGTTTACAAGTGATTAACAATTTTATGTAACTCTCGATTTTGACAGTCTTACAACTTAGTTCATAAAATTTTCTCTCTCTTATATTTTTTTCAAGATATATTTTTTCTCTCTTGTATTTATTTCAAAATAAATTTTCTCTCTCTTTTTTATATATTTTTTTCCTTTTCTAAAAACTAGTTTCTCTTTTCCTTTCCTCTTTCCATTTTAGCTTTCTCCTTTCTCGTTTTACCTTTCCCCTAAATGACCATAGAAGGTTAATGGCTTGATTCCATGAGTGTAGTCTCTCTTTTGTGAGTTTCTGGCTAACTATCAATATTTTAATATCGTTGATGCAAGAGGTTCAACAACTTGGGACAAAGCATGAAGACGGTTGTTCTATTTTGGTGGAATTTTTTAACGACGTTAAACACAAACGAATTATTATTGATCTTGAACATTTAAGGGCTGAAAAAGATTATAATTTACCATCAATAACTGAGGATGACGAAACACTAAAAGAAGTGGTTACAACAAGTACAAAAACGATACACTCTCCACTTAAGGTGCGAGCGCGAGGACGTCCACCTACAAAGAGAAAACAATATGTTGTTGAACAAATTGTGAAAAAAACAGTTGCAAAAGCCCGAAAGAAGATTTGGTTTATTACAAGTTGTTGAACAAAAAGACCTACATTTCAAATTTAGTTAGTTTAAACTTTGTTTCTCATATCTTGCAGATATAAAAATTGAGGTGTCAGTGTATTTATTATGGAACTGTTGTAAGAAGGCAACAATAAGGTCAACATACTTCATGCTTCATAGTTTTGAATGGGGTAAAAAAGATAAGTTTGCAAAGCATTCATATAACTTGTATAGATATAATTTGTACTATAGATTTAAACAATGATTTTTTGATTGGTTAACTATGCAATATTAGTTGTTGTCAGCAAATTTAGTCTAATATATATATATATATATATATATATATAGAGAGAGAGGGGTTATATGACTATTTTGATATTATTTTTTTTTTCTAACGTGGATAGCCACGCAAGCTTCCACCTTAGGGTGCTGTATAAATGTGTTGTATAAGGGTGTTATATTTATTAGTGTTCTATATTTTATTACCCTAAAAGTTAAAAAATAAAAATCATAATTTCTAATGTATCATCATATCTTGAGTGATTCTTTCTTTTCACCATTTTTTTTCACTTATTCACATTAGGTTGATTTATTTTTACTATCATTATTCTTTTTTATTTTAGATAGCTATGATTTCTTTTTGTTTTTAAGAAATATAACTTCAAAGATTATTTTTATGATCTTTATAAACTTGAAGATGATTTTCAATTTTTATCAAAATAGGGTTGGATTTATGATATAAATTTAAAAAACAAAAGTGCAATATTAGGGGATGGAAAAAGGGTTGCGGATAGAAAATGCGACAATATTAGAAATTGAATAATTAGTCTATTAAGTGTAATAGTGAAAGAGATAAAAAAAAATTAATATATTATATATAATAAGAGATAAAAAAAATTGTTAGTAACATATTATATATAATATGGAGAGAAAAAAATTAGTATCTATATTATATATAATATGTTGTGAGATAAAAATGAATTACAAAATTAATAATATATATAAAAACAATTAATAAATTCTTTTTATACTTTTCAAATAATTTAAATATATATAACAATATTTAATAAAAAAATAAATCGAGTTAATAAATTGAAAACATTATTTTTTAATTAGATAGTAAACGACATTTTTGTAATCTTAGTTAGTCCAGAGATTTCAAAATCAAGATTTAGTGTTGGGACAAGAGTCATTAATTTTTAATGCTCGTCACTATCTATGAATAAATGATGTGGAATGGCCCCGGTGTGGTTTATGTATTCCAACCCTTGAGCAGGGTCGACCCTGAGGTAAGTCAATCTATGTAGTTGCATAGGGCCCCGCCTTTATAGGGCCCCCATTTTTTTAATATTTAATAGTATTATATTATTAATCTTATTTTTTCTTTTTTTTTCATCTTTAATATTAAATATATATTATATATATAACATTTTATCTCTTTTTAATCTCTTATTTCCGTATTATAATATATTAACCATTTATATCTTAGTATTATTAAAATTAATTTTTTTTACTATTTTAGGGGCCCAAAATTTAAATTTGCATAGGGCCCCAAATTCTCAGGGCCGGTCCTGCCCTTGAGTGTTCTTGAAAATGAACAAAGCTCTACTTTTTTGTCGGATGGGTTTAACATAATATATAGACTATTTATATGGGTTGAGACATAGCCCTAATATACTCATTTATTATTCGACTCATCAACTCAATATTAATGATATTTATGCTTCTACACAAATATGTCCCCATATTTATTATAGATGTCTAAATAAGCCCATAATTTCTACATGTTTACTCCTTCAAAAAAGTGCTCAAAAGTAAAAAAAAAAACTCCATATGTAAGTAAGGAAACCTTTAAAACAAAGAATTGTTTCAATCCATTATTGCACCACATGAAACAAATTTCTTCTTCTTCCATGTTTAACATATGCAATATGTATTATTTTTTCAATCAAATCAATACGAATTCCCTAAATCAACAACTTGATACTAGATTCTCTTAAACACAGTTATCCATATATAATCTATGTTTTAAAGTGATTGAGCAGATAACTTGAGAAACTTAGAATATGAAGCAAGGAAATAAGTAAGGGGCGGAGGAGAAAGAACTAACATAAAATGAGATACATTGAAAATCTGACCTTTCATAGCCATAAGCAAAGGCTTCTGATAATCAGATCCATTGGATGATCGAAGTTCCTCCTCGATGACGTCACCCATTTAAACGGGATCGCCAAGAGCGTAGGCGTGGATGAATGAAGTTTGACGAAATGAGAGAAACCAAGAAGAGAGAGAACGGGGAAGAAAAAAAAAGAGAAAATAGGGGAAAATATAATAAATAATAAGGGCATTCTTGTCATTTCTGTCGCATCACGCAACTAAATGCTTCGCGTGACGCAAAAGGGTATTTTTGTCTTTGGACAGACCGAAAATGTCGTTTTTGCAAATTTTATCAGGCCTGAGTCATTTCTCAAAAAAGAGTCATTATTAGGGTCTTTTCGTCAAATTTCACCAAATGACCTTTAATCTATAGCAAAAAAAACTTTAATCAATTTGAAAAATGCTAAAATGAGATGCGCTCTCTTGTGGAATATTCCTTAATCTCACTCAATAAGAAGCATTTATACTTAGAAAAAGTGTGGAATATTCCTTAGCCTCACTCAATAAGAAGCATTTATACTTAGAAAAAGTGTTAGATATCCTATCTTTAAATTACAGAAATATAAAAAATACACTATTACAAATAAATGAAATAAAATAAAATATATGAAAAACGAAATCACTGATTGAGATGTTGATTCTAGGCATGTGCTTAGCATATTTACCTTAAAATAGTTCCAACTTCTCCCGTTTGTACTAGAACTTATCAGAGATGACTGTCTCTCAGGGTACAACGAAACTAATAGTGATTCTGTACTGAAATCATTACGCATCGAACTTGATCAATGTACTTAAATTATCACCGGGTTTCAACGAAAAATATCGGGCAAAGAACACTCACAATCTTATAAGAGAGCTTTTGGAATTCTAGAGTGAGAAAAGATAAGAGGATGAAGTGATTTAAAATTTGAGATGAGGGGTTTTATATTGTTGAAAAGATAAATTTTCATAAAAATAAAATCAACAATTAACTTTTGATCAAATGACTGACATTGATTGTCTCTTCATTGCCCTTTGCATTTCCCTTTCATTAGGAAAAACACGTTACATGAATTTTCTAATTGTTAATAAATTAATAACAATAATCTCATTAAGGTTACAATAACAATTAACAACATTGAAGACATTCAATTTGTTAATTTCTTATCAAAAATTTAAATGTTAATTAAACAATTATAAATTAACTATAATAATTTAATTATTGGATCAAATTTCACTTTAATTCACGTTTGAATTTCGTGTGAATTTCATTTGATTTTATCTTCCCAATTTCTCATTTCCATTCATTAATGGGATTTATGAATTATTTTAACATTCTAATAATCCCCTCACATTAATAGAAATTAAAAGATTAACCAGGTGAAAGGTTTAACAATTGAATTCTACATAGGATAGGTATGTGTAACCATTTGAAGTTTCCTTTATGAAAGTATATAACTTTCTAGTCGATTAGTAGACTCGATGTCCTTGAACTATATGCCATTTGTGTAAATAATTACACACTTTCACATATACTTCTCCCTGATACATGTCAAGTTCTCATGGTTGTGCCCGTTTTGTCCATGGAACATGTGTCTGGTTCTGTGAGAAGGTCTAGATTTGAGCCGTACAATTCTTTCGAAGCGGCCCCACTTCTCCCTCACATAGGTGATCTCTTTGCTCACAAATAATCATTAAAAGCGATATGCTTATACTCGTCAAAATATATATTGTTTCGTTATAGAATTAATCCTCAACAATAATTTTCCAAGTCAGTACAATTATGTTGTCCCATTGAACCTAGTTATTGGGATCTCTAATTTGCATAGGTTGGGTTTACTTTCATACCAACTTATATTAGGCTCATGTCTTAAAAGGCTTTCAAACTAACTCTCTATTCAATAATTTGGTTAGTAGATCAACAATGTTATCTTTGATTTACATAGTCAAATTTGATAACTCCATTTGATCCACAATAATTTGGTTCGTGTTGGTACCTTTTTTAAATCACACATGTTTATATGCAACTCAGATCTTCTGCTACCGATTGCCGTGTTCCCCTGTGGCGGACCAATCAGATTGCAGCATTATTATTTTAATAATAAATCAATCTGGGGAGGAGACGGAGGGAGGGAGAATCCAGAATCCGGGTTTCGGCCCGGGTTCACACCAGACGCCGTTAACGGTAGCGCCTGTTAACGCCAGGAAATTATATAATAATCATATGATACCCAAATAAGATATCTTCGCTCAGGGCACCGTGTCAGAGGGAAGGGTGAGATGCGATGGGAGCGAAGATTTACACGTCCGTTGCCCTAACCCTCATGTAAATCCCCCATACCCACCCATGAGAAGACCGCTTGCCTTTCATGAAAATACACTTACACGTCTATGTAAAGACCAAAATGACATGTATTTTATATTTCCGTTTATTAAATATTAATTTAATTATTGAAAATCGAATGCAGCGATATAATATTCGCTTCAAGTAATTCATTCTTTTTTTTTTACATTTAATTTTTTTGGCCTTCAGACCCTTAGGAGCGAAGATATATTTGCTTCAATTAATTTTAATAAAAACCACATGTAAACACCCCAACCCACCCATGACAAGACCGCCTGCCTTCGATGAAAATACAATTACCCGTGCATGTAAAGACCAAAATGACATGGATTTTATATTTCCGTTTATTAAATATTAATTTAATTTATTAAAAATCACATGCAGCAATCGAACAAATCTTCGCCTCAATTACTTGGCTATTTTATTTTTATTAATTTTATATTTCCGTTTATTAATAAATGTTAATTCAATTAATTTAAAATGACATGCAGTAAACGACCAAATATTCGCTTTAATTTTGTTTTTCGAGGAGACGATTGAAAGCGAAGATTTCTTCTTTTCAATTATTTTTAGCCTAACGTTCATGTAAAACCCCCTCCCCTCCCATGAGAAGCCAACTTGCCTGTCATGTAAATTCACTTACCCGTGCATTTACATCCCGCGAATAAATCTTCGCTTCGAATAACAGTTTTTATTTTCAATTTATTTTTTGAATTTTTTTAAGAAGTTACGATATGGAACGAATATTTATTCGCTTCCATTACTAGTTGATATAATTTCCATTTCCCGTTACAATCCCACTCTCCATCATTTTCATTTTCATAAGCAACTGTTCATATTCTTCTCTCTCTATCTCCCGGCGATAATCCAAACACTCAACGTCGAAACCCTAGATATTTCGTTTATACTAAAAGGATTTCTTCTGAAGATGTTAGGGAACCAAGGCAACAACATGGAAGTGGATCCCATCGACTCCTGAGAGGTCGTCTTGCAAGTTTGTAGGAGCATAAACGAAAATGAAACTGCCCCCACTCCTGCATCCAACGTCAATCCCAGCAATAAACCAGAGAGGTATGTTAATCTTATTGTGTTTATACTAATTTTACACATGTTTATTCAATTTATTTCGTTGAATACTGATTTATGCTATCCCACCAAAAATAATGACTTCGAGGTTTAATAACTTTAAATATGAAAGGAAGAGGAAGAGAAATCCGAAGACGAATACTAAGTCGTCATCGACTGCTGAATCAGTTTCCACAGTTGCTGTCGAAGCTACTGATGTTGCTGCAGGTACTACCCATTTTGATGAGATTTTACCACCACCTTTTCCCCCTAAAAAAAAACCCAATGTTATTCCTACATCCACTCCAACAGTCGATGAAGAGTTACTAGAACCACCCCCAGAAACCACTCATATTTCTCCGTGTACTACCCCATTCGATGAAGAGTTACCACCATCTCCCCAAAAAACCAAAACCATCAAGAAACGTAAACTGACATTTCTAACCCGATCATCACCTCATGGCCTCGCTTAACTGATTCCTAAATTGAGCGTAGAACAGAGGGAAGCCGTGAAGGAAATCGGGTTTGGTTCTCTTCTTACAATGGGCGTCTCCAAGTGCCTGGCGTATTTTTCCAGACACGTAATCCAATGTTTTGACCCGGATAAGAGTTCTCTGGTATTGGCCAACGGTGATGAGATCCTTATCGATGAAGATCTCGTACAGCTCGTGATGAACCTCCCTAGAGGGGCAACGAACGTAGTCGAGTCCGTTGGGGGGGACAAGACTAAGGACCCTGATTATTTTAATTTCTTGAGGGATTGGAAGACCAGATGGACCGGGGAAGACTCAAAAGCTCCCGAAACACTATCTATGATCCCCAAGATATTAAGTAACACAAGTGCAGACAACGATTTCAAAATCGACTTCGTTGTCTTTGTTGTCTCAAGTTTTTTATGTCCAGTTCAAAATTCACGAGCAAGGTAAACATGTATTCAAACCTATTATATATCTAATTGTATTTGTGAATACTGACACATGTATTTTTTTCATTTCAGGTTCAAAATTCTCAAATCCTTAATGGATGTTGATAACATAAAGGAACTGAACTGGTGCCACTTCACACTACAACGATTGGTTGACAGTGTAAGAAGTTGGAAAGAAAAAGCCAGTAAAGATAAAAATCCATATTTCGATGGACCTATAACCCTATTATTGGTAAGTATTGTTGCCTCTCTTGTATATGATTTATAGATATCTAATATTTTCTAACATGTTTCACATTCCTTTACTCCAGATTTGCTACCTAGATGGTGTTTTTGTGGAAGGTGAACGTATCCCCTACGAAAGAAAATTTCCAATAATCACTTGTTGGGATGACGTCACCGTGTTAGAGTTTACCAACTTAGAAGTTCGTGCCAGTGGTTTTGGGAAGGGCCGTGCAAGGGCGCGCTTAGCAGCTAAACAACCCGAGAATCCAGTTGACTCGGTTGAATTAACAGAAGACGATAATGAGGTATGTGGAAACAAGAAATTGACTCCCATTTGTCTATATTATCCTGTTTTCAAGATTAATGAAATCTGTTTTTCATAATGTACAGATGTTGACATCCAAAATCCTGCAAACTTTTAAAGATACAGCCCAACAGCTGAATTACCTATCAGGGGAGTTGGAGAAACGCAACATTGATCCGAAGCCCTTTTTTGAGGCCGGTTTCCTGAACCTCAGAGAGTCTGAAGGGTTCATGAAACACTTGAAGTTGGTGAACGATGGTGAGGTTCGTGTAGGTGTGGAAGATCCTCCAAGGGAGGCACTTGGGGACACTTTACAGTGTGCGGGCTTGAAAATCAATAGTCCCCGGGTTGATTACACATGTGAGACTGTCGTGGAGGACAATGCAGACAATCCACAAGCACTGGTTGAACTGAATGATTTTGAGGATGCAGTGATGTCAAATCAAGAAAATCCATCAGATCACGTTGAACAGAATGATCTCGATGATGCCGTTCTGCACAATGAAGCTCCGTCACCCCCTGTGCAACCGAAAGATGTTGAGGATGTAGGTCAGGACATTGAAGATGAATCACTCCTTCTTGAACAGGAAGATGTAGAGGCTGTATTTCAGCACATTCAAGCCAAGTCACCCCCTCCTCAACAGGACGAACATGAGGATTCAGTTCTGCCCAACAAAGATGACTCACCCAGTGTTGAACCAACTGATCATGAGGGTGAAGGGAAGGAACCGGCTGAGGCACACAAAGTGCAGACAACCACTGTTGAAGACGATGATCAGGGTGAAGGGAAGGAACAGGTTGAGGAACCAAAATCTCAGCATGTTGAACCAAATGATCAGGGTGCAGGGAAGGAAAATGTTGCGGAACCCCAAGCTCAGTCTGTTGCACCAAGTGATCAGGGTGAAGGCAAGCAACAGGTTGAGGAACCCAAATCTCAGCATGTTGAACCAAATGATCATGGTGCAGGGAAGGAAAATGTTGAGGAACCCCAAGCTCAGTCTGTTGCACCAAGTGGTCAGGGTGAAGACAAGCAATAGGTTGAGGCTTCTAAGGCCGTTGAATCTTCTGAAGATGAAGATGAAGGTGATAGGGGGGACGCATCATCATTAGAGAATATCCTAAGAGGAAGATCTCAAAAGTGCACCTTCGATCCCCTTACATGCAACAGGTTGCGGATATGTTGAACCACAAAATCACCAACAAGGAACAGAGATTAGCCGATTTTGTGTTTGATGAAGACCTGCCTCCATTGTAAGTTAGTTCGCATGGTTTTAGAAATTTGAAAAATGAAATTAGTTAGTTATGGTCTTCTAAATGAATGTATTTTGCAGTGACGTTCTGTACGAAGGTGCACCGGGTAATATCACCCGTCATTTACTTCGTACAATGAAAATGGGTGAAGAAATTGCGAGCGAAGTGATTGACGCTTGGTCCATAATTGTGCACTTCAAATGCCGTAGGTTGCCAAGGCATGAACCAAGAATAATTTGTTTCTCATCAATTTCACATGTAAGTGCATCTCTTTTTTTGTGCTATGTATCCTTCAATGTTCATGACTTTGATGCTCTGCCCTTATTTTGCAGGTTAATATGGAGCATGATGCCACCTTATTTTCCCAATCCATTGAAGAAGACATGAGAAACTACGAAGTCACAAAAGAAGACCTCATCTTCGCTGACGTGGTATGTACATATCCCTCAATTCCAAGTAACGAGTATGCAATAAAATAATAAATGTTTGTGTTCTTTTTACAGATATTCTTACCCGTTGTCTTTTCCAGACATTTCTTCCTTGTTTGTGTGAATATTAAAGACTCCAAAATCATTGTACTAGACAACTCCGGTCGTCCTCATAGAATGAAAATTATGGACAAGTATGTCACTTTGAGGAAACAACTCGATTGTTTTGTGAATTTCTTGGTAAGTCAAGGCATGGAAAGAATGGCTGCAAAGGTTAAAAAATACAGGATAACGGCCCCAAAGCTGGACTGACAAGACCAAACAAACAAGACAGACTGTGGTGTATATTTAATGAGACATATGGAAACATATAGAGGAACGCCGAAGGATTGGTCTATTGACATCAACGAAAATAATGTAAGTGTTATACCATATGTTAGTTGATGACATTGAACAATTTTAGATGTTCTTATACTTTCTCTTGTTCTTTTGAAGGCCGGAGAAGCTTTGAGTACGTTGAGGATAAAATATTTATACATAATTCTTATGTCTGAGCACAATGTCAATAGGTTCAAGTTAAAGACTGCAATTAGATCAAGATATTAGGGATTTGTATGTCTTATACGTAATTATACTTGTACAGTAATTCTTATGTTTACACAGGTCAATTCACATATTTTTAATGTATGGATGTTTGATAGTGAATTATAACTTATAATGCAATTCAAATCTTAATGTATGGACTGCAATTCAGATCTTAATGTATGAAGTTATAATGTATTGATGTTTGATGTGTCTTCTTGTACCCATTTTTTTAAAATCATAAACGAGGTTATTTTTTTAACTGTGTGTTTTAATATTCTTAAACGAAGATATATTGTCAACATCATGAAACTGATAAACTTGCAACCGTAATATTGACATGATGACCTTATTTGAAACAAAATTATATTCTTATGTCTTCGTGTGGCCCTGTTCTTAACTATAAAATTTGAAATTCCTAAACGAAGATATCTTCTTATGTTCTTTTTTGGTGCAATCCATATTTTGAAAATCCGAGACGAAGATATCTTCTTCACTATGTGTTTTCAAATTCATAAACGAAGATATCCTCTTAACTATAAATTTTCAAAATCCTAAACGAAGATATCTTCTTATGTTCTTTTTTGGTGCAATCCATATTTTGAAAATCCGAGACGAAGATATCTTCTTCACTATATGTTTTCAAATTCATAAACGAAGATATCCTCTTAACTATAAATTTTCAAAATCCTAAACGAAGATATCTTCTTATGTTCTTTTTTGGTGCAATCCATATTTTGAAAATCCGAGACGAAGATATCTTCTTCAGTATATGTTTGCCAATTCATAAACGAAGATATCCTCGCAACATGTAATGCCCCTACCGGAGTTCTGTATTGATGTCAATTCAAGAATGAAAACTCATTTATTACTTCAACTACTGCTGTATCAAGATCATCACTCTCATACCCTCACTCTCACTCTCACTCTCACACTACACTCTCACTCTCACCTCTCTCTCTTTTTTCACTCTTTCCTTCCCAAATCTCTATCTACCGGTGTCTTTCCTCCAGTCATTTAGTGTAAAACTCATAAGATGGATGTAAAGATGGACCCAGACATGCTGGTTTTATCGCAGCAACAGCTGGAGCGATACTTAAGTCTGATCAACGATGACCCTGTCCCTTTTAGTGTCTATCATGTAGATGAGATTCTACCTCTATTACGAATAAACGTTAACGACGGACTGATGGCCCACATGCAAAGCAGATGGAATACGGACTCTCGTTCTTTTGTTATTGGGGAAATGCACATATGCCCGACGATAGAGGACTTTGCTTCAATCCTTAGGTGTGGTAGTCTTGAACTCATGATTTTGCCTGTCAATCAAGATCCTCATATGGCCGTCCACATTTGCGACAGTTTCTATGGATGTACAATGTTTGATGCTCTTTTGTTTACCCTCCAACATGGATTTCTCAATATGACAAACATAGACGAGTACATTTGGCGTGTCCAGGGAGCTGAGAGGACCATCAACCACACACAAAGCAAACTGATCATGCTTGTGGTTCTGGCTCATCTTTTTTATGTCCGGCTGCATGACGACGGCCTTCGGACAGGATCCTGCAGGTAGTTCCTGCACTGATGGGAAACGCCCCAAACCTGGCTAGCCTGGTACTTGCTGAGACATTACTTGGTCTTAACGAATTTGTTCCCGAGGAAAACAACTATTCTCGCCGTGGATCACCTTTGGTTCTCTACCTCTGGTTGTTAGACAAGTTGCATTGGTTTCCCCGTCCTTCAATTCCCTACACTTCCTTTGCCAATCTACAAGTGCAAAGGGTCAATGGACTCGTGCCTCCGAATTTTATTTCGGATATTCACCCAATTAGGTTCATTGTTCCGTGGTATCTCTTTACTGAAATGACGTACGAGATGAGGGGTTCTCCATTCATCATTTTGTTGGGCCTTGAGGGAACTACCTCCTACTACACAACTGTCATATACAAACAATTTGGCCTACGGAATCCCCTACCTTCAAATGAACACAATCCTCCGGAGGACTTCATGCTTACTCCTCACCATGTTTACTTAGAGTACGCATCAATAATTTAAAATTCTTTGACGGTTTTAATCCCCAACCGATGGATCAATGCTGTGAATGAAGCCATTCAGCTATACATTCCACCCGTCATCGAACATGAGGTCGTGTCGCTGACAGGACCGATAGACGAGTCATCCTCTCATGAATCAGACTAGCTTCATTTGGATTTTTGAACAGCTCTTTTGTTGGTTAGTCTCAACGTCTGTGTAGTACTTATGTAAACGGATTATGGAATGTTTTTGTGTATTCAACAATATTATGAAGTTATGTTTGATTATAGTCTGAAGTTATATTTTACATTATGTAGTTAGTTTATTCTAGAGTGATATAAATCGAATCATTGTCATTATGTTTGATTATTTGATTGCAATTTGGATGTCATTATGAATTCAGAGTATAATGTAAAACAACTGATGTGTTCATGTAAACCCCTTACATTGATCCATCGATTGGTTGTTCGCTTCATTACACAGTATCTAATCAGTAAATCGAACGGACATTTCTTCGTTTGTTTGTTAGTGTATTACTTTTTAACATGTGATTGAAAACGAAGATGAAGTCACATCTAATCTTTGAAGTTACATATTATTGTATTTGTGCCACTTTCATGTCATACTCTAATGAATTTGAAAACGAAGAATCATTCGCCTGTAAGTTTCTATATTAAACACAACATTGTTACGAAACGAAATACTATTCGCTTGATATTCATATTTGAGGTCGACCACATTGAACGAAAATGTATTCGCTTGTATATTAAATCCAATGAATGGTTGAATGATTGAAGAAGCGCCAAAACATTTTACATTACATGTCACGTCAGATTACAATTATGGCAATGATTTCACTTATGGGAAACGTATAATTAGCCAGAAGAGTTGATATTATAATACTTTATTATTTATAATAAATTCGTTATTTTATAAATGTTTAATGACATGTGCATGAAAATATAAATAACAAATAATTACTCTAATTCGACGTACAAAATTTCATTACAAGTTTCATAAACATTTCTACGTTTCATAAACATTTGTGCATTTTAACACTATTCATCTGCATCTCCAGCTTCAAGGCATCTTCATTGAAGCGACCACAGCGGATCTCTCACGCATAACTGGGGTCATACACCTGTTGAGTTATCTCTTGAGATGTTTTCCATCCCAGGGAATCTCCCACAGCTGGCGCTTCCCACCAGCAGTGGACACGAATGATCTTCATTTGATCGGTAGTTTCTACTTGAGGTATCAAGCATTCGTGGTAACTGAAGATGTTTTCCACCAGTTGATCTTCATTGTACAAGTTTTCCATCAAAGAGAATCTCCCAAATGATACATCCCAACAAACTATCTGGAAAAAACACACACTCTCAACAACAACGCTCACGAAATATTTCATGCTGCCGACGAAGATTGTTTATGTAATCCCTACATTTATAGCAAACAGAAAATTTGTTTATCTTCATAAAATATTTAGATCTATTGATTCAGAAAAAGTAAATTTTCCGTGATCAAATATCAAATCGGAACAGTTTACAGTCCTTTGGTCACATCATGAAAAAGTAATTTCATTAACGAAAAAGTAATAACACTTATATTAAATGAAACAAATAATTCAATATTGTCATTAACATTATATTAAATAATAAATTATTTCTACATTAATAAAAATATTTTCATAAATAATTATAAAATTATATTCGATATAATATTATTGTTATATGAAGGAAATTATGTTCAATATAAATAAGAATTAAAATATATTTTATTGAAAACATTAAGCGTGAAAACATTTTAATATCCCACAAATTACCAAAATTAACATGAATTTTGAAGTTCCGTGTATCATATAAAAAAAGTAATTCGAACAGCGAAGAGATTATAGCTAAAATAACTCCATAGGCGAAGAAATCTTCGCCACAATTGTTTTCTACCTGTCCCCCGTGTACACCCCCCAACACAACCATGAGAAGCCCGCTTATCTGTAATGGAAAGATACTAACCCGTGTATGTGAAGACCAAAATTAAATGTAATTTAAATTTCCGTTTATTAAAAATGACATGAAGCGAACAAATATTCGCTCAAATGACTTGGTGGAACAGTAGGCAGTCCTTTGTTTTGTCACATCATTATTAAATTATATTTCATCATTGAAAAAGTAGTGTGTTTTTGTATAAAACCCTATAAAGAAATCATTTCATATCTATGGATTCAGGAAAAGTATTAAGCCCGTCATCATAGGTCAAATCGGAACAGTGTGCAGTCTTTTTGTCACATCACATAAATTAATAAATATTATATTTTAATAAAGTATTTATATTATATTAAATATTTCATTATTGATAAAGTATTGTTACAATAGTGTAATTAACATTATATTTTATTAAATATTATTTCTATATATATAAAATTATGTTAGGAAATAAGTATAAATTTTTATTATACATACTATTATTTCTATATGAGCAAAATCATATCGAATATAATTTAGATTTAAAATAATAATAATTAAAGAAATTCATATAATTCAATTATAGCGTCAGAACAATTTAATCAAAGACTTGGAAATGACATGCAGCGAATAAATCTTCGTAAACATATTAACATTTTGATTTTTTGAAACATGCTTTCTGTACGTGGTGTGGGTCGGAAGCGATTAAATGTTCGCTTCATTAATTTCATGGAAAAACACCAACACATGTATGTAAATGCAAAAATTAACAATAATTTTTTGTTCACTTTTTTAACACATGAATTCATCTAATTTACGATGATAAGCAGCGAACATATATCCGTGTTCAGTGAAAATTGCAATATATGAGAAATTTATATGAAGCGAATAAATCTTCGCTTCAATGAATTCTAAGCTGACGTACATGTGAAACACTCAACCCTTACATGAGAAGACCCTTTACCCCTGATGTAAGTACACCAACGCTTGTATGTGAAGACCAAAATTATTAAGGAATGTGGGAGGAAAATACACGCAGCGAATAAATCTTCGCTAAAAACAATTTTTCAATTTTTATCCCGTAAATCACATTTCATTTTTATTTATAATTCATTACTGAAATGTTTTCGTACGGTATATCATATCTTAAAGTAATCATTACATATCGAATCGGACCAGTATTCAGTATTTTAAACAGGAAACATCATTCATAATTTATATATTGTTAATTAAAAAGTAGAAACAAAAATTAGGTGCTGTTTGATCTTGGTACACTTATTATCGAAACCAAAAATTTATAGAAATAAAGGCTCAATCCTCCGGTCATAAATCAAAAAATTACATTTAATATAATTAACATTATATGAAATATTAAATTATTCATACATAACAAACATTATATTTATTACATCAGTGTAAAAGTAAAATATATATATATATATTGTTATTTATATTTGAAGAAAAAGAAATTAAATTTAATTCACAGCTCAATTAAAAATGAAATAAATAAAATGAAGCGCCAAACAATTTTGGACATGTCAATTCAACTGTCACAAAGTCTCGGGCTTTGTGACCACGGCAAGTCATTTCCACCGCTACCATCCAATCAAATGTCAATCCTTTAGATTGGATACGATCTGTTAGATTTGTTGATCGAAGATTTGTTCGCTTCTTCCGCATTGAGAAACGAGAAATACATGTCCTAAGCGAAGATATATTCGTACAATGCGGAATTCTGCACGAATACATCCTCGCCTATTCTAGTATGTTTCTTTTCATAATGCAGAATTACATGTCACATTCCATGAGCGAATATCGCTTCTACTCATACGAAATTCATGAGAAACTCCTGATTCATGTTTGTGAAAACCGATACGGCCTCATGAAAATACATTCACACTAACAGAGCACTTTACAAAGTAAAACATCTCAAGCCCGACTCCGGCCGTCATACACCCAGGTTATTCTACCATCGGACCTAGCGCTGTCGTCTCCGGCCTTTCGACTACGAATCCATTTCGCTTCCGGTTAGTATCTTCTGCTCCTGCGAAAATGGTAAGAAGTGTTTACGGTTGCATGCTTGGGTCTATTTCGTTTTCTTAGTTTAGTTCGTTCGAATCTAAATGTGACTCTATCATCTTAGAATCAGGATTCCGATATGCAAATAGTTCCATATACTGAATCCACGACGGAAGTTAACACACTAAGGTAATTACGCTAATGTTAGAAAATGTACAAATTTGCCTATATTTGGATTAGGGAAGTAATCCAATTTGCTAATGATAATGTAGTGTTCAACAAAGGAAAAGAAAACCCGAGGCATCAGGCACGCCCACGACACCATTGGATATTCTGGCCAACGCGGCGAATGAAGCACTTAGTGAGAACCAGGTTAAGAAGAAAAGAAGAAGGACTCGTGACCCTGATGTTGATTTCAAGAGCAGAACCTCTCCATCGTTACTTCATCACCTGATTAACAGGTTATCGGAAGAACAGAAGCAGGCTGTGAGGGACATAGGATTTGGTTCCCTTCTGTCACTTGGCATATCAAAATTCCCACTTCAATTCTCACGGTGCATTGTGAGTCTATTCAATCCCAGAAGGAGGAGCATCGTCCTACACAGTGGAGAGGAGATGCAGATTGATGAAGAGGATGTTCAATGTGTATTGAACATACCCAGAGGGGAATTAATAGTGGCAGAGTGTTTAGGAAATCACACGGACGACAAGGTGTACAAGGACCATCTCACGGCGTGGAGAAGGAGATGGGGATACGAGAACAGTGGAGGTCCTTCAACCTACCAAATGCCTGAGAAAATTCTACAGAACACAGAAGGAGACAGTAACTTCAAGATGGACTTCGTGGTGTTTGTTGTATCCAGTTTTTTGTGGACATCCCAAAATCCACAGTGCAGGTATACCCAAAGAACCTAGCATTAATTCTGTGATTTCATTTAGAACTTCAATATCATTTTCAATGGCTTGAGTCACTCCTGTTTTATGTACAGATTCAAAGTACTGGAATCCCTCCAGGATGTATCTAAAATCAAAGACTACAACTGGTGCAAGTTCACGTTAGACGGGCTAGTCGACAGTGTTTATAAGTGGAAAGAAAAGAAGACATCCTATTTCCATGGACCGTTAACGTTTCTTTTGGTGAGTGTAGAAATCTATTTGCTGTAGGTTGTACCTTCATAATTTTTCATGAGTTTGAACGTAACATGTATTTGTTTATGCTAATGTATCAGTTGTGCTACTTGGACCGTGTGGTTGAGTTCAAGGTAAACAGTAAGATCTCAAGGAGTTTTCCTATTTTAGGATGCTGGGACGAGAAGAAGATGTACGAAAGGGTTGAGTATGAGGCTGCCCAGGGGGGGTTTGGACATGGTAGGGTAGTTGATCGCATAGCCATTCCGAATGAGCAACCACCGATTCAACAAAATGTGGAGCCAACACAATCACAATCTGGAGATGACAATCAAACTGAGCAGGCTCCAATTCCACAGAACCAGGCATCATGTTTGAGGAAGGTTGCGGCCGCTGCAGAAGAATTGGCACAAGGGGCTAAATATCTGAATGAGATGCACCAGATAAACGCAATGGAACTTGTACAGTCTGCATTTGAGCCATTGACCACTGTACTAAACTCCCATTCCATCCTGAGGGAAGGGTTACAACGGAGCTTGGACAAAACTAAACATCAGCAGCCTAGAGGAAGTGGCACTAACCCCAACACAGAAACCACCACCCACGCGAAAGCAGACATCCTTCCTCCCAAAATCCATGCCAACACCACTCCAACGGCCCCAGCAAACAAGAACACATTAACCCCCACCACCGAAACAAAGACAAAAGCCAACCCCCCACCAACGGCCCCATCCAACAAGAGCACCCTTTCTCCCAACATCCAAAAAAATATCAACGCCGACAACCAAACCAAATCCAACACCCTTCCTCTAAACACCCAAGACAACACACAAACCACCCTCACACCAACGACCCAATCCCATAAGAACCCCATTCCACTCAAAACAGAAACCAAAACCACAGCTCCAACCCCTCCAATGGCTAAAGCCAAAGCCAACCCAATTCCTCCACTCAAAACCCCAACCCCTCCAATGGCTAAAGCCAAAGCCAACCCCATTCCTCCACTCAAAACCCCAACCCCTCCAATGGCACTAGCCAAAGCCAACCCAATTCCTCCACTCAAAACTCCAACCCCTCCAATGGCACTAGCCAAAGCCAACCCAATTCCTCCACTCAAAACCCCAACCCCTCCAATGGCACAAGCCAAAGCCAACCCCATTCCTCCACTCAAAACCCCAGCCCCTCCAATGGCACAAGCCAAACCCAAAGCCAACCCCATTACTCCCAAAACAGAAACCAACACGAACACCAGCACTCCAACCACCCCAGCCTTACCTCCTACCCAAATTATCCCAAAAAAAGAGGAAGCAGGACCATCAAAGGCCTTAAATGTCTGCAGAAAAGCCCCTCGAAATTTGAAAACGGATTGGTTAACCGATGTCATCAAAACCGAAACCAACAACAACTCCCCTTCTTTGGCGATAGTATAAAAATGAACCTGAAGAATGCATCTCCAGTCTACCACCGCCACTTCAAACTGCCTCTTCTTTGGAGATAGTAAAGAATGAACCGGAAGAAGGCATCTCCAGTCTACTACCGCCACTTCAAACTGGCTCTTCTCGTCCAAACATGCAAATGAAAGAATGGCTTAAAGCATTGGAATTGCCTCCAGCTTTGAAAACCCCATATTTCAATAAAATGTTTAGGGATGTAAAACAAATGACAAACATTCAGAAGATTTTTGTGGGTTTCATATTTGCTACAGGACTTGATCCAAGGTAATGTTTCCTGCAAATGCTTAATTATTCATAAAAAATATGATTTGTACACCATTCTGAAACATGTTTTGCTGTTTTCATGCAGTGAAATGTTATTTATTGCGGATAACCTATGTCTACACGTGACGCGCGGGGACATGCTTACAATGGCTGATCAAACCTGGGTAAACAGTATGATTATTGACGTTTGGTCATACATTTTGCATGACCTTTCTAGGAAAAATGTAAAACGTCGTTACAAGAAGATTTTCTACACAACCGTGCTCACCGTAAGTTGTACTAGCACTGTTATTTATCAATTATGTTATTCTTGTGAGACTAAAGACTGCTGTAAACAGATTTTTCGTGAAGGTGGGATAACTACCTGAGACAAATTCAATGAAAGGTTCTGTCGAGAAGGTCGGGATTTCCAAATTTCGAAAAGGGACCTCTTCGAAGTGGACCTCGTAAGTACATCTCTGGCTGTGGTACCTTATAATAGCATGTACAACTCAGTTCAAATCTAATTTTTTTTAATTCTATCCACAGTTGTTTTTCCTAATCATTGATGACAGACATTTCTACTTGGTTTGCTATAACTTCATACAAAGGCAATTTCAAGTAATTGACAACCGGCAGTCACCTATGCAATCGCCCTTCGAAAGAAGATATAAGAATGCACAAATCTTGGTATGACACTACAATTAAAATTTAAAATAGTTCAATTTTGGAATTCTAGTAGCACTAAAATACAGTACATCATGTTGTTTTTAATGATGTATCAGGATGACTACATTCAACAATATATGAACGACGTAGACCCCGTTCTTACTGAAAAGTATGGCGGTTTGGAAAAGATATGTTTGAAATTGCCATGGCAGGATTCCAAGAATTACACTGACTGCGACATTTTTGCATGAAACACAAAGAGACGTATGAAGGTGAGGTGAAGGGTTGGAAAACTGGCTTTGGCGTTAAAAGAAATGTAAGGAACCAAATAAAGACATTGAGGATGGAATATTGTTGGCGTGTCATTGGCTCGGAGCTCAACAATACCAGGAGCAAGGTCTACAATTCCTGCCGTAAATGGATAAGTCCATGAATTAGGAAATGTATACATATTGTATAATTAAATTTTACAAAGAATTTTAGTTGACATGAGTACAATAATGTAGATGCAGACAGATTGGGTAATTAAACTATTCATATAATTTTAATGATTTATTGTTACATTAAAGAATATGTTGTGTAATTTAAATTCTCAAAAAATGTTACTTCACATCTTGACAATAATGAACATGTATACATGCAGATTGTTTTTTATGACATTTGATTTTCAAATACTTGTTCATTTATGTGTTAAATGAATAAATTAAGTGAAAGAAACCTGAGGCGCATAAATATTCGCTTCAAATCCTTTTTCTTCATTTAATAAACTTTTATGAAATTTATATGTGAAGACTCGAATTTCATGAAAGAAATATGAAGAGAATAAATATTCGCCTCAAATACTGATTTTCTATGAAGCGAATACATAGTCTTCTCAAAGAATTGGTCATGTAAAACCCCCAACCCAACCATGAGAAGCGGGATGACTTGTCATGTCATTACACTTACCCTGACATGTAAATACCAAATTCCACATAAATATCAATTTCATGAAAGAAATATGAGGAGAATAAATATTCGCCCCATATACTTGGTGAGGTTGAAGCGAATACATATTCTCCTCATTTCTGTGTTTCATATTCTCAATTTGTAACTAATAGGATACTTAATAGTAGTCGACTGGGGGCGAATAAATATTCGATTGATTTAGTTGTTTTTATTTTTTTAGAAATGAATTAGTGTGGTCATTCATTTGGTATTGCATAAAACTTCGCATGCATACATTCGACCTTCTTCTTGGTTTCAAATCCAACATACATACAATACTATATACATATCAGATTTCACATGAAACTGGAATTCGATAGTTGAGATGACAAAAGAACAGTGAACGAAGTATTGGCGTCCATGCTGAAACTTTCGTCCCATTGTTGAGGAGTTGAGAACTGTGGAGTGGTTGTTGGCATTGCATTTGATGGCTGGAAAGGTATATGAAATTATTGAGAAGTATGTTAATAAATTAATAAGAATAACCTAATTATTAGTAAAGAAGTTAAGTCAGCATATTCACACCGGAATCTGTGATTGGCTAGTTATTCTTGTTGATTTTCTTTTTCTGGAGTTCTTCTCTAGTCCACCTTTCCTTCTCTTATCAGACCTTGTTGGCTTCTTAGTTTTCATTCCTTTCGCTTGAACAGGGGCACCCTCGACAGAACGTGATACACCGGTTGGTGGAGTTTACATATTTATACTCTCCTGTAATTTTTTATCCACAAACGTGCACTGGCTCAGCATGATTTCTTTGACATTCTTGTAAGTGTCATCTCTTTCGGCTGCCTTGGTAAATAAATGCATGGACAACCCACACAAATCTCTGTATCTTATGTTATGAAGCTCACTCGGATCAACATTAGTACTGTCCACGATTGGATCAGTTCCAAATATTCCATCTTTGGCTGTTCTTGTCCACCTCTTCAATATCAACGCCGGAGGAATCTTCAACACGTCAATCGTTGTGAAAATCTTTAGGATGTGAGCACACAAAATCCCTCCAAATTCAAATTTACAGCAGATACACTCGATATTCTTATCGTCATTCTTATGAACTGTAACTGTATGAGAGCATCTCCTAGTGTGGGGTGTTACCTTGTATTTTCTGTGTGTGTCGACATCCTCTAACATTTCTACACCACAATCATGCGACATAAACCATTGTTGTTCAAAGCACTTAAAGACCTCTGGGGTGTAAACTTTGCAGGCATCCTTTAAGATCAAAACTGGATAGTTAAGACTTGGTTGGCTGGTAATTGATTTGAAATCAGCCTTCAACACATCATATCTTCTTTCATCGATTAGTCTTTCAAAGTGTTTGAAAAATGCTAAAAACTTGTGTTTGTAGGAGCAGTACCTTTTCAACAAACTGTTCATACTCTCACTTCTCTGTGTTGTCGTCATATCAGCACAAAACATTTGTCGTCCATAGTTTCAACCAGTCGTTGTTTTCAAGCCCGTAGTTTGTCAATATTTGATTCCAAGCTTCAACAAACTCTATCTCTTCTTCAAAATCATATATACACGAAGAAAAATCCTTAGAAAAATCTCTGAAATTATGGAACACCGAGCTAAGATGTATGGCTGCATTTTGAAATATGTGCCAAATACAGAGACGATGATTTGTTTCGGGCCATGTAGACGCCAAGGCCTTAGCCATGGCCGCGTCTTGATCTGTAAGAATGGTTTTTGGTTTTTTCCCACGCATAGCTTTGGTGAAAGTCTCAAACAACCAATCAAAAGTCATCGTAGTTTCATCGTATAATAGAGCTGCTCCAAAAAATAATTGATTGTTTGTGATGATTGACACCTACAAAAAGCGCAACTGGACGGCCTTCATTATTCTTCTTGTATGTGGTGTCAAAACTGACCACGTCTCCGAAGTATGAATAATCGGACCGCATGTTGGAATCACACCAAAAAATATTCGTTATCAAATCGTCCGCATCAAGTTGAAAAGCATTATAAAAACCAGGATCATTGGATTGTTTTTTCTGCAAATACTCTAATACACCCCCTGTTTCCCCAAAATTACACTCTCTGGTTCTTTTCGTGCGCAGGTAATTTTTGTAATCCTCAGGAAGAAAACATAGATTCTCCCTTCCACCGATTTGTTTAGACATTAGAGCATGTGATGACTTAGGAGGAATTCCCACGTTAGTGGCCATCTCGATATGTAAGCCTGCAACTGCAGAAATATTCCTATGGCATCTATACAGGTGAGTTTTCTTTGGACTTGCAAGGGGATGACTATGATCACTAATAAAATTTACCACTTGGAACTTTCCATTGTCTGCCCTCTTTATCCTCAATTTCGCTTCACAACAGAACCTCGTCACAGAACGTCTACGTTTCACATAGACATCACGTTTGTCCTTTCCTCGTTCACCCTGTGCACTACAGCAAAAAACTCTATCCATTATTTTACCCTCGTTGTCTACATGTTTTGAACTGCGCCTTATACCAAATCCTATTAGTTTAGCGTATGCTAAGTAGAATACGTAGCCTTCTTCTTCACTCTCAAATTCCCTACCTAAAAGTGGAATTAAGTTGGCTTCGATGTCCTCCAAAGGTTGACCGTTTCCATCGAAATTCAATTGACGACGACAAGTAGCAGATTCGCTGTTCAATTTGAACACGTGGAAAATAAAGGTTCAACTAACCAGAACTTGTAGATTATTGTAAAATGAAAACAATATAAGCGAATAGAGCTTCACTTCAACATTAATAACATTGTAATATTAGGCGAATATAGTTTCGCTTTAAAACTTATTATCAAAAAAGCTATTAGTGAAGAGATCTTCGCTTACATTTGAACGAAAAAAATTAGAGAAGTTAAACCATGTTACCTTAAATCAATAATATCATTCTCGCTCATATGTGTTCCTTCCTGATAATCAACCAGAACAGAACATTTCATGTCGAGTATTCGAAAAACATAAAAAAGGTTGGGATGAAAAGTAAAGAAGGTATAGATGACATTCAAAAACATACCATTTTCTAATTTAGGAAGATGGATTGATATTATAATGTAGTCTCCGGCGAAGGAGAGGTCGATGGTAGACAATGGAGTATCACTCCGGCGAAGAAATGGTCGTACAGATGAGAGAGAGAACAGTACAAACTTTGTCTAGCTTAGCAGCATGGCTTGCTGCATGCAGCATTTAATGAAAAGGTGGCAGGTGTTAGGTGGCGGTGAGGTGACTTGTTAAAAAAATTATTTCATTTTAATAATTAAATGAATAAAATTATTATGAATTAATATTAATAAATCAATCAATCAATCAGTAAGCGAAGATTTCTTCACATTATTATTTTGACAATTGTTTTAGAAAGATTATTTTGACAGTTGTTTTAAAACATATTAATTATTTATCACATTAGGGGCGATTAACTTACATAGATGGCTATGTATTAATAAATGAATTTAAATTTATACTTCAAGTTATACATTATTTCTTCATGTTTTAAGATTTAGTTTAATATAAGGCCGGTGTTTTAAAAAAACACAATTCGAAGAACCAAAAAGAGAAATCTGAAATCAAATATGACATTAACAAATTGAAGAATGCAAAATATTCAAATATTCGGTAACAAATTCAACCAACACATGTCTATTACAACAACAAAGGCTGCAAATCACAAGCAACAATGGATTCTAGCAAGCTTGTGTGAGGAACACCAAACACATCCAAATATGTCTTCAAAGGATTCTCTGCCTCAAATACCCAAACAAGTTCATTAACATCGTGTCGAGACTTGTCGAATACAACTATAGTTTTGTCGTCCTCGGGCTCGACAAACGGATTCTCCATTTCTTTAGTTGTACCTCCTCCAGCAATTACAAACCCCATAAGATCCAGTTTGTAAGCCGGGATGAATTCCCCTACAAATATGAAGGTGTAACTGTTGAATAGTTTCGGCAGCTGAAAGAAAATACAAAACATTTTTAGTAATCATGGAGAATTGAATATCATATGGAGGAGTAGTAGGAATAAGACAAAACTTACATTGTTCAAATAACGCATTCTGCCAGCTCTTGGACCGCCCACAGTCCCATGATTATCTCGCTGCACCTCGTATGGTTCCTCGTCCACGTAACAGTTCAATCTGATTGATGATTTTATCCCTTTACAAAAGCAATAGGTGTTTTTAGTTTCATATATGTGAAAATGAATATTCAGTTAAGAGTAAAGGGTTAAGAATAACAGAGTCTCACAATCAATGGTAATGACTCAACTCCCGTTCAATATTGCCTTCAATACTTTGATAGTGCGACCGCATCCACCATTAGAATCGGTGGATGCTATGACGTGGGTCACATCGTCTCGCCACCTCACTGTCACCGTGGCACCACATGTGTTAGCATATTGTTGCATCAAGTGCTGTTTAAGAACAATCATAAATATTTCAGATAAACAGGATGAAAACTTAAACAATATGGAAAAAAAGGGAGATATGTCAAGAATAGTACTATCTCTTCACTTGTTAATTGATTTGGGCATAAAATCCAGTCTTTGCCAAAGTTTTGGACGGATGCTGTGGCGGTTGCCTGCACGTGCATGAAAAAAAAGGTCTTTGTTAGTATGTACTAGGGTTTCATGGAAAGAATATCCCAAAACCTAACACTAGGTAAGTTTTCCTAAATCCGATGGATTTACATTGAAGGTGACATTTGGAGAGTAGGGTTTCCTAAAGATTAACGAGACAACAACATCACATAACAGAATCTAGTTTAGTAGTCCCATAATCCTAAATATGAAAAGTTACTATTCAGGAATACGTACCATTGTGTAGTCGTGAAGATGTTGATTCTGGTTTGGTCGACGGGTAGCCGGTTGCGAATCGCCGTGAAAGGAGGCAGGAAGAGAGAGAGAGATGAATCGGGCGGAAATGATTATAAAATAATCATATTAGGGGGTATATATATATTCATGTAACCGGGACGAACATGTCTTCTTTCGAAAAGCGACTATTCATTCCATGTCACATGACACAGGGACCAGGAGCGAATAAGTGTTCTCTCGAGAAGCGACTATTCAATCCATTTTACATGGAACATGGTCTAGGCGAACAAATATTCTCTTCCAGCAAAAAAATTAAAAAAAAAATTAATGAATTAATTGAAGCGAATATTATATCGCTGCATGTCATTTTAAATTAATTGAATTAACATTTATTAATAAACGGAAATAAAAAAAAACAAGAAAAAAACTAGCCAGTAATTGAGGCGAAGATTTGTTCGGTTGCTGCATGTCATCTTCAATTAATTGAATTAATATTTAATAAACGGAAATATAAAATCCATGTCATTTTGGTCTTTACATAGACGGGTAAGTGTCTTTACATGGTAGGCAAGCGGTCTTCTCATTGGTGGGTATGAGGGTTTTACATGAGGTTTTTATTAAAATTAATTTAAGCAAATATAGCTTCGCTCATGAGGGTCTCCAGCCAAAAAAATGAAATAAAAAAAAATAGCCAAGTAATTGAGGCGAAGATTTGTTCGGTTGCTGCATGTGATTTTTAATAAATTAAATTAATATTTAATAAACGGAAATATAAAATCCATGTCATTTTGGTCTTCACATGCACGGGTAAGTGTCTTTTCATGGCAGGCAGGCGGTCTTCTCATGGGTGGGTTGGGGGTTTACATGATGTTTTTATTAAAATTAATTGAAGCAAATATATCTTCGCTCCAGAGGGTCTCTAGGCAAAAAAAATTAAATAACAAAATTAATTAAAATTAACTAAAAAAAATATGAATTAATTGAATTAATATTTAATAAACGGAAATATAATTATTAAAATTAATTGAAGCAAATATATCTTCGCTCCTGAGGGTCTTCAAGCCAAAAAAATGAAATAAAAAATTAAATTAAATTCCTAGAAAAAATATGAATGAATTAATTGAAGCGAATATTATATCGCTGCATGTGATTTGCAATAAATTAAATTAAATTAAATAAACGGAAATATAAAATCCCTGTCAATTTGGTCTTTACATAGACGTGTAAGTGTATTTTCATGAACGGCAGACGGTCTTCTCATGGGTGGGTATGGGGGGTTTACATGAGGGTCAGGGCAACGGGCGTGTAGATCTTCGCTCCCATCGCATCTCACCCTTCCCTCTGACACGGTGCCCTGAGCGAAGATATGTTATTTGGGTATCATATGAATATTATATAATTTCCTGGCGTTAACAGGCGCTGCCGTTAACGGCGTCTGGTGTGAACCCGGGCCGAAACCCGGATTCCGGATTCTCCCTCCCTCCGTCTCCTACCCAGGGTGATTTATTATTAAAATAATAATGCTGCAATCTGATTGGTCCGCCACAGGGGAACACGGCAATCGGTAGCAGAAGATCTGAGTTGGTTTATATGATTTAAATTAATGATTTTCTAATCGGAAAATTGTCACACAATCATTTTATAATTTTTTTTATTATACTTATAATAAGATAACTATATTATAAATATTTAATTGAATAAAATATAATTTCTATACGAGAGATTAGAATGTTTATTTATATAAATCATTTTCACATAATCTCTACATACGAAATTATAATACTTAATCTATTAAAATATTCATTTCATCACTTTATTTCTATAAAAGAAATTAAAATATTTAATCAATTAAATATTCACCATGTCACATGATTTATACAAAATAAATTATAATGTTTTAAGCATCTTTGGTAGAAGCCGCTTAAACATTTATATTGGTTGCACATTTGCATCCCATATTATCGGTACGTTTGTCACATTATTTTCCAAATCAAACAAGATTTTTCTTGTAATTATTTGATTTCAAAAATATCAAATTAATTAAGTCTTTATGATAAATTAAACAATGTAGTATATCAAATATATAATTGAATAGTTTAGAAACATAATAAAACAAATAATATGCATATATTATTAAACAAATATATATATAATTTCATATATCATTAAAAATATCTCTATAAAATACATAATAATTAAGAATATTAATTATTATAATTAATTAAAATATTTACCATTTATCTTTAATCAAATATAAAACTAATTAATTATATAAATAATTATTAATGTCATCAATTATTCGTTTCTTAATTAATTAGATAACGTTTAAGTTTCTATAAAAAAAAATCTTTGTGAATCAAAAGACATATAATTTTGTGACAATATTCAAAATTATCTATTAAAATAAAATGCATATACACACTGGTGAAAAAGGGGTCAAAATCGAGAGTATAATCTCTCGGTAATGACCATATATCTCTCGGTATAGACCTAATACCGAAAGTTTGGGTAACTCTCGTCATTCGTCAATATTGCCACTTTCGGAAAATATAATTGGGTGTTTACGGAGAGATTTCGTAAATTTATCAGTTTAGATACCAGAGAGAAAAATCGATAGTTGTATAGAAAACTCTTAGAATTAAACTTGAAGAACACTCAAAATCTTAGAAGAGGGCTTTTAGAATTCTAGAATGAAAAAAAATAAGAAGATGAAGTGGTTTGAGATTAGAGATGATGAGTTTTATATAGTTAAAAAGATAAATTTTCATAAAAATAAAATGAATAATTAACTTTTTTTTTTTTTTTTATCCAATGGCCGACACTAATTGTCTCTTTATTGTTCTTTTTTATTTCTTTTCTCGTTAGAAAAGACACGCTACATCATTTTTCTAATAGTTAATAAATTAATAATAATAATCTTATGAAGGTTATAATGACATTTAAAAAAAATTAAATACATTCAATTTGTTAATTTCTTCATTTCACTTTAATGATTGAATTTCATGTGAATTCATCTGATTTTATCTACCCAATTTTTCATTTTTATTCATGAATGGAATATATGATCCTAACAATAAAAAATCTAAATGGTTAACGTTGGTTTTTCTGGCGAGCGCTATAGAGTCAATTGATATTGCAGTTTCATCAAGCAAGCAATTCGTCGACGACGAGAGAGAAGGGATGAAAGGAAATGCAAGTTTTATGGAGGTCTGCACAGTACCATTAGTTCACTCCATCCACAGCGCCAGTTCCAAGTTCAAGACGGTCAAGAAAGCGTTTTCCACTCCAATTTTCACCCAAAATGTTCGAATAAATGCCGAAGCCAAAACTGAAATTAGGGTATGCGTGAACAGGACTTGCAGGAGACAGGGCTCTTTGGAAACCTTCCAAGTTATCTCAGGAATTGCTCCTCCCGACATTTCTGTCAAAACTTGTGGTTGCTTGGGCAGCTGTGGCAACGGCCCCAACCTCCTCGCTCTACCTGGCGCCATCTTCGTCAGCCATTGTGGAACGGCGGCTCGAGCGGCTCAAGCAGTCTTTACTCTGTGCAACATTAGTGGTAATGAGGATATTAACGCCAGTGCTTGGATTAGCAACAGCCTTACCAGTCTTGGTTTGAGGAAACGAGCTGAAGATGAACTGCGAAGAGATAATGCTTCTGAGGCTCAACTGTTACTCACCCAGGTTTCATAAGTTTCTATCTTAAGAATTTTCTGCAATTGGATTACTTAAGACCACTTTGCTTAACTACATCAAATTTTAAAACACACAATCTAAACAAGAAAAAGTCGTTTGTCGAAAATCCAAAGGGGAAATGGATGAAATTGTATTCAATTGTAAAAGTACTTTGTTATCACTTCCGATCATGACTGAAAACATCTACTACTATTAGAGTGATATAGAAAATAATGTTGATCATGATTTGCAAAATCCAAAGGGGAAATGGATGAAATTTGTGTTTGTAAAAAATTAGAGTGATATAGAAATAATGTTGATCATGATTTGCAAAACAATCTTCTACTATTCAAAATCTTAATTGAGAGAATTAGGGTTAGAAACAAGGGAATTGGGGATGAGTGGGTGTAGACTAAATATCCATTCAATTTCATTATTTACACAATATTAATCAAGAATACCAATTGTATCCCTAACTAACTCGTGTATTTTATTAATGTCATAACGGGTACTTAAAACCTGACCCTAAGACAAGTTACACTACTTGCTCCTACAGCTTTATTGTTCTCAATAAAGGTTCCAAATTTTTATAAATCAAAGACAATAAATTAGAACTAAAACAAGTTCTGTTTAGAAAAGTATATTGCTGCCCAAACTTATACTCTTCAATTTGCCCTCTGAAAATTGTGGCAGCCCAAGAACAATCCCAAGAACATAAGACACCTATTTGTCCATCTCTTTTCCTCCTTTGCCTATGCTTCACCTCACATAAATTGAAGTAATACGACCATGGCCTCAGTCATGCTATATCCCGATGGTTTAGCACCTGGTTGTTTTTTAGCTATGTTCTCACATATGTAAATATGTTCCACCTTCTTTCCCTTTTCATTCAAACAAGTCCGTGAGAACATCAATATATAAATTGAATGTTGAAATTCTCGATAGGTTGTGAGAGTCTGACTGCCTGAACGGTGTCGCTCTCGCTCCTCCTGCTATGTATCCTTACATCCATGTTTTCATTTTTTTGTTTCTTGTTTCCTTTTACATTGCTCCAAAATGGGTCTTTTTGTAAACAAGAAAAGAGAATCTTGTTCATATTTGTAAGTTTTTAAAGAGAGATTTTGATAGGGATTAAAGACCTCTATTTTTTATCTATTGATAATGAAATATGCAAGTATATTTATGCAAAAATGTTAAATGCGTAGTTGCCACTATTAGGTATGAAGTTACCACTACTCTACCACCTTACACACAAACTAGTTTGACAATTTACACACTCCCCCCCAAACTAGTTTCACTCCACCCTCAACCTAGGTGATAAATTCCAGCATAAATGAGTTGATACAATCTTCATTAAACTAAAAAAATTGTCTTTAAGAATATTTGTTGAACATAGGGTTGATGTCGAAATTCTTGTAGAGTGATGTTGTGGAAGGTCTCTGGATTGACATAGTTGACACTGAAGGGTTGCAAATAGAGGACACTTGAGCTTCTGTGGAGGTGATGCCAAAATTTGTTGTTAATAATTCAGCCTAAAAGTTGGGTTGATGATATTAGACCAATCAAAGGCTCATATGTCAGGCAGCAAGTGTTTTTTTAATAACTGAAATAAAAATAACTCTAAAAACTAACTAGCCATAGTGCCCAACTTATTTTCCCTACACCCTAGTCTCAATTGCTAGCAAGAAGAGGTTGCGATTCCGTATATTTGCCACTTCCTATGAAGCGACAATGCCGAGAGAAATATCTTTGTGAATAGTGCAATCCCTTTTTAGAATAAGAATCCCTCCAGTGACTGACGTATTGAGAACTCTCCAGCTATAGATGGTTCTCCTTACCAGACCCATTATAATTTCTTCTTCAAAATCAGTAATGAGTGTTTCTTGAAGAGGAATAATATCACAATTACAAAAGTTAATAAATGAAAACACATCGTTTATCTTCTGTCGGTTATTAAGTCCTCGAACATTCCACCTAATGATTTTGTTCAACAAATAAGCATCGACAACTTCGCGGCCTCCTCCATTTTAAATAATAATTATAAAATGAACTTAATTTAAACATACACTTAATCATCTAGATTAAGTGATAAATTGTTAATCTTGGCAACAATCTCACCGGCTCGGCTTGTCTAATTCATGTCATATTATTCATAAAGATTAGGGTAAATATTAGATCAGCAATAAAGTCACAACATAAGAAGTGGTTGACGCCAAATTTTAAAACATTCCTTGGCTCCACAATTCAATATTTTATCCTGATGGCATGCCTTTGTGATGGGACATTGATATTACTTTTGCTTTGTGCAGGCTATAAGCCTTAAACCATGTGGAGGTCTGCATATCGTGTACAAAGACAGGTTCACCCAAGCTTCAAAATGTTTTTAATATTATCATTTCCCATTTTGACCCGAAACACTTTGAATTGACTAGTGGAGATGAAAAGTACTTAGTCCAATCCATTCTATTATAGATCATCTAACATTTGTTCTTCAAAAAGTTCATATTTTTTCTTATTTAGCATCTGAAAATTAATTAAGAAATGACAAATAAAACATTTGAAAAAAATTTAAGTGCAGAATGTAATTAAGCAGATTTGACAAACTTGTTAACTTAGAAATTGAGAAGTTAGAAACACTTCCCTGACCAGTTGATTCCTGCAGCATTCTCGAAACTATTCATTTGAAGAACTATTGAATATATAAAGCAAAATATACTAAATTAATAATCCACTAAAATTTATATAAAAAAAATAATCTGTTATTCCAGAATATATTTTTTTAGGAAATGTTTTTCCCGAATATCTTTCATTGCATAAGAGTTATTAGAAAATCAAAAACTGTGCAATCTTAAGATTTGAGAAAGTATTTATATGATTTTATTGTGTATACATCACATAGAATGAAATCTTTAGATTGGAAAATATTTATATGATTTTCTTGTGTGTACTTCACATAGAATGGTGTTAAGTGAATAGCTGCATAACAAAGTGGCTGGAACTATTTTCTTATATATGAAAACATTTATGGAGCTTTGATCAGAAGATATATTTCTTCTTCTTCTTGTTTGTTTACTTAATATGATTCTTTTTAATATTCTCAGTGATTAGACCTCTCACTCTGTACAAATTGTTATCTCTTACGCATACTTAGGTATACTTGATTTGTATCTGAATCTTTCTAAATTTGATTCAAAGTCCTTAAAATTCACATTTGTGGTCCCTGAGACATGGAAAACCATGTTTTTCTCCTGATCTAAATCATTATTTGATTTTTCCTCAAATAGATACCTTTTCATGATCATTTCCATTTGCCACCATTGGCCATTCATGATATTTTTCTTACTGGTCTTATTGTTGAGACTGTCATAGACAATACAAATATTCTGTTACACCATCACATATTCTCAATGTATCAAATAAGAGAATTATATGTATTTGAATCATTAGTCTCATTGCCCTTGCTTCACCATTTCCAGTTTCAAGTCCATCACTTCTGAATCTCCTTATGACACATTCTCTAATTACCATTCTTATTGATAATCAAACATGTATTTAGCTTCATTATTTATCCTCCTCCTAAGTCTTTTGTGTCTGAAGCCTGGTTTCATAATAGGTGGCCCTGGCAGACTATAATTAAGGAAGATTTGTTTGCATTAGTACATAATATGTGGAAATTTTGTGTAGTTTGCTTGGGGATCGAGGCGTAAGCTATCGATTGCTTAAAAGCTTGTTAAAATAATATGTTATCTTGGGTTATGTTTTGTTTACCAAGAATTGGGAATCAAATTTTAGTTCCTTTGGAATTAGAATTGAATTACATGTCACATACTTTGTTTAGGAGAATTTCTAGAATTATAATTCTTGCCACAATTCTATTTTCTTCATTCTTTTTCTCTTTCACTCTCTCTCAACATTAACATCAATAAGTCAAAATTAACATTAAGTTTACAATAAAACTTCATATGAAATCAACTCAAATCAAAGAGTGGGTAGACAAGATACAAAATCAACTAAAATTAAATAGACATGCAAATACAAAATGTAAAACGTGTAGATAATTAAATCATTTAAAAAAAATGATTTTGGTGAACTTGTTTAGCATTCTTCCCAAAGTAGCTTAGTGAATGAAAATATTCAGCTTCATTTGTGCAAGACTGAACTGTTAAGCAAGAAATTATCAAAACATACCTTTAGTTCCTTTATTTTGTATATTTATCAACTGTTGGTTATGGATATTGTTATGAATCTAAAGATCAATTAAACCATGCACCACCTATCCAAATGGAAGCTGACTTCTTTTCCTTCATCAAGGTCTGCATCATTCTTAACATTGGGAAAGCTAGTTGAGGCTCTTGAAGATGCTAACAAAGCAGTGGCTCTTGCTCCTAAAGATACTCAAGTATGGCATCTACTTTTCCCAACATGTTTAGTATATCAAAATTTCAGTACCTCATCATGGATAATCGTGAACCATGTTTTCTTTAAATTGTTACATTTCATTTTCCTGTGTGAACAAGAAATTTATAGGTTTATATTTTAAAGAACATCTTTCTTGGCCAAATTACCTATACCCTTCCATGGATACTTATGTTTTGCCTAATGAATTCTCTTGCCCATTAACTGTTCATAGGCTACTAAGAAGGTTTATGTACTTTGTTTTTACCATTTTCCACATTGAAATATGTCAAAATAAGAAGGTTTAATTGTGGTAAGTATTATTCATGGATCATGCCCTTTAAATACACAATACATAACTAATTATAAGATAGAGAACTTTTCCAAAATTATGAGATAACACTTCTAAGATAATTATCCTTTTAACATATTATCTAGATAATGATGACAATGATAATTATCCTTTTAAAATATTGCCTAGATAATGATGAAAGTATAATTATCCTCAATACTTATCTTACCTAATTAATAATAGGATAATCCCCATACTCTAATTAATCAGGATCATTATACTTCAACACTCCTCTCAATCTGGGTTGTATATGTTAAGCAAGCCCAACTTGCAAGTAAGTTATTCACATATTGTTCTTTTAAATGCTAAAATCATACTTTTTAAAAACTATAGGTTAACCCATACTTTTAAATTTGAATTGAACACAATTCATTTAACTCAAACCATTTTAAGAGTTTGGATTGGATTAGATTAATACATGGGTTAACCTCACGGTCCTCCCCCCTATCTCAGACTAATAGGCTTACCTCCGTTAGACCCTTTCTCACGCGGGTCTATCTAAAGAGGCTATGTCATCATGTGATATGATCTCTCACAAGTCTCATAAAACTGTTATTCTGCACCTAGCTTTAGAAGAAGAGTGCAAAATATCAATCTAGGCTTTGCTTATATTTCTAATTGACTGTAATTAGAATATATGCAAGTAGTTGGCCAAATTTTATTCTTTTGGCTGCCTCCGCCATGGCCGTAGTAGCCATTGGTGGAGGGCTTAAATAGTCCTATAACCTTATTTTATTTCCGTTGGTTTATGGTCACATAAACCAACCATAACCCATCCTCGTCCTTACTCTTCCTTTTTCCTTCCAAGTTTTTGAATGGTTGTCTCTATTTTTCAAGAGATTGTCAAGAGAATAATTGAGTTGAAAAGTATTTTGTTCTTCTAGAGAAGAAGAAAATATCAAAAGCAGTTTTGTCATCATTTTTTAGGAAATCCTCTCTTAGAAAACTGTCTAATTTCCTTGTCTTCCAGATCTGGCGAACGTATCACCATAAACATTCTCCTGCGTCTTCTCAAAGTTAACTTGACGTCCCCATCTCAGTTTCCAAAAGTTGAGCATCATCACCATTGAGATCATGTCTTTAGTAGACACTAATGCGCCAGACCTCTCCTAATAAACAAAATCGTCAATCTCTATCACTTCCTAATTCACAAGTTGATGGATACGGCAACATGCCTAATTCACAAGTTGATGGATACAGAAACATGCTACCGTTCAAAAGCAAATCTGTTTTGAGCCTTATGGTTTGTTCGTATTTTAGTGTTTATTTTATTTTGATTATTAGGATAAACCTAAAAAGACTTGCCTCCACACATATGAGCCATTTCGGCTCCATTCAACTTTGGGCTCTATTTAGTCACTTGGGTAAATTCAAATCAAACCAATTTTTAGCATCAATTTTTGTCATAATTAACGACACAATTTAGTCTTAGGCCGACTTATCAACTAAAGATCTGTCATCACCTCCCCAGAATCTCCACCGTATTACCTCTAAATCACTTATGCGCAAACTATGTTAATCTAGCAAAGTAAACTATGTTATTCTAGCAGATGCCACTCTGCAACACTCCATGACACTTTTCTACGAGAGTCTCTACACCAACTTTCTGTTTGACTATTGTCTCAAAGCCACTCATTTAGTTTTGGCATCACCTCCGCAGAAACTCTATCGTCATACCTCTACAACACTTCAGCCCCAACTACTTCGATATAGCAGACGCCTCTCTACAGACGCTCCACGACGCATCTGCGGGAGTCTTGATATGGACCCTGTATTTGTCACCCACTAATTTTTTAGTTCAATCAAGTACTTCCGAGCATCCTCATTTGGGTAGAAGAATTAAGTCAACTAATTTATTCTAATATATATATATATTAGAATAAATTAGTTGAGATATATTAGTAATTTTGATTTACTTTAATTGAGGGAATTAGAATAAATTAGTGATATTATTAGGGATACTAATTTATCCTAATTAAAGAAAATCAGCTCCTACACTTTCTATGTATAACCTGAGCATAATATATCAAAGCATATTTCCTTCTCCATTTAAAAATGATACAAATTCAATTATAAGGTACAACACCTCTTAGTAAATTATTAACAAAGTTCTTTCTTGTCCAAGTTTTTAATAATTATGAGTTTCCTCTATTCAGGCCTATCTATGTCAAGGTGATGCTTTCATGGGCTTGAATCAATTTGAATTAGCTGAGCAGTCCTACATTGTTGCTGCAGAGTTAGATCCTCCCATCCAACGTTCTAAATCGTTCAAGGTATTATCTTGACATTATGTGAGAGAGAACTTTTTATAAATTATTATAAATTATTTAGAAAATGCAACGGTAATACACAATCCATAAAACAATCATATAAGTAATTAGTACATTAATTGTGGCTACTACTTGCACTGCCATACTTATTTTAATAATGATTCATTTGATTATATGATCAAAAATATTTTGTTTGCTTATAAGTGTAGAGAAGTAAATGAGGTGATTGAAACAACATATTCCTAAATGTCCAAATAATTCTCAAAACAAAACAGACTTACAAGTCATTCAAAATCAATTAACTTTTAGGGGTGGGCAAATTATTGAGATGATTGGAAAAGTAAAAACTAGCTTACATTCTTGGAAATGATCAAACCATGGTTAGGGATGTTCTTTATTATATGATCATAGTAGATAGTTGCATTTTAGATTTGTGGAGGGTAAGGGTTTTCTTGATGAGTGTGGCTTGTTCTACATTTTCTATTCCATCTCGGACTACAATTATTAGTGATTGTTATAAACTGTGTTTTAAAAAAAAGAATAGATTAAAGTCATTCATTAAAAATGCAAGTGGTATGATTTGTTTAGCCACCAATCATGGACTTCAAAACAGAAGAAATGTTATATGTGTCTGATTGCCCATTTTATTGATAATGACTTAATTATGCACAAGAGAATTTTGAATTTTTGTCTAGTATCAAGTCATAAAGGCAGTGAGTGATATTGGTTAATTGATTTATAGATGCTTGTTAGATTGAGGCATTAATAATGTGTTCACTACAACAAAAAAATATATCAATAAAATGAAATAACTTGCATGATTTTGAAACAGTTGATATAATAGTGTAAAACGAGCCATAGAAAATATAAATCAAAATTAAAATTTTTTTTTGTCAAACTTAGTACCTGTTTCAAAACTTTGTAACTCCAACAAACTCTCCTCAACTTTAATTGGAGACTCAGCAACTCGAAACCAATCTTAAGAACAAATTAGTGCGTGCATGATTCTGGGAGTTAAAGAACTCTTAACACCCTTCCTCTAGTGCTAAATGCTGATTCCGAGGCTGTGGTAGAAATTAGCATTGCAAGTAAATCACAAGCCATCTCAGAAAGTACTGGAAATCTTGCCTTGTTCTTTCTCCACCAAGATAAAATGTCAAACTCTCTTGTATATGGATGGTCTGTCTCGGCCAAATACAATTAAAATTCTGAAGTTGATTCGGCTATAACATTGGTTTTCGACTGTTGATACTGCTTTTCCAATCGATGTCTGATATTTTTTTGGGTTCTTGCACAAACATAAGAATTCGTTGCATCTCAAACTGGAAAATCTCGTGAACTAAAATTTGAAGATACAGATGATAATGTTACAAAAAAATCTCCTGACCCATACATTCTCTTGTAATCATCATACATATCTTCTATGACTCGTTTTACACTATTATATAAGCTTCCACCAATATTATTCTCATACATATTTGTGAGCATGAAAGGTATCCCAACTTTCGTCTTAGATCCATAACAACGGTCATAAAAATAACTTTGTTCATCTTCGATTCATCCCCAGTACTTTTCAAACTTATCACCCATAGAATATGCCATGCCATTAAACACATTTGAAAATTGGACTCTTCAACTCTTTTATCAAGCCATCAATTTCACTAATATTTGACACAATATCATTTGAGGTGACATACTTACTACCAGAAACTTCATTTGTGACAGGATAAAAACATTCCAAGTAATCGCACCAATTCTTTGCATTATTCCAATCCTCACGAGAAGGCACATTATGACCATCTTCCTTCAAAGACTATTTCATATCACCATGTTTCTTAGCATAAGATTGAAAAACTCGAGTATAATCTAAACATGAGGAAAGTATAGTGTGTGGAGTTCAACATAGTTGATACATCCAAAGCAAGATGCTTCTTGTATTCGATTTTGCAAGGTAAAGATGTATTTGAATTTCTCAATTCTAGTAGAAGACATTTAATATATTTTATGGTTGCCCTCACATTATTCACAGATTCACTAGTTGTTTTTAATCAATTTTTCAAAATTAAATTCAAAATATGTATAAGCACTTCACATGTGACATTTGCCCACCTAATATGCAATTAGGCCAATTAATAAGTTTTCTTTTATTTTCTTTTCAAAGTATCATTTGAATTTGCATCGTCGTCACAGTGAATCATTAATAATGCTCCAATCTAACAAACATTTATAAATTAATTCACCAATATCATTGCCTTTTCGATACTGAATAGAAATTCAAAATTCTCTTGTACATATTTCAGTCATTATCAATAAAATGAGCAGTCATACATAACATTCCTTCTATTTTGAAGTCCATGTATCTATTTTGAAGTCCATGTATCGTTGGTTAAACAAATCCTAAAATTTTCATTTTTAATTAATGACTTCAATTTATCATTTTCTTCCAAATACAATAGTTGTTACTAATATTGTAGTCCGAGATGAAATAGAAAATGCAAGACGAGCCACATTTATCAAGTACGGAAAACTTTACCCTCTACAAATTTAAAAGGCAACTCATCTACTATAATCATATAAGAACTCTACAAATCTAAAAGGCAACTCATCTACTATGATCATATAAGAAAGAGCATTATGGTTTAATCAAATTTCCAAGCATTTAACTAGTTTTTACTTTTTCAGTCACCTCATTAATTTGCCTACCCTTAAAAGTTAATTGACTCTGAATTATCTGTAAATCTTTTTTGTTTTACAGAATATTTGGACATTTAGAAATATGTTGTCACTTTTGCTTGGATCCGCATAATAGGCATAAGTGCAATGCAAGCACCTAGTCATTTAAACTTCATCGTATTTGTCAATATATGTTTCAAGGTTTGAAAATGTTTCTAGACTATTGAATGTTTCTTCCGAGAACCAACACCACCCCTAGCTTGTTTTCGTTTGTTTTTTACTTCTTTAGAAGATTGTGATATGTGATCCCTTTCAATGTTTTTGTTACATTCTTTTTACTTACAACTTGGTCAATCTATATTGAAAATACTTAATCATATAAACACAAATATAACATTTTGTATATTATTATAATAAACACACTTGTTAATGTAACCATTATTTTATTATAACTTACCTATTCCACTTGTTTTGTCGGCTGAGAAGAAAATTCAACCATATCTGCATATACTTTGCTTGTCAAATCTATAAAAGGTAGTTCACATAGTGAATTTTCTCAAGGAACAGAAAAAAAACTAACAAAATAGATATTATGTTTGAAATAGAGACAAGAAAAGATGTTGATTTTGAAGGATTGTGAAAAGGAACAGAAAGATGGCAAAGGCAAGGGTTTTGAAAAAAAAATAAAGAGTTTGCCTCTTAGTTTTTTTTAGTTTACCATAAATATCTATTAGTGATACGTGAACTTGTCCAATTAATGAAATTCATTTAATATTTAATTTAAAAATTGAATTATCGGTTCTCGGTTAACTACCAGAATCGATAAAACTAATACTGGTCGGTTAATCGGTTTATAAAATAAAGGGTAAATTTGGACTTAACCGGTTGAACACCCCTATTCATACATTAGAATAAAAAGAAAGAGAATATTTGATTAGAATTAATTCCATTGATTGTAGACTCTCTAAATTCCTATTACAATGTAACTGTAAACATTATAATATCATCCTAGAATAATATATCTCTTGGCTATACACTGTAGTAGTTCTCTCTTCGGTTTAGGCTTGTCATCGGGTATTTTTTATGACTTTAACTTAATGTATGTAATATCATTAATTTTCCTAGTTATTAGAATACACTTAAACATAATTTAATATAATTGTTGTTTTCATATATCTTTTCTGATAGAATATTCCACACTTCTATGTTTCTAACCTGAATTTTCAATTGAACTCTTCAAATCTTGCTCTTGGAAGTGTTTTTTTCAGGCTGTGTTTGAATTTTTGGGATATATAAGACTGAGATCTTCTTGCTCTTAATCTTCTCCAAAATGAAATGCCTATCAATACTCAAATGTTATTTTGTCATCACGCACTTGATTTTTATCATACTAATAGCTGATTGATTGTCATGTGTTAGTTTTTTCAGTAACTTCTCTTAGGGTGTGTTTGGTAACCTGAAATTGGCATTGAGGTCAATTCCAATTTTTAGGTTTGTTAGACCCTTTAATATTAATAATTAAAATTTCAATGGAATTCAATCTGGTGTGATTTTATTGTTCTCAATTCCACTCATTTTAGAACAGAATTGTAATTACAAAATTTATTTTTTAATGTTTTTTTAAACAAAATAACTTATTATTTTATTATTTAAAATACAATTAAAGTTTTCAATCGATAATTATTTTTTTGAATTTAAGATGTTAAAATATCGAACCGATGTCTTTTTTTTTTTAATTTAGTAGGTTAACATTTTGAACTGATATATATTTTTAATTTAAAAAGTTAAAATGGTGAACCTATATTTATTGAATTTAGAAAGTTAAAATTTCGAACATATATATATTTTTTAATCGATGAAGTTAAAATGTTGAACCGATATTTTTTAATGAATCGAAACTTAAAAAGTTTCTTCATATTTGAACTAATTGGTTATGTCAAACCAATATTTAAAAAAAAAATAGATAATATATATTTCAATTTTTTTTTAAACATAAGAATTGGGATTGAATTACAATTATATTGTTTTCTCAAACATAGGATTGGAATTCAATGTCAATTCTCATGGAATTGGAATTAGAATTATAATTCATTCAAACATACCTTTATGGATTCCTTCCCCTTTTCTGCTATTTATTTTGAACAACCTTTTTTCAAGTACGAATTTAAGATAACTAAGGATTTGAATAATGAGTTGTTAGTAGCTGAACTATTTTGTATTGGTGCAACAGATGCGAATTGCAAAGCTCCAAGGCAAAGTTGAGCAAGCAAATTTGTTATGAGATTTTCTAGTACCACTTTCCTTATGTAAGAATGACTGAAAGGTTGGTTCTTTTTTGTTCAGGATTATGCTACTCTCTCTTTTCCACTTTTCCTATTTTTTAGAATTCTGCATCTACAATTTCTTGTTCCTTTTTGTATAATTTCTTTCTGTCATCACAAAATGTCATGTTAGTAGAAAGTGGTCATGAAGGCATATTTTGTAACTGGCAATTATAAGAATGGGATAATTAGAACAATGTATAGTGATAATCGTGAGAGATGAAAAACAGACAAGTCTCATAATACTATTGTGTTTTTATCCCCTCTTCTTGCCGCTTTGTTTCGATGCCATTTTGGGCTTTGCTCTAACAGAAGCGATTGCATTGTTTGCCCCAATGATGGCCTTTTTGATCTCATCCGTATTCCGACAAAATGCTATTGGTGATTAACCGGAAGAAAGAACAAAAACAAGGTTACAGGTTAGATCCCATTCCATTCCTTCTGTAACAAACCGTAAGCTCGAGATAGCTTTCAGTGGATAATCGTCCAGGTCTGATTGTGAAAGAAAAAAGTCGCCCCGCCACAGCAGGCGGGTTGCTTCCTCTGTCGTCGTCGGGGAGCTCTTGGCGAGGAGACCTCAGGATAAGTTGCTAAAACAAAGGGGAGAACAGATTATTTGAAGTCTTTTTCGGCACAAAAGTGGAGTTCGCTCGAAGCTTCGTTCTTTCTGGTGATTGGATTAGCGAATTGCTATCAAGTCTTTCTTTCTTTTTCGATGATTGCGGAAGATTCGCGACACTCCAGTACCAATGGACCTACCGAAACGGCTTGTCGTGCGAACTTGTGATGCAACGATAAAGAAGGAAGAGAGAGTCAATTAAGCAAGCATACTGCGGTCACTGCGATGGTCACAAGCTCTTGCCATCGAAAAAGGTTAAGTCACTACAGGGGGAATTTTTCGCAGGGAATTCAACTATCCGGCGAATAACTCTTCAACAGTCAGTTCTATCCGCAATCCCCTCATACACCATACAAACTATGAGAATGCCTCTCTCGGTGTGTGAGGAACTAGATAGGTAGAGTCGAGCGGGGGGATGAAGAGGGAAAGAGAAAGGTGCACCTAGGGTTGGAGATTCTTCATAGAAAAGGATAGATTATAGACGAGCATAATAAATATTCCATGCCCGCCTAAAAGAAGAAGAGTCACGGGATGCGGTGCATCTTTGTTTGCCGGGCTAACGCTAACTTCAATATTGCCAAAGCCCACGGAGGCGTATCCGTATTTGGCGGAGTAGGTGAACGTACCCGTGAAGGAAATGATCTTTACATGGAAATGAAAGAATCTGGGGCTAACGGGAAGTCAAAAATGGATTTTAAAAGTAACTTGGGGGCTTTTGCTCTGTAAGAGAATATGGAAGAGTGGGGTGAACAGGTTCCGTATTGAACACAGTTCTCGCACTCGAAAGAAAAAGATGCCATCCATCCGGAGTCAAGGACTAAATAAAATGAGTCCAAAATAGAGAATGGGAGTAGGGTCCCTCACAGCTCCTTCTCCGCATGAAGCAACTCTCTGGGTCCCGGAAGGAGCATCCTTTTCTCTGTTATTGGCTCGCTCCTTTTTTTATTATCTGCCAAATCTTGTTCAGTTCCATCCAAGCTCGCTTTTGTCTGAATCTTCGTGGGCTTACTTTGGTTGGCTTTCCACTCGCCCGAAAGGAACTAGAAGTAACCTTTTCTCTAAGCTAAGCCGAAAACTGGAACAAAGAAAGAACAAGGATTTCATCCAAGGTGCCAGCACAAGAAGAGATTTCTTTCTCTTAGCCGTGCTCCAAAATCGATAGAAATAGTTCACTCAGATGAGTCATTATGTGATGTGTGGTTTTTTTTATATGTTTCTCTGCTATTTGAGAAATTTCGTTTGCATCTTTTGATGCATGCTCTTTGTAGAGCCAAATCAGGTTTGCGATAATTTGTTGTTCCAGGTCCGGAACCAGAAGTGGTAGTTGGCGATTCGTCAAGTTTATCTAGTTATTCACCAGATGAAGGAGCTTGCTAAGGAGATTTCTCTGGTTGAAAGAGCTGGGAGATGACTAGAAGGAAATCGGCGCTTCGGAGGCCGCACCGGGGCCAGCGGAACCGGGGCAACCCGAACATTTGAACCCCCGTCGAGCGGAGGTAGAGCTTGAGCTTCTGCGCGTTTTGCCCAAGACCATAATAACCAGCAAGTAACTCCAAACAGTACCCGCCATGCTGGTCGGCCTCTTTTATCCTCTTGCTTTCGCAGATTTACGTCAAACCATGCGAGTCGATCGAGGTCAAAAAACCCCATTGCATGGTTGGCAGGAAGTAGGCGTATCCACAATCGGGTAGCCGTTGGGCAGTCTCTTAACTGTTTTTTGAGCAAGAACCACAGCCTTACCTTCACCATGATACGGACTCCAAGTTCTTATGGCAGAGCACGAGGAGATTTTTCATCAATATGATGGGAATGGAAAGCAGAAGCATGACTGGGGCCTTCCAAAAAGACAGGCTTTTAAGGACCTTCGACTGCTTGAATAAGCTAATAACAGATCTTTTCTGTCTTTCGAGATGCGAAGAGAAGTAAGAAGATCGGCCTATAAACCTGTGACGCCAAGGCGTTCTTCACCCCCCCTTCTCTCACATAAGGGCGGTCGAGGCACTCTGAGACCTCTATCTTTATGGCCGAGACAGGCGATAAGAAGAATCCGAACTACCAAAATCATCTTTCTAAAGTGCCTAACTTTTTACCAAATACTTTGGTGTCATTGAAAGAGCCAGTAGGACTTTTTTATGGGGTTCTACTGAGGACCGGCATAACCCCCATCTAGTTAAGTGGGGGAATGTATGCAAGCCTAAGTCAGAAGGAGGCCTCGGCATTCGGTCGAGGGTTGAGGGCGAGTGGACAGTTGGCGGCTACTCTCCTGCCTTGGAATAAGACAGAAAGAAGAGCGCGCCATTATGAGGCTAAATCGAGTCGCTGACCAATCAACTAATTCCATTGTACCTATATCAGCTATACATCCTCCTTGCATTTATGCCGGAGATGTTGCCAGTGCTATGGGCTTTGGCTTATGTAGATCAAAAATGATGAATGGGATTGTGGCACTCCACTCGCCGCCAATGCTACAGGATGCCGCCGAAAAGAATGGAACGCTGTTTCGCTCTGCTGGATGCGTGCGCACGAGAGGATTCTCGCTTTCGTATATAGAAGAATGGATTGGCAAACCACTCGAACAAAGCCCTTAGCTTCTGGCTTCATTCATTCGACCTGGAATTTAGGATTTGCTTTCGAGGAAGAAAGCGAGAGCTAGCTTAGGGGCGAAGCGGTCAATCTTATGCTTTTTGAAGTCAAGGTCTTTTCTTTCGTAGCGGAAGTTCAAAAACTATGATAACGAATTTATCATCCTTTGGGGGCTCGTCAAAAATGGAATGACAACTGGGAGCTGGACTCTACTACATTCACTATTAGCGAGAGGTGATACTCACCCTAATGTTCTAGGTTCGAGCCTGTCAGGCGGCAAGTTCTGCGTCTGGTTAAATGATTAAGTGTGTTTGCGGGCTACATACTTAATCTGTTGTGCTATTTTTTTACTATTGTATTTTTGATATATGACTCTAAACGGTCAATTTATACAAGTGAACTATCTACTACCATTTGTAGTGCTAGTATTTACTCAAGGAACTAAAATAAGTGAATCCTTGACTTATTCAGTCAATCAATTTAGTCTTGATTTGTGCAGTTAATATCTTCAATCATCTCAATCACAATATCTTCCTTCCTTAAATTATGAAGTTGGACTTTTCTATACATTATTCATATCATTACCCTATTTCTATTCTTTATATACTCACACTCTAATATGACTAAAGAACATAAACTAATTACATCAAATGACCCATTAACCTTGTGGAATATAATAACAAAGGGACTATTTTCCTTACTTTAAAGTTTATGTGTCAACAACATGCATGATTATTACCTTGTTTATCTTGGCATCAATGTGAAACAAATAGTTTATTATGAATTCAATCACATGATTTCCTAAAGACACTTATATTCATGATTTATCTTGACTTGGATTTTGCTTCTTCTAGTATTCTGTCATTTTTTTTATCCTGACTCCATGATTTTTTAGAAGGAGCATGGTTGGTTAATGGTTACTAATGGGAACTAACCGCTCTCAAGCCGAAGAACTGATTCTGTTAAGAAAGAAGCCACCCTCTGTCAACCACTAGCCAGAAGAAGAAGAAGAGTAAGACTCAATATTGAGAGTTAATAATGTCCCATCTTAGCTCTCGTTTTGGTCATTAGTATAATTTTTACTGCTGTTAATGTCAGGAAGTTCCTGAGTAGAATTATTAGTAGTAGATAGAGTATCATGTGTTGTTCTTCTAGAAAAGTTCCATACACTACTAATAACAATTACAAATGCAGTCCATTTATTTTAGCAAACAAAAACGTAGATTTTGTTTTCTTATTAGGGTGAATAACTTTTGCTTGAATGTATAGCAGTGATAAAACAAGGAAAGAAAAAAAGCATGTGTCTTCATTGCTAGCATTATGAATACCGAAATGAGACCTAGAGACAAAAATTTGTTCCCTTTATTGCAAATCTCCTGCGCGATTTTGCTTCAGTTTTAAAGTTAATGTTGACCATTGACTCTTTAACTCTTCACAAACATTTCTTCATGGAAGTTATCTAATACGGTCGGTAAGAATGGTGCAAGAAAGTGTCTTTTTGTAGTGCAACTTTAATAAATCTCTTCAATATCTACTCCTAAGGAGAAATGCTAAGATTAATGATATATTATTATATCCTTACAATCTGCTGTCATGATTTTTTTATATTTTTTCTTTCCTTCTATTGTTAGTTTGAATAACTTTTAATATTAAACTAGAATAAACATAACAAAGAAATAAATAACAAAAAGCCATCTGTTGATGACTATAGCTCCCATGGATAGAATTGATGTGTATAAATAGAGAAAATTGTTATTATTTGATTAATTCAAAACATACTAATTATTATAGAGATTTATATACATAAATATAGTAGTAAATAGTTAATTATAAAAATAAGAGGAGTGATAAAAAGAGGGAATTTGATGAGGGAATTTGGTGAGGGAATGACTTAGCATCACCTCCATTGCTTCATTGGTTGGAAAATGTAAAAATGGGAGGAAAGAGAGAAAAAAGAGAAATTATTTGATTTTTTCAACGAATAAGATTATGCCAAGTTATTCTCTCACCAAATTCTCTCACCTAATCATTTCTCATAAAAATAATTCAAATCTAATTTTGTTCTGTTGATTGAGTTTTCAATTGATTTCAGCATTTTTTTTTGTGGTTGTTGAAAAAGTCGATTTGTTATCAAAGTTGTACTCCTTAAAGATCATGAATGATTTGTTTAGTGGTGAACATTGGGTTGGATTAATTCGACGAATCCGAAATACTAATTTGGATTGAATATTTCGGATTGAATTCGGATTAAATTATGATTATCTAAATTATCATCTAAATATAATTGTTTTTCAATTTTTTTAAAAATTAACTTTTACTTCAATATAATATAATTTTTTACTTTTTTTTTTTTTCATATTTTAGTTAACAAATTTATTTATTTTTACTGTTTATAGATTCAAATTATAAATAAATAAAATTAATTATAACATTAAAAAAATTAATATTTTTTTAATAATTAAACATTAAGTAATAAAATAAATTAAATAATTACATTTTTTTCGTCTAAGAAGTGATCATTTGACAGACTAATTAATAAGAACCGAATTCGAATAACTTGGATTAACTATTTCGATTTAAAATAAATTCGATTTGAATTTAATTTGAATTAGATTTGAATAATCCAATTAATTTTAAATAATTTGATTTAAAATTATATTTTTTCTTCTTTTTTACAGTTTCTCTCTTTTAACCAAATTTAACATTAAATTTTTTAATGAATTTTTTTTAATTAAATTATAATTTTATTAACTTTTATATATATATATATATATATATATATATATATATATATATATATATATAATATACTTAATTCATTTTTTCATTTTTTTAATTAAATATAAATAAAATTAATTAATTAATTAATTATAAAAATTGTTATTGAATAATTTCAATTGACATTTATAAATACATTTTGAGTTAATATTATTCAATTCACATCCTATTCGTATTAATTAGAAAATTGGCTTTAATTACTAATTAAATAAATTTAATTTAGATTTAATAAGAATCAGTCAAAAATGATGAATTTTAATTTGAATTGGTTATTTTTTAAACAATTCAAATGTGATGTCTCAGTTTTGGAGTAAAGTCTCCTGGACTTCTTCGATCATCATGGATTAAGGTATTTGACCTCGTGGTCACCCGATAATTTAAATTGCTCTAGTGGTCACTTTTATTTTTTTGGACGAAATTATCCTTTTCGTGTAACTCGAAGGGGAAGGGATTTTTTTTTATATAAATTCTCAAATTTTTTTCATTTTGATATTTTCTTTCTCTCTCTTCACTCTCTTCTCGCGAAGGCGGCGGCGAAACCCTAAACGAACATATTATACAGATCGACGACGAAAACCGTTCTAATATCAGGTGATTGGATCGATTTATGTTCTTATTTTCATCTTCAAACCCTAAACTATGAGATTTTTTTATGTTCATCTTGGTTGTTCATCGTGGTTGTTCATCTTGTCAATGATGAAGTTGATGATGCTCTGATTCGATTCCCTTCTAGGGGAAGATTCATTTGATTCTCACGACTTCACGTTTCGCAAAGGGCTTCACGTTTCGCGAAACGGCACGGTCGACACGCGAAATGGCACAGTCATCATGCGAAGGCACATCGCGTTATGCGAAGCGGCACAGAGTTGTACTTAGATTTGTGTAAAACATTAAATTCTTAATAATACTGCTCTGAATTTTTGTTCATCACTCTTGCAAATATATGTATGAGAAAATTCTTAATAATACTGCTCTGAATTTTTGTCTGAATCTCAACCTTGGGCTTCCTTGGTGTATACATTTTTTTATAAAGTTCATTCAATTTTTCTTACCAGATAAAGGGGTAAAGATAAAGAGATCTTCCATTCAAAATGGTCAATAAAAGTGGTTTCTTGATTGACCTAAGATTAAAGATAAAGAGATCTTTTATTCAAAATGGTCAATAACAAACAAGTCTATGTAAAATCAATATCTTCTCTATAAATGGTATCCAAGATCTGGTTCATAAATAAAATCTTCTTATTTTTCTCAATTGCATGACCATTTAATAAAAAAAATCAAATGTTTTAAACTCAACTTTTCACTCAAATTTCTAATCAACTAAGGTTTTAGCTTACAAACACAAATATCATATTTAATCAAACTTGCATTCATTACTCACACCTTAGAGAAAATAATAGTACAAGAAAGGAAAATACATATGCGATATACTAAGAAATAAGTATACCCACACCAGTAGGAATCGAATTTGATGTTTTACACAAATATAAGTACAACTCTGTGCCGCTTCGCGTGACGACTGTGCCGCTTTGCGTGCCGGCCGTGTCACTTCGCGTAACGCGATGTGCCTTCGCAAAACGTGAAGTCGCGAGAATCAAATGAATTTTCCTTGAAACGGAACCGAATCAGAGCATCATCAACTTCATCATTGACAAGATTGTTGAATAAACTTAAATTAATAAGGTATTTGATTTTTTTTGTTTAATATTCCTAGAGTAATAATAAAGGGTGGGTGAGATAACCAAGAGTTTTGAGTGGAAGCTATTTAATATGCAGAATAATTTATTTTGTTATTTGAAGAGTCAAGCATATGAAGAGTCTATGATTTCTTATAAAAAAGTTGTAAAAATCCATTTGAGATGAATAATAAGAAAGATATATTTTGGCATCTTGTTATCAACAATTTGGTATCAGAGCTATTGTGTGTGAGGTGAGCGTGAGAAAACCTGTTGAGAGAGAAAAACAAGAGCGATCGAGAGCCTTGTGAGGTGTGTGTGTTGAGTGTAAACACTTGAGAGGAATGGCAGGTCTAACCAATGGCATCCCGCTACCCAAGTTGACAAAAGGCGTCAACTACGACAACTGGAAGGTGCAGATGAAGGCCCTTTTCGGTTCCCAAGATAACTGGGATGGGGTCGAGACTGGGTATGAGGAACCGGAGAACACAGATGGGTATTCAAATGCCCAGTTGAACGCGTTGAAGGTCGTTCGAGCTAAAGATAGGCGGCTCTATATCTACTATACCGATCTGTCGACGAATCTGGTTTTGAGAAGATAGCTGACGCATAATCTTCCAAAGTGGCATGGGATACACTCGAAATAGAAAACAAAGGAGACGAACGGCTGAAGTAAGTCCGGCTTCAAACCCTAAGGGGCGATCTGGAAAACATGAGGATGAAAGAGTCTGAAAGCGTATCCGAGTTCATTACTCGAATGGAGACCGTGGTGAACAAACTAAATCGGAATGGTGAGAGTCTTTCATCAAACCAAGTTGTTGAAAAGATTCTGAGGTCATTGACAAATAGTTTCGAAAATATTGTGTGCGCAATAGAGGAATCTAAGGATCTATCAACGCTCACCATTGAAGAGCTTACTGGGTCTTTGGAAGCGCATGAGTAGAGAAGGAAAAACAAGAAGGGGGAGTCTCTTGAACAGGCTCTCCAGGCGAAGGCGACAATAAAAGAGGAGAAGGTACTTTATGCTCAGAGTACTAGAGGCAGAGGAAGAGGCAGAAGCCTAGGTGGTAGAGGAAGAGGAGGACGAGGAAGTGAGCAAGTCGGCCAACAGAACTGGCATGACAAAGGTCAAGCTCGGGGTGGCCGGATAAACACAAATAGTAATATTGAGTGTTATAATTGTGGAAAGAATGGGCATGTTGCCAAGGATTGTTACTCGATAAAATTCTATAATTGCGGAAAGCTGGGTCATATTTCCAAATATTGTAGATCCGAGAAGAAAAAGGAGGAACCAACAAACTTCTTTGCTGAGAAAGAAGATGAAGGGTTGTTGCTGGTGACAAAAATTCCAGAAACTGAGATCAAACCAAGCTGTTCTGATAACTCATTTTGGTACTTGGATACTGGGGCAAGTAACCACATGTGCGGCGACGAGAGCTTATTCTCAAAGGTGGAGTTCGGATCCATTTCTTCCGGCGATGCTTCAAAAGTAGCCGTCAAAGGTCGAGGAACGATCAGATATCAGCAGAAAAATGGGTGAATCGGAGAGATCAGAGATGTTTACTACGTACCTGATCTCAAAAGCAACATACTGAGCATGGGACAGTTGATGGAGAAAGGGTACTCGGCTATAATGAAGGACCGAGAAATGCAGCTGAAGGATAAACATGGGAGACTCATTGCCCAGGTAGAAATGAAGAAAAATCGTATGTACAAACTTGAGCTTAAAATAGTTCAAGATAAATGTATGCAACTTGATGTAGAGGATGAGGCCATGAACTGGCATTATCGGTTCGGTCATCTTCACTTCGGAGGGTTGAACGAGCTGGTGAAAAAGGAGATGGTGCTTGGACTGCCTAACATTATATTCGAAAAGAGGTTCTGTGAAGTATGTGTGATCGGGAAACAAGCGAGGACTTTTTTCCCAAGCAGTTCTAAATACAGAGCAAAGGAGCAACTCGGACTGATTCACACAGATTTATGTGGGCCAATAACTCCGGAATCATTTAGTGGTAAAAGATACTTCCTTTCTTTAATTGATGATTTTTCGAGAAAGACGTGGGTTTATTTTCTGAAGGAGAAGTCAGAAGTGTTTGAAAACTTCAAGAAATTTAAAGTGATGGTGGAGAAAGAAACAAACAAAGTTATCAAAGAAGTCCGATCTGACAGAGGAGGTGAGTTCACTTCTAACGAGTTCAACACATACTGCGAGGAACATGGAATCAAGCGTTTCTTGACTGCTCCATATTCTCCGCAGAAAAACGGTGTAGCAGAACGAAAGAATCGAACTATACTCGATATGGTTCGATCTATGTTGAAATGAAAGAATATGCCGAAACAGTTTTGGGCAGAGGCAGTACAGTGCGCAGTTTATGTGCAAAATAGATGTCCACATGCCAAGCTAGGAGAGAAGACACCTCAAGAGATTTGGAGTGGTATGAAGCCGAGTGTCTTTCATCTCAAGGTATTCGGTAGTGTGGCCTATGGGCAAGTACCAAGTCAGCACAGGACAAAGTTAGAAGATCAAAGCAAGAAGTACATATTTATCGGGTATGATGAAAAATCTAAGGCATATAAATTGTTTGATCCTATTAATAAGAAATTGGTGGTGAGTCGAGATGTTCACGTGGAGGAATCAATGACATGGAACTGGAGTAACCCGATTGAGGAAGAAACTAGTTCAGAGGCTATTATGCCTCCGATATCAACAACCACCGAGCTTTTAGAAGATGAATCTAAGCCTATACAGCCTAGAATGAGAAGTCTACGGGAGATATATGACACTACAAATGAAGTCCACATTGTATGTCTTCTCGCCGACTCAGAAGATTTGAATTTTGAGAAAGCTGTACAAGACGAGAAATGGAGATCGGTTATGGATGAAGAAATTGGGGCAATTGAACGCAATAAAACCTGGGAGCTAACCGACCTTCCTTAAGGAACTCGACCCATTGGAGTAAAATGGGTGTACAAAAAAAAGATGAATGTCGAAGGAGAGGTTGAGCGTTATAAGGCTCGACTTGTGGTGAAGGACTATAGACAAAAGGAGGGAATCGATTATGATGAAGTTTTTGCTCCTGTCATGAGAATGGAGTCAATCCGACTTCTGATCTCGTTAGCTGCTCAAAACCAATGGCAAATTCTACAGATGGATGTGAAATTAGCATTTCTAAATGGAGTGTTGAAGGAGGAGGTGTACGTCGAGCAACCACTTGGGTATATGAAGAGAGGTGATGAGAAGAAGGTGCTGAGATTGAGAAAAGCCCTCTATGGGCTAAATCAGGCTCCTCATGCTTGGAATGAGAGAATTGACGAGTATGTTAGGATCTAGGTCGCGGCTGGGGAACCGGGGTCTGGCCGGTTAGCGCCTTCACTCAACGGTTGGTGTTTAATCCAGTTAGAGATTAACACCGGGGTTTCAATACTACACAAACTGTCACAAACCCTTGAACCGAGTTCAAACGCGGAAGTGGTTTGTTTCAGGTTGAAGCAGCACACACACTAGATGGACATAACCAGATTTAGATAAGGTCGGTTTGGAGTATAGTGGGTCGGTTTTGGGACTCGGTAATTCGGTTTGAGTAGAATCGGTTAGAGTATAAGGCCGGCAGAAAGTAAATAACAAGGCATAATTTTATGGATGTTCGGAGATAAACTCCTACGTCACCCCTTCCTCTCAAAACCGCGAGAAGGATATTCACTAAGGAATACACAAACACAATCCGATCGAGACTTATTTTCTGCTCGATAAACACTCGTACAATTCTCACCGAAATTGTAATCACACTCTAAATAGACACTTAAGCTCTAAATCTTGTAGAGAGATAAACTTGCAATAAATCTTAGAGCTTGTAGTTGGTAGAACTGATAACCGTTTGTAACTTGTTTCTAGAGCTGCATTTATTCCTATTGAGCTCCTTCTTTTATAGGTGAAATGTGTCAACGGTCACATTTCATTTCCTTGAATTTGATTGGTTGAGCAGAGGTTCAGTGATTCAGACCTGGCGGTCTAGGCTTCCAGTGTATAGGTCAAACCGGCTAGGTTTGTCTTTTACTTAGTATAGCAACTGTCGGTTGGACAGTTGCCTGCACTTGGAGGAGTGCGCCTCTGATTTATCCTGGAGTGGAAAGATCTTGTCGGACGATCTTCTGCAGCCTGCAGATTGTCTTCAGACTTGTATGAATATGGCAATACTAAAGTCTGTCTCTTTGGTATCATCCTCAATAGATACTCGAAGTATCTATTTATACTGGTCGGTTGTTTGGTTTAACCGAATGACTTCCGGTTTTTCCATAACTTCAGATTGACCGAATGTCCAACGATTTTGGCTTTCTTATTTGACCGGTCTTGTCTTTCTTGTTCGGTCAGGTTTTTGGTCGGTTGGGTTGCTTGACCGGTTGAGTAACTTGACCGGTTGAGTAACTTGATCGGTTGAGTAACTTGACCGGTTGAATTCTTTAACTGTTCCTGCACAAGAAATTTGTTTTTGTTAAATTTTATTTAACCGATCTAATTTTATCTAACAATTTCTCCCTTTTTGATTATTTTATTTAAAATATTCAAAACCATGTAAGAATTCAAATGTAGGCTGGTTGTTTTTAAGAGTTTATTTGGCCGGATTTTTGGAAATTGACTTAGAAGAATTTTTCAAAAAATTTTGGGAAAATTTTAAGAAAAATTTTTGGAAAAATTTTATATTTTTTTTATATTTTATCTTATCAATTTCTCCCTTTTTGATTATTTTATTTAAAATATTCAAAACCATGTAAGAATGCAAATGTAGGCCGGTTTCAAAAATACTTGATATATATATATAAAAATATACTAAGGTAAAGATACTTGATATATATAAAACTAAAGTAAACATAGGAAATATAAGTAAAGAAAGCCCATATTTCTTCTTCCTGGGCGGCAAGTATTTGTCCAGCATTTCATCAGTTGCCTTTCCCTTGACCGCTGGAACAGGCCTGGAGGAAGATCCTTGACCACCTGAAGTGCCGGTGAGCGGGGAAGCCGGTGGAGCAAACGATCTGATTGGAGCTACGTCAAGACCTCGCGGTCTTTTGTTTAGCGGTCGTCTTCTTCCTCGAGATCTTCATTTTCATGTGAAGCCGGGTTGCTTGGAGGGTCGACAACCGTGTTAGTAACTCTGTCTATTAACTTTGAAATGGCCGCCCTTTTGGAAGAATTCTTTCTCTTTCTTGTAACCGGACCGGATGGTGAAGCAACCGCTTTGGACTTTTGATGAGCCTCGGCGAAGTCATTGTATGCTGTCTGTTGGCCGATTAGTCGAGCTGCATCTTCATTTTGCTGGATCGCCACAGTCGGTGCAATGTTTTCTAATGTCTGCAGATGTCCGACCAGGTTCGCATCTGCCTCCGCCGTTTCCTTTTGAAACCTAGTTTGATCGTCCAAGGAATCTTGAATCTTTTGAGCTGCGAGCTCATTTGCTTCCTCAAGTTCCTTATCGGCAACCAGCTTTGCCGCTATCAACTCCGCCACCTGTTTGGTGATCGCCTTTAGTTCGGCCTCGGTCTTGGCATGCTTCTCCTCAAGCATCGCCACCCTCTCAAGCGTAGAACCGCCTTGACACCGGATTGAGCCAGATCCTCATCAATCTTATTCAACCTTTAATCGGTTGTTAATTGGGTTTGTTCCGTCCCACCGACCTTTTGGCTGGTAAGAGCGATGTCGGTCTCCAGCTTCTTAGTTGCCTCCTCCAATGCCTTAATTCTGTCAATATAGCCACTGTACAACTGATCGGTCATGCCATAATTGTCTTCAACGGACGTGATCCGTCCGACCGCGGTTTGTAGCTCTTTATTTGTCGACTCAATCATCTCGATGGATTTAGTTGCGGTTTCTTTGATCTTCTTTTGCCACGGTCGAATGGCGGCATTGACAAATTCCTCGATGAGGTCCTTTACCCTATCTTCTGTTACCGCTGGTACCGAGTCCTCGGTTTGAAGAGAGACTTGTTGGTCGATGGGCGGTGTACCTGTTCTAAGGTTGGTGTTGTTGATTGTGTGTTCCTGTTCTGGTGGAGGAGAGAAATGCTCATTTTCGGCCGGATTTGGACCTCCTTCATCCTCAGGTGGAGATCTGGAGAAATGCGACGCCTCCTGATGTTCGGGTTCAGATTCCAACCGAACCATCTCCTCGGTAAGTTCCCGTTCTTTGACCGCTAGCATGTCCAACACCAAGAGTTCAAGTTGAGAATCCGCTGTCCCTGGGATATGCTTTCCTTGGAGACGTTGGATGTGTTCGGTGAACCCCAGTAACCGAGCATGCGGTTCGATCATCCTACTTCGTCGGAGGGCGGTCAGGACGCTCTAAGCCTTTGTGAGGTTGATAACTTCCGCTTCCATCTCAACCAGCTTCTCGAATTTCCAGTCAGTAGGGAGGTCCGGTAGCATTTTGTTGTAGAATATTTCTTGCCGGTTTAGGGCCTAGTGATAGTAGACGCCGGTTGCCGCGTGAGCCTGCTCATGAATTTCTTCCATGATTCGGTTGACGAGGTCCTCGCCCGTTTGCATGATGTGCTCATCCGCGGATTCATCTTCCTCCTGTTGTCTGTTCGAGCCGGCATAAACATCATCATGTCGGACCGATTGGTCTTCGACCATCGGTCCTTTCCCTTTGCCAATATGATCTTCTCCGGTGTGGTGCGATTGAGTCCGGCCCGAGCTGGATGCCGAGTTTTCTGTATGAGGGGTGTCGGACTGTGGATTAGCCGATCCGGTCGGTTGATTATCCGGCCTACTTCCGGATTTTTCTTTAGCCGGAGCCGTTTTCTTTCTAGCCTGTCTCTTCTTTTGACCGCTTGTAGAACCGGAGGCCTTCTTTTTGCCTTGCTTGTCCTCAGGTTTAAGAAATTGATGGGATTTAATGACTTTTCTAGGGGCGAGGAAAACACCAGGGCCGGTGTTAGCGTTGAAGTGACGCATCAGTTTACCGAGTGGGACGGCGTATCCCCATGACCGTTTGGATGTCGGATCCACCATCTCACATAAGTTTGCGAAGACCACCTTCGCCCAGTTGATTTTGATGTCGTTGACCAAATCGGCAATCATCTCAATCTTTATCTGGGTGAGGCTATCATAGTTGCCTCCTCGCGCCTGAACCGATTTGGAGAAAATCTCGCATAGCGGTCTAAATTCCAGTTTAAGTGATGTTTTCTTACCGGATACTGCGATAGGGACCTCCGTATCCGAAAGATCCCGGCATGCCACCTGGAATGTTTCCTCGTCTGTGACCACCGAGAAGTCGCTCCCCTTGGTTGGTAGATGCAGTACTTCAACAACCGATTCCTTGGTCAGTTTGAACGGTTGTCCGCCTATGGTTGCGGTTATCGTCCATTCGCTGAGAACAGCGGTTTGAAAGAACTCGAAAACCGCCTCTTGATATAAGACGAATGGCCCGTTCAGAAAATGTTTGAGACCGGACTCGGAGATCTGGGTTAACACTTGTTTTGCCTCTGCCGATCCATTTGCTCGAACTTCATCGAAGTCGACTTGGACGATGTGGGTGAACAGCACAGATTCACGACCCATTGTAGGTTGAATAAAGTGAAAGATCGAAGGATTGAAAGTTTTGAAAGGTTTGAGAGCTAGAGAGAGAAGCCGATTCGCGTGAGAATGAAAGAAAATGGCTAAGGACCCTATTTATAGTCGCGGGTTGGAATTTCAACCGCCGCGAACCGTCACATCAGGATTGGGCGGGAATTTTCCCTCCAAAATGCTTTGGGCGGCAAGAGATGGGCGTGAAACTTTGAGCGGGCTTTTGATGCGGTTATTCAACCGGCGATGAAGCGGTTTGTTCTTGTAACCGGTTATGAAGAGGTTATTTATCCGGTGAAGAGGCGGTTATGTAATGTGACCGTTCTATTTACGAGACGGTTATTTAACCGGAGATGACTCGGATTATGTTTAACCGGTTGAACTTTTAGACCGATTTTTTTTTTTTTTGCAATTCCGAGCCGAATTTTGGACTTTACTAAATTTTGAGAACATTGATATAAGTGATCATTTCATTAAAAAGGAAAGACATAGAAGATACCGATACATAATCGGTTTACTGTACATAAAGGAACAGACTTATGTAACTACCATTCTATTGAATCTGTCCACTACCATTTCCTTGTGGAGGACACTTGAGAAGCACACTGGGGGTACCCGGTCCAAGATGTTGATTATGTGTACGAAGGAACTTGCTAATGTAAGGAGCATACCCGAAACCTTTCTGTGTTTCGACCATTGTCTTCAAGTTATTGAAGATGACCGATGACCAGTTGATGTAGGTCATCATGTCGAAGAGTTTCGTTGAATAGTGTTGATTTGGAGATTGACAGATAATGGATCGGTTGACGATCTCGTGAAGGAGTTGGATGTGATGGGCGAGGCGGGTTTTCAAACCGTGGTTCTCCACCGGTACTTCGGTTCCGGAGAAAAATTGCGCATAGTCAGCCACTGCACTGCCCACCCGGGATGGGAAATCAGAGAACCCTTCAGTGGGCAGTCTAAACATCCGGGAGAATTCGCTTTTGCGAAGAACATAATGGTGATTTTTCACCATGGAGATAATGTCATCATCGGATATGATAGCATTTCTGAAGAATTCCATTACTTCTGGAATGAATACGGGTTCGGCTTCTTCGAGAAAATCCTGAAGGCCGGTGTCGATTAGGGATTCATAGAGGACTTCCTTTACTTCAATATCCTCAATCGTGTGGACGGAGTTGAAGTCGATGCATAGATAGTTTCTTAGTGTGCGGTTCGACATTCTTTCAAAGTTTGTCAAGAGAGAGAAAGTTTAAGGGATTCTGATTTGTTTAGAGGTATGTTGAATTGATAAGATGGGGTTCCTTATATAGATTTGAGATTGGAGGGAAAATATGGGCATTTAATGCTGAAATTTAGTTTTGTCTTATTTATGAAGGGAATATTTATGTTTCCAAAACGCCTTGGGAAGGAGTTACTTTTGACCGGTTGCGGAGCTCGAGGTGGAGAATCTAGTTGGAAAGTAACTAAGTTTGTGTAATTTCCCATGTAGTTGGAAGTTGAAAGTTACTTTTCATTAATGAACTTGAAGTACATGAAACTGAAAGAGACATAGTTGAAACCGAAAAGAGACATAGTCTAAGACGAAATGATCATAGTAGAGTGAGATAATGATACAACCGGTTCGTACAACAAAATGACCGGTTGTAAGAAGGAGTGACTTAATTGCCGGAGGAGTTGAGGTGTCGGTTCTTCCTTTTCCAGGCCTTCTCGAACCGCTCATAGAATGAGTCGACAACTTCCTTTGTTATCACCTGGGCCTGATTCAGTCCTTCGCCCGGACAGAGTGGAACACCGAGTTCCATAAGTAGGCAGCTGATCTGAGGAATAAGGCCGGTTTGGCGAATGCTGATCATCTAGATCAGGACATCGAATAGCACTCTAGACTAGTTGACCAGTGTATCTGTTGTGATAGCGATCATCATGTGAAAGCTGTAGCACAGTAGGTATTGGTCACATCCTTACCTAGGATGCCCCTACCGATGATATCATTGAGAAGCTGGTATTCAGCCCTCAATGATGAACTAGCACCGTGGTCACTGACCGGATTGTTTGACCGAGAAAAGCTTAAGGAAATTTCGGCTTTTAGTCCGGCCGGGACGTTCAGATCAGTGATCCCTTGCTTCGGAAGATCGAAACATCTTGCAAAGTCACTTTCCGAGAAATCAAACACGGTCCCTCCGACCCTAGATTGAATGAGGGTGTCGAAATGAGGGGTACCCCTGAAAACCCTGGCGTTATAGAAGAACTCGAGGACGGTTTCAGGAAATATTACATGTTTGTCATCTAGAAATGATTTTAGACCGGTATCTTCAAGTGACTTGAGCATTTTGAAAATTTCATAATGCTCTGTACTTTGAGCAGAGTCAAAATCGACTTGGAGAATGTTTGGAAACTAAGACATTTTTGTCTTAGTGAGAGGATAAGTTGATACTTTGAATATTTTGGATGATGTTTGCCTAAGTTATATATTAGTAGAGGGATGATAGTATTATCCAGTGTGTGACAGTTGATGTATTCTATTGACCATAGGATAAAACATATTGCATGAAATAGGCATGTCTACAACCTAGGATGTGAGTCATAGACCTGGACGGTGAAAGATATCATATCTTCACGTCTTTTGAGGTATGACCATTTTGTTTTGAAAAGGTATTTTTTTTAGAACACATAAATCTAAACACATATAATTATTCCACTTTTGTTCAGAGACCAAATAGTCCGGAGTACATTATTTCCAAACCGGTCGGTTTTCAGTTATTTGTTCCGATGCGGTTAATTGGTGCATGCACTAAGTAACCGGTCGGTTTACTGTAACTGATAGACAAAGCGATTCTTCAATAGGTACCTTGGTGAATTCGGAATCCGACAATTTAGGAGGAATTACCGATTTTGTCTGTCCGAACCGATTTTCCCTTTTAGACATTTCTAAGAGATAAGCTGATTAATATCGGTTAAACCGAGTATGTTTTTGAAGTGAGAAAACTTAGCTTCCTGTAGGGGCTTTGTGAAGATATCGGCTACTTGTTGTTCTGTTGATACGTATTCCAGCGGATGTGCTTCAACATGACATGTTCCCGGATGAAGTGATGCCTTATGTCGATGTACTTGGTTCTAGAATGTAGAACCAAATTATATGTGATTGCTATGGCACTTGTGTTATCACAGAATATCGGAGACTCTTCGGCTGTGATACCGAAATCCTTCAGTTGTTGTTGGATCCAAAGAAGTTGTGAACAACAACTTCTGGCTGCCAGATATTCAGCTTCTACGGTTGATGTCGCAACCGATGTCTGTTTCTTGCTGTGCCACGAAACAAGCCGATCGCCTAGGAATTGGCATATTCCACTGGTACTTTTTCTGTCCACTTTGCAACCTGCATAGTCTGCATCTGAGTAACTTGTGAGGTTGAAAGATGAGTCCTTTGGATACCACAGACCGACTTTAGGGGTTCCCTTTAGGTATTTCAAGATTCGCTTTGCGGCTGTGTAATGAGACTGTTTTGGATTAGCCTGGAATCTTCCACACACATCGACCGCAAATAGTATATCCGGTCAACTTGCTGTCAGGTATGGGAGAGAACCGATGATTCCTCGGTAAGCTGTCAGGTCTACTGCTTGACCGTCATCATCCTTGTCCAATTTGACCGATGAGCTCATTGGGGTAGCGGATGACAAGCATGTATCCATCCCAAATTTCTTTAGAAGTTCCTTTGTGTATTTAGGTTGACTGATGAAAGTTCCTCCATCGAGTTGCTTAACCTGAAGGCCTAGGAAGAAACTTAATTATCTCATCATACTCATCTCAAATTTGTTAGTCATCAAGGTTGAGAATTTATCACATAGCTTAGGATCAGTTGAGCCGAAGATGATATCATCTACAAATATTTGAACAAGTAGGATATGTTCCTTTTTCTCAAATTTGAATAGGGTTTTGTCCACCGAACCGATGGTGAAATCATGTTTTAATAGAAATACGGTTAGTGTATCATACCAAGCTCTAAGAGCTTGTTTTAAACCGTACAGTGCTTTGTTTAAGCGGTATACATGATTAGGCAGGTCGGGATTCTTAAAACCGGGTGGTTGTTCAACATATACTTCCTCACGTAGTTCACCATTCAAAAATGCACTTTTGACATCCATTTGAAAAACTTTAAAATTTTTGAATGCAGCAAAGGCCAGAAAAATCCTAATGGTTTCAATCCTAGCTACAGGGGCAAATGATTCTTCAAAATCAATGCTTTCTTCCTGTTTGTATCATTGTGCCACTAATATGGCTTTGTTCCTCGTGACCAAACCGTCTTCATTGAATTTATTTCTAAATACCCATCTCGTTCCTATGACCGGTTGATCTGTCGGTCTAGGGACTAGGTACCAGACTTTATTACTCTCAAACTGGTTTAACTCTTCTTGCATTCCCAAGATCCAATCCGGATCTGACAATGCTTCATCCACTATTTTCGGCTCAATCTGGGATATGAAAGCGGAATTGAAATATTCCTCCAGGATTTGTCGCCTAGTTCGAACAGGTTTTGAAGGGTCACCTATAATTAGCTCAGGAGGATGATTTGTGTTCCTTTTGAGATACGGTTCAGGAGCGTCTACCAAATCACAGTTTATTTGATCAAGGCTAGACATATCGGTAGGCTGAACATGAGTGTCAGACCGACCGATTTCCTCAGTTTGAACCGAGGTGTCAGCTTCCTACCGTGTGACAGTTTGATCCGGCTGGGTTTCATCATTACCCATTTGGTCATGGACAAACCGTCTAAAAACCGGAACTTTATCTTCACTATCAGAATGGATATTGTTATTTTCCAATCTGTTGTGTAGATCAAAGGATGATGTAATGTTACTTTCAACCGATTCATCGAAAATGACATGAAGTGATTCCTCCACGGTTAAAGTTCTAATATTGTACACTCTATAAGCTTTACTTACTTCTGAGTATCCTAACATGATCCCAATATCGGATTTTGCATCAAAAGTAGATAGGTAAGTTTTGCCATTTATGAGAATGTAGCATTTACAACCGAAAATCTTAAGATACTTAAGGTTAGGAATCCTATCAAAGTATACTTCATACGGTGTTTTGTTGTGAAACTTGTTAATCAGAGACCGGTTTTGTGTGTGACATGCAGTATTGATAGCCTCAGCCCAGAATTTCTGGGCAATACCCGAATCGGCTATCATGTACCTTGCGGCTTCTTTGAGAGTTCGGTTTCTTCTTCGGCCAGACCGTTCTGTTGAGGAGTCCTAGCACTAGACAACTCGGATTCATCAAGAAATGCATTTAGAGTACTATTTGTAAATTCGGTTCCTCTATCACTCCTAATGCTGTTGATGCATGTTGATTTTTCATTTTGTAAACGTTTAAGCAGTGTAATTAAATTTGAGGCGGTTTCACGTTTGGATGCCAAGAATATTACCCATGTATACCTAGAATAATAATCAACTACTACCATAGTATAAAGCATACCTCCTAAGTTGACGACCTTAATCGGTCCAAATAGGTCCATGTGAAGAAGATCTAAGCATCGATTAGATTGGATGTGTCCTTTACTCTTGAAGGTTGACTTAGTTTGTTTACCCATTTGACATGCTGAACAGACCTTATCCTTATTGAATACTATATCAGGAATTCCTTCAACTAGCTTTATACCGCGGATATAGTTTAAGGTTTTCAGGTTTAAGTGGTTTAACCTTTTATGCCACAGCCAGGTTTGATCGGTTTTAGCCACCATGCAAACAGGGTATTCTACTTTATTTTTCCAATCTACCTTTTATGTATTTCCTAACCTATTTCCGGTTAGCAGTATGATACCTTGAGAATTTTTAACTAAGCATGCATGTTTAAGGAATTCTACAGTGTATACAGCATCACACATTTGGCTAATGCTTAACAGGTTAAAATGCAGATTTTTAACTAAAAGTACATTGTAAATTGTTAAGTTACCATGGACAATCTTACCCTTACCCACAGTTCTACCTTTTGAGTTATCACCGAAGGTGATCATTGCACAGGTTTCTATTCTGATGTCGGTTAGGAGATTGTTGTTTCCAGTCATGTGTCTGGAGCAACCTCTATCCAGGTACCACTCGGAGTTTCCTAGCCGTTTCTTCATATCCTGCAAAATATACATATTTACAACTATTTGGTACCCACATTTATTTGGGTCCACAAGCGATTAGTCCCTTAGGTATCCAGACTTTAATAAGTCGGACTACTTTCCCGGTTATAGTTTTAGCTAGTTTTCCTACACTTGGTTTGGAGTCTTTCTGATTTCCTAAAGGTGCTTTATTCAGAGGTGGCCTTTGGTTTAACCTATGTGGTTCGGCTTTCTTACCTTTGGGCCGGTTGGCTATCCTTTTCTCAGGGTGAAACCATTTTTCAGAGCTAGTTGGACTTACATAGATTAGTTCGTCTTCCGGATATGATGCACTTTGTTCCTCATCGTCGGTTAAGGAGCTCTTGACAAACTTTATAAAGGGAAGGTTGATTTTTGTAAGCTTTATTTTGTCCGAATGGTTCCGGTTGGCGGAGTCGTTGTCATTGTATCCAAGACCAAATTTGCATTTGGGATGTCTTTTGTACTTAGACATCTGGTTCACCATGTCACTAGATCTTTTCCATGCGGCTATTCGATACTGGATTTGGGCATCATCCTTTTCGGTCAGCTCTTGGACTGATTCCTTGAACTGTTTGGTTTTAGAGGATAGTTCCGGTGCTATCTCGGTTTCCAAGGTTTTATCAGGTCGGATGATTTGTTGTTCGGTCAAGGTAGGTGCTATGGGGTCGGTTCTAAAGTTGAGTTGGGTAGGTATTAATGTTAATAGGTTCTTATATTCTGCTACCATATCATTCAGTGCATTAAGTAACTCATCTTTAGTAATTCTTCACATGGAGAGTCAAATACCTGTTCCTCATTTGCCATGAGACATGTGAGTTCATCATCACTGTCACTGTGAGCCCATAAGCTTCCTCCGTCATCGGCTATCAATGCTTTCTGAACTTCACTTCCTTCACCGGTTTGTTGATAGTTAATTCGGTGATTTTGATCGTCCGGTTTCCGGTCATCCCGTCTTGGTTTTCTGCATTCCCACCTGAAATGTCCCAAACAATTGCAGTTATAACATCTAATATTAGATTTATCACTGTAGTTATAGTTGTTGTTTGTCGGTTGACTTCTCTTCATAAATCTGCCAAATTTCTGTGCAAGCATTGCCATGGCATCCTCGGTGAACTGTTCAGCGGTTCTATTCGGTGTAGGAGCAACCGGTTCTGTGGATGTGATTAATGCTCTAGTTGAGGTTGAGGCTGAAACCTCATCTTCAGTCATAGATCTCATTTCAAACTCATATGCCTTAAGATCTTCGAATACATCGTGTAGCTTCATCTTACTTAGACAGTTTGATTCCCTCATCACCATTGTCTTTATGTCCCATGCACTTGGAAGAGATCTTAGCGCTTTTATGATGACTTCTTTGTTGTCATACTTCTTTCCAAGAGTTGATAGCTCGTCTATCACATCTGTGAACCGGTCACTGTACTCCCTCATTGTTTCTCCCAGTCTCATCTTGATGTTTTCAAACTTCTGGGTAGCCACCATTATCTTGTTTTCCTTGGTTCTTTCATTTCCCTCATGAATTTGAATCACCGCTTCCCATATTTCCTTTGCGGTTTTGTAATCTCTGACCTTGCAAAACGTATTCCTGTCCAAACCGTTAGTGATGTGGTTTCTGGAATGGTTGTCCAGATTGTTTCTTCTCCTGTTTTTAACTGTCTAGTCTTTTCTGTCTTTATCAATCTTTACCGGTCCTTCGGTCAGGATGAACTGCATCTCGTCATCCATGGTGATTAAATGCAAGTGCATGCGTGCCTTCCAGTTGACAAAGTCGTCACCTTCTAGCATTGGTGACCTATCAAACGACATGCTTGCTTGAGTATTGAAACTAACTGCTCTGATACCAATTGTTAGGATCTAGGTCGCGGCTGGGGAACCGGGGTCTTGCCTTTTAGCGCCTTCACTCAACGGTTGGTGTTTAATCCGGTTAGAGATTAACACCGGGGTTTCAATACTACACAAACTGTCACAAACCCTTGAACCGAGTTCAAGCGCGGAAGTGGTTTGTTTCAGGTTGAAGCATCACACACACTAGATGGACAGAACCGGATTTAGATAAGGTCGGTTTGGAGTATAGTGAGTCGGTTTTGGGACTCGGTAATTCGGTTTGAGTAGAATCGGTTAGAGTACAAGGCCGGCAGAAAGTAAATAACAAGGCAGAATTTTATGGATGTTCGGAGATAAACTCTTACGTCACCCCTCCTCTCGAAACCGCGAGAAGGATATTCACTAAGGAATACACAAACACAATCCGATCGAGACTTATTTTCTGCTCGATAAACACTCGTACAATTCTAACCGAAATTGTAATCACACTCTAAATCACTTAAGCTCTAAATCTTGTAGAGAGATAAACTTGTAATAAATCTTAGAGCTTGTAGTTGGTAGAACTGGTAACCGTTTGTAACTTGTTTCTAGAGCTGCATTTATTCCTCTTGAGCTCCTTCTTTTATAGGTGAAATGTGCCAACGGTCATATTTCATTTCCTTGAATTTGATTGGTTGAGCAGAGGTTCAGTGATTCAGACCTGGCGGTCTAGGCTTCCAGTGTATAGGTCAAACCGGCTAGGTTTGTCTTTTACTTAGTATGGCAACTGTTGGTTGGACAGTTGCCTGCACCTAGAGGATTGCGCCTCTGATTTATCCCGGAGTGGAAAGATCTTGTCGGACGATCTTCTGCAGCCTGCAGATTGTCTTCAGACTTGTATGAATATGGCAATACTAAAGTCTGTCCCTTTGGTATCATCCTCAACAGATACTCGAAGTATCTATTTGTACTGATCGGTTGTTTGGGTTAACCGGATGACTTCTGGTTTTTCCATAACTTCGGATTGACCGAATGTCCAACGATTTTGGCTTTCTTATCTGACTGGTCTTGTCTTTCTTGTTCGGTTAAGTTTTTGGTCGGTTGGGTTGCTTGAACGGTTGAGTAACTTGACCGGTTGAGTAACTTGACCGATTGAGTAACTTGACCGGTTGAATTCTTTAACTGTTCCTGCACAAGAAATTTGTTTTTGTTAAGTTTTATTTAACCACTCTAATTTTATCTAACAGAGTATTTCAAGAAAAACAGGTACCAGCAATGTCCGTACGAGCATGCCTTGTACACAAAGAAATCAGAAAATGATATGATGGTAGTCGCTCTCTATGTCGACGACCTCATATTTACCGGAAGTAATACAAAACTGATTGAGGAGTTCAAGGAGGTAATAAAGAAGGAGTTCGAGATGACAGACTTAGGTTTGATGAAATATTTTCTTGGCCTAGAAGTGAAGCAGTCGGAGGAAGGGATTTCTATATCCCAAGAGAGGTATGCGCTTGAAATTTTAAAGAAGTTTAAAATGGAGGACTGCAACCTAGTTTCAACTCCAATGGAACCAGGCACTAAACTCTCAAAGTTTGATGGAGGGGAACGAGCTGATGCTGGGAGATATCGAAGTTTAGTCGGAAGTCTAAGGTATCTTACAAGTACGAGACCCGACCTGATGTTGAGTGTTGGGATAACAAGCAGATTCATGGAGGATCCAAGCTATACACTTTGGAAGGCCTTGAAGAGAATTCTGAGATATGTTCGAGGAACTCTTTCACTTGGTATTTTCTATTCAAAATAATATAACTACCGATTAGTGGGTTACTCTGATAGTGATGGGTGTGGTGATGTTAATGATCGGAAAAGTACTTCGGGTTATGTATTCCTACTCGGAAATTCAGCTTTTACTTGGTTGTCAAAGAAGCAGCTTATTGTAACTCTGTCGACCTGCGAGACAGAGTATGTGGCGGCCTCTTGGAGTGTGTGTCATGCAGTATGGCTTTCAAATTTACTAAAGCATTTGGGAGTGATCCGAGACGAAGGGACTGTGATTCGAGTTGATAACAAGTCGGCGATTGAGTTGGCAAAGAATCCAGTTAATCACGGAAGGAGCAAGCACATTGATGTACGATTTCATTTCATTCGAGAACAAGTCAAAGAAGGAAAGGTTGAGCTGGAGCGTGTTTAAAGTCGAGCTCAAGCCGCTGACATATTCACCAAACCATTACCGACCACGCTGCTGGAGAGTTGTAAAAGGCTGATTGAATGAGAGATGGGAAGAATATTTAAGTTTAAGGGGGAAATTTGTTGAATAAACTTAAATTAATAAGGTATTTGGTTTTTTTTGTTTAATATTCCTAGAGTAATAATAAGGGGTGGGTGAGATAACCATGAATTTTGAGTGGAAGCTATTTAATATGCAGAATAATTTATTTTGTTATTTGAAGAGTCAAGCATATGAAGAGTCTATGCTTTCTTATAAAAAAGTTGTAAAAATCCATTTGAGATGAATAATAAGAAAGATATATTTTGGCATCTTGTTATCAACAAAGATGAACAACCACGATAAACAACCAAGATGAACATAAGAAAATCTCATGGTTTAGGGTTTTAAGATGAAAATAATAAAAATAAGAACATAAATTGATCCAATCACCTGATATTAGAACGATTTTCGTCGTCAATCTGTATAATATATTCGTTTAGGGTTCCGCCGCCACCGTCGTGAGATGAGAGAAGAGAGGGAAGAGAGGGAAAGAAAATAACAAAATGAAAAAAATTGAGAATTTTTATATAAAAAAAATCCTTTCACGTTACGCGAAAATGGTAATTTCGTCCAAAGAAATAAAAGTGACCACAAGAGCAATTTAAATTATCGGGTGACCACAAGGTCAAATACCTCAATCTTTAGGGTCATTTCGTCAGATTTTCCGTTCAAAAGCCATGACATGACTAAGTTGTTTTCAAATTAGAAGCCTTAAATTTGAAGTTCATTTGATTCTTCATTCTCTTTATTGAATGGAATGATGTAATTATATTTATTGAATGGAATGATGTAATTATAAATGCTTGAAAGAGAAATTTGTATATATAATATATGTTTTTTTTTTATAATTTAAACTCTTCACTTGTACTACTAAACTTAAAAAAAAAATAACTAAATTAAAATATTATATATTTTATACCACTAAACTTATAATAAAAATAACTAATCAATGTAAAAATATTATATATTTATAGTCGGACTAGGTATCTTCATGACTCTTGTTATAGTAAAGTTTATGACCCATTTACTCTCAAGGAGATTTGTTTATTGCTCACCATTGTTACCTAATGTGAATGTGATGAGTTTTTCCTAGGTTTAGGGTTTTCTTTATTCATATTAATGTATTGACTCATTAATTTGGTGACCTACCCAAAATATGAATACAAATTATTTCTAAACCAACTCATATTTGATATATATTGGTGTAACTAACTCAAAACGAATGTATTTAGAAAAAGTAATATATTGTAATATATTTTCTTTTAGAAAAAGTAAGGGTTTAATTTATTCATCCTTTTTCTCGCCCGAATGTTTTCTATTTTTGTCTTTCGTTTGTCAATTCTTATCCACTTCGATTACGATGTATTAAGCTCATGTTGGAGCTTCTAAAGACTATTGTCTACGAACGAGAAAAATTGAGCGTGTACATTTTTCTTTTATGAAATTCAAATAAGAACCACAGTTTTTGCAAGGGGTTACAGTTCCAAACCCCTCTCTCTGTTCTGTTCATCGTCTTTCTAATTCCTAGATATATTATTAATGATATGTTTGAACTCTTTGTTCTTCTTAGTTATTGCCTATTCTATTGAAATTTAAGTCCATTCCAAAGAGTCAATACAATTGGTTATAGATCCAAACTATTTACAGGAACTATATTAATTGATCCGTTTTAGGAGATAGTTAGGTTAGCGTACGTTTTTGAATTATACTTACACATTAAGTTCTCCCTTGATCTATTTTGCAATCATAGATTTAGGTGTTATAGAATTGTAGTATCAGATATTTTTGCCTTTTTTTGAATTTTCAAAGTTGAATTTAAAGTTGCTTATCTCCACATTACTTTAATTTATTTTTTGGTATATTGAAAACAACTTTATTAGTCTGAAAAAAACTGACATTATTATTATTATTATGAAAATGTTATATTATTTGTATGTTGTAAATATTTCATGTTGGAAAAACATGTTTTGCAGTTGCAGAAAGTTGATATGTTTATTGTTCTCATATCTGAGTATCTCATTAAGCTCTTGTAGAATTTTATATTGATAAATGTGATTGATTCTGATGATGTATGCAAAATTACCATGGGAGATTGATTGAAAGAGTGGGTTTCGCAAAACTAACAACCTCTAGTAGGATTAAATCGTGAAGACATCATGTTCATCCTATTGACAAAGCTTTGAAATTTAAAGTTCTTGAAATTTGAAGAAGAAGAATATATATTTGATAGTATGCAAATACCAATATATTTGATTTCATAGCACAATTTCTTTGTTTGATTGGATTTAGCGCATAGAATTTGAGATTTTAAAAAATCTTGTATAGTTGAATAAAATTGTATCGGTTTCAAGATTTAATGAAATTAAAGCTGATTTTGATGCTTTTTGATGTTTCATTCCCTTGGCTTAATTGAAAATAATGATAATATATAACAAACATAGGATTGGATTGGATTTAGCGCATAGAATTTGAGATTTTAAAAAATCTTATATAGTTGAATAGAATTGTTTCGGTTTCAAGATTTAATGAAATTAAAGCTATTTTTTGATGCTTTTTGATGTTTCATTCACTTGGCTTAATTGAAAATAATGATAATATATAACAAACATAGGAGAAATTAATTTTTAGCAAATAAAAGCTTAAATAAACTATTGAAATCTCCAAATTATGTTTTCTAATTTTATATAAACTATTGAAATCTCCAAATTATGTTTCTAATAGTATAATTTCCTTTGCAAATCGATAGTAATTGATTGATTTGTTCAGAATTGATTGCTTTTTGATTAAAAGAGGCAATTGGGATACTGTTCAAAGACAAATATTTCTATAATCTTAACTGCAATAACCAATTTTAATAGAATAATTAGCTTAAAATGTTTATGGACTAACTTGAATAATTTCTTTCTAATTTGTTTTTACCATATTGATCCGACTTTCATCCATTTAAGCATAGCTAAAATTTGTTTTTGTTTTTTCTTAGGATTTATAATTTTTGTTATAATAAAACATTTAAGATGATTAGCATATGTTTCATTCTTATCTATTATGAAATTGACAATAGGGCTATCTTCTTGGACACAAAATCTTTTTCGTTCGTTGAAGGTTTTTGGCTATCTTCTTCGCCGCAAATATCGATTATTCTTCCTTCTTCACCTCTCGGCACTATAACTATCTTCCTCCATATAAGATCTTCATATTTCGTTGATATAGCATAGCCCAAATTGATATATATATATATATATATATATATATATATATATATATATATATATATATATATATATATATATATATATATATATATATATATATATATGTTTAGGTTTAGGTTTTGATATTGATTTAGGTTATGATATAATTTTTTCATATAACTTTTTGATATGGATTTAGGTTTAAATATGACTTTTTAAATTGAATTTAGGTTTTGATATGAATTCTAAATTGTCATTATAGATATTGTATTTTTTCAATATATATAATGGATATTCCTGATAAAAAAATGGATGATCCATACGGAAAAAGATGACATCTTTTGGAATATATATTCAATGAGTCAATTCTTTCTTAGCTTTGCTATGAGTTATGGCCGAATTACCAACATTGCATGTCCATTCGTTAAATGTAGTAACAAAAAATATTTTGACAAACAAAGCATAAGAAACATTTGATTTTGTATGGAATAAAGAAAAAATATACATTTTGGAAATATCATGAGGAAAAACGATGATGAAATGATAGTATTGATATACATATTAATAATAGTACTAATGTACAATCTGAAAAAGAAAAATTGGGACAACTTCATACTAATGTTATAGTGGATGTGAACTCGGAGCACAATGCTTTTGATGGAGATCAAATGTGGTGTTGATGCATTAAATGTGGGTCATACGGGTAAATTTTTTTGGGGAAAACGGTTAAAACCATTTCATTAAAATCCCAAAAGTGGAAGGGTTAAGGATCAAAGTTAGACAAACTTTAGCTATGATTAGAGGATGACAATTAAACGACCCTAAAGAAAATAATTAATAGCAATCAAACATACAAACAAAGATTACAAACAAAGATTATACACTGTATCAAATCTTAATTATCCCAATCATGATTATTATTTCCATACCAACCTGTTGTATCAACAGATTGTCTTCATTTTCTCCTTGTCCTTCCTCTTCCCTTTCTTTTTGCAATAAAAGGGGGATGAACTGAAAAGCTTGATGAATACTGCATATTCTTATTTTGATTTCTTTTTTATATGAACCCATTTTGATTTGATAGAAAGAATTATTTTTCAGGATTTTCGGGCTCTTCACCTTGTTATTATGAACTTGAATTTTTAGATCAGTCTCAGGATTCTTGTCTTTGTTTCTCTCAGCTTCATCTATGGTATCCTCTGCAATGGCCTTGGTAATATCTACTTCAGCTTGATTATTCTAAGTATCCTCCTCTCTAGTTTCCTATATTACAACTTGATTATTTGAGAATCAATTTCCTTCATCTTTTTCATTTTCTATTTGATTGCTACCTTTATTCTCTTTTTCAACAGAAACCCCCTTAATATCTTTTCTTCAATTTTATTATTTTCTTCATTTTCAGAGTACTCACTGATTTCTTCTTCTTTCTCTTCCTCCATATTTTTCTCTTTGCTTTTAGATTCCCCTGTTTCTTTTTCCTGATTTTGTTTACTTCTTGGCCTTTCAGTATTTTCTTCTCATCTTCTATAGCTTGAACACATTTCGTACTGGCATGTTGAAAAGTATTGCAGAATGCACACCAGTCCGGTCTCCACTCATAAGTGATTCCCATGACATTAGATTTTCCTTTCCTATCGACCACTGTCATATTATTCGGCAATGTGCTACGAGGATTCACCTCCATATTAATTCTAGCAAATGATAGATGTTCTCCTCCTTTTGTTATTGGGTCCATATATAATGGTGTTTCAAATAATCTTGTAAAATGACTAATGGTTTCTACTTTGTACATGTGTGCAAGGATTTTCCAAAGCTTGAACCATATTTGTGATGTCTCCTTAGGTTTACTTAACAGGTTCAAATCTTCAGACCATCTTTCCAACTTCATGCAGTTGGATTCAATATATGTATGCCCATGTTCCAAAATTTCATCCAAATTCGACTCATTCTTGAATTGAAGAAAATAGAGATCATGAATATTTACAGAGATCTTCTCCAGCCCATTTTCCTTCCACTATTTCATTAAAACTTCTTTAGTGATTGGGAATGATACTCTATTTTTTCCAATATAATTCTCTACCACCACATTTTCTCATTCCTTTATGCACTTTTCTTCTACTTAATTATGAAGTTTAAATTCAAAAGGAGAATTAAGTACCTCCACTTTTGTTGTAACATCACCAAAGAAGATTTTCCCTTTGTGGGCATGGTCTTCAACTTTCTTTCCTGCAATTTTATTCCATACCTCATTTACTTTCCAGGTAGAGTTGCTCATGATAGTATAGGTCTTCAATTTAGGGGCCTTCATCAGCTCCCTCATTATAGACACAAACCAATTTACTATCTCTTCATATTCTTCCTTCTTCAGCAAATTCCAGTTCTGAAGATAATGAATATTGAGTTGAATTATTATATGCTGAACTTTCTCTTTATTAAAAACAATCTCTCTTTTTTTAGAATGTATCAAAAGCTAGGTGATCTGGTTTTTGAGGCCAAACAGATTGACTCTCTCATTGTAGCCAACCTTCTAGACTTCTTCCTTCTTTCCTTGCTTTCATACATTATTTTCTTCAAAAACATTCTTCCCCTACTTTCTTGTATTATTGTCTTCAGAATTTTTCAGAACATTTCATTTTCCTTTGCTTTTGTCCTATTTTTCTTGAATGACTTCGTCAGCAATCTCCTTGAGACATTCCATAACAAACTCTTTGACTTCCTATGCTTTATTACTTTTCTTTTTCCCCATAGTTGAAGAGTAAAACAAAATAATAAAGTAGAGTAAATGCATAAATAGGGCAATTCAGAAACCTAACGATTTAATGAAAAAATCGTTTCGAAATGCAATCTTTCAAAAATACCAAAGATTAGAGAACACATCGGCGCTCGCAATCAGGAAATAAGCATTCAGAAAAACTACCGACAAAATTCTAGGAGATTTAGGGTATCGGCACTTACTTCGCGAATCGTGTCGTTCGTGCCGATCGTGTTAAACGTGACATTCGTACTGATCATGCCGTCGATTGTGTTGTGCCAACCGTGATGATCAAGTCGTCGATTATGTTGTGCCAACCGTGCCGATCGTGCTTCAATCGATGAACAACGTTTCTTTATTTTTCGGTGACGCGATTGAGTTTCTAATTTGTTATTATTATTGCTGAGTAGAATGATGTGCACGTTCTTGAAAAAGAATTTCAAGAATTCGTCGCCGGAAAATTCTCACTAGAAATTTCCAGAGCTGCCTGAAAAAGAAGTATTTGGTTGCCTTTCATATGCGTAATATTGATTCGAATGAGAATGGGCAAATGTGGATGCTAAAAAATTTTATAGGCTCTTAAATGAATCTAATGAAGCGTTATATGAAGGCTCAAGAATTTCAAAGGCATCAACATTATTAAAATTACTTCACCTCAAGAATTGAACAATGCACAAATTCTTCATTTAGCATGTTGTTAAAATTGTTAAAGGAAGAAATATTACCAATGAATTTCAATCTTCCCGATTCATATTATCATTGTAAGAAGTTTCTTACAGATGTTAGTATTTCTTATGAAAAGATAGATGTTTATAAAAATAGTTATATGTTGTATCGAAAAGATAACAAACTTTTGAATTATTATAAAGTGTGTGGAGTTTCTCGGTGGAAAAGTAAAGAATTGAGTGGAGAACCTAAGAAGAAAATAAATAGAAAACTATCTTCAATAAGGTGCTACGTTAATTCCCACTAATACCGAGTTTGCAAAGATTATATATGTGTTCTAAAATTGCATCTTTAATGATGTGGCACAATAATACAAGGATTGATGATAAAGTTTTGTGACATCCCGCTGATTCTTTGGCATGAAATTATTCAATGAAGATTATCTCGATTTTGTAATTGAGATTCGTAATGTAAGATTTGGTCTCGCAAGTGATGGGTTTCAACCGTTTGTAAATGAAAAGACATCGTATAATATTTGGTCTGTGATCCTCATTCCTTATAACGTTACTCCGATACTTTGTATGAACTCTTCTAATTTTATACTATTGATGTTAATTCCGGATCTAGAGAGTCTAGGCGATGTAATTGATGCATATTTATAGACGTCTCAACTTCTCATAACTTTAAATTGCGGGCTAGTTTATTATGGACAATTAACGACTTTCCTGTTTATGCAAACTTGTCTGGATAGAGTACAAAGGAAAATTGGCATTCCCATATTGTAATAAGAATACTTTATCAATGAGAATGACAAATGGTAAGAAAGAATGTTACATGTGTCATCGACGATTTCTCTCACCAATCATAAACTTTGTAGACGAAAAGAATTGTTCGATGACACTATCAAATTGATAAGTGTGCCTCAATTATTATCGGGACGTGAGATTCTTAGACAAGTATGTGATTTGCAAGATAGATTTCTCACTCGAGATCCCACTAAAAGAGAAAAGGTGAATCATCAAATTCGGACTAACAATTGGAATAAGATGAGTATTTTCTTTTTTTGGGAAAACGGTTAAAAACCATTTCATTAAAATCCCAGAATTTGGAGGTCAAGAATCAAAGTTTGACAAACTCTAGCTATGATTAAAAGATGATAATTAAACGACCCTAAAGAAACTGATTAGTAGTAATCAAACATACAAAAAACAGAGATTGCAAACAAAGATTACAAATTGTATCAAATCCTAATTATCCCAATCATGATTTTTATTTCCATACCAACTTGATATTTCAACAGGTTGTCTTCCTCTTCCCCTTCCCCTTCCCCTTCCTCTTGTAATGAAAGAGGGGTGAACTGAAGATGATGATGAATACTGCCTATTCTCATTTTGATTTTTTACTTTATATGAATCCGTTCTTATTTGATAAAAAGAATTATTCCTTAGGAATTCTAAGCTCTTCACCTTGTTGTTCTTAACTTGAATTTCAAGATCGTTGTCTTTATTTTCTTCAGTTTCATCTTTAGAATCCTCAACAACTTTGGATTCCTCTATATCAACCTTAGAATTCTCTTCTTCCTCTTGATTATTCTTAGTATTTTCCTCTCTGTTTTCATCAACAACTACTTCAACTTGATTGAATTGATAATCCTCAACTATCTCTTCAATATGATTAGGTTCAGGTTCCACTTTCTTCATCGTACTACTTTCGTCTTGTACATAATTTTCTTTATCTTCTGTTTCCTGATCTTTAACCATATTTTGCTCTTTGATAATAGGCACCTCTATTTCATTTTGCTGCATCTCTACTTTCCGGCCCTTATGATTTTTTTAATCTTCTTCCTTAGCCAAATCATAATTTGGACTTGTGTTAGATAAAATTGACCGACTAGATAGAACTTAACAAAATAAACCTATTGTGCAGGAACAGTCAATCGGTCAAGAATTCCAACTGGTCAAGAAATCAAGCCGGATAGAAGAAGCAAAATCCAAAACCGAAAACTGTCCAGTTGAACTAAACAACCGGTCAACATGATCAGTTGGAATGAAGTAGTCAATCCAAATCCAACAAGAAGACTATTTAGAGAAAGAAGTCAAAGAATATCAAATAAAGAACAGTTTACAAATTGGTGCAAGTAAAACATTTTGGGCATATGCAGAAGATGACAACAAAGGATCAGACTGTGACATTGCCATATTTATACAAGTCTGATGATATGCTGCAGGCTGCAAAAGATTTCCTGAAGAAAAGTTTCCATTCTGGTATAAGTCAAAGGAGCAATATCCCAGGTGCAGGCAACTGTCAAATCGACAGTTGCCATAATCAAGCAAAGACAAGCTGAGCCGGTCTGTTCCATGCCTTGGAAACCTAAACCACATTTAATGCTATGCTGAACCTCTGAAGTTATCCGTTGAAGAAATGTGACCGTTGGCACATTTCACCTATAAAAGGAGAAGCTGAGGAAGCTGAAAAAGACAAGGAACAACAAGTGAACAAGCGCTAAAGAGCAAGAACAAGTTACAAAGTGTTTATCTCTCTAAGATTCAAAGCTTGAGTGCGTTTGTGAAGTGTGTTACAATTTCTGTGAGAATTGTAAGAGTGATCATCGAGCAGTCAATAAGACTCGATCGTGTATTGTGTTTGTGTATTCCTTAGTGAATATCCTTCTCGTGGTTTGAGAAGAAGGGGTGACGTAGAAGTTTTATCTCCGAACATCCATAAAAACCTGTCTTGTGCTTTATTTTCTCCCGGTTCCATATTCTAACCGACTCTCCATATTCTAACTGACTCATACTATTTCAACTGCCTCACTAATCCTCAACCGACATTCTCCAAACCGCACCTTTATTCATCCTGTGTGTGTGTTGCTTCAACCTGAAACAAACCACTTCCGCACTTGAACTCGGTTCAAGGGTTTGTGACAGTTTGTGCAGTATTGAAACCGGTGTTAATTCCTAACCGGATTAACGCCAACCGTTGAGTGTTGTCAGAAATTATCCTTTAGTCGGACCCCGGTCCGCCATCAACGATCTAGATCCTAACAAGTCATATCAGAGCCAAGTCAGTTTCATTACTCAAGCAACACAGAGCAAACAAGCATGACTTTCGGCGAGAAACCTCCAATGCAAGAAGGAGACGACTTCTCCAACTTGAAAATATGCATGCATATGCACCTGGTCACTATGGATGATGAGATGACATTCATTATGTCTGATGGACCTATCAAGATTGAGAAAGACAAAAAGGAATTGACAACTAATGATAAAAGGAGAAACAATCTGGATAATCATTGTAGAAGTCACATCTTCAAGTCTTTGGACATAAACACCTTCAGCAAGGTCAGAGAATGCAAAACTGCAAAGGAGGCATGGGAAACGGTGATTCAACTTCATGAGGGAAATGAAAGAACCAAGGAAAACCAGATAATTGTGGCCACCCAGAAGTTTGAAAACATCAAGATGAGGCCAGGTGAAACCATGAAGGAGTTTAGTGATCATTTTACAAATGTGGTAAATGAGTTGTCTGTTCTTGGAAAAAAGTATGATAACAAGGAAACAATCATCAAAGCTCTAAGATCTCTTCCAAGCGCATGGGACATAAAGACAATGGTGATGAGAGAATCAAACTGCCTAGAAAAAATGAAGCTACATGATGTATTTGAAGATCTGAAGGCATATGAATTCGAAATGAGATCCAGGATTGAAAATGAAGCATCATCATCAACCGCTACTAAGGCACTAGTTACTCCCATAGTACCAGCAATTGTCGTACCGATCAAATCAGCAGAACAATTCTCTGAAGATGCAATGGCAATGCTCGCAAAGAAATTCGGAAGATTCATGAAGAAAAGTCAACCAACAAACAACTACAACTATAACTACGGTGATAAATCTAACGTTATGTGTTATAATTGTGATGGTTTGGGACATTACAGGTGGGAATGCAGAAAGCCACAAAGAGATGACCAGAAACCGGACAATCAGACTCAAAAAAATTATTCACAAACCGGTGAAGGAAAAGAAATTCAGAAAGCAATGATAGCCGATGATGGAGGAAGTCTATGGGCTCACAGTGATAGCGATGATGAAATCTCTTGCCTCATGGAAAATGAAGAACAGATATTTGATTTTTCCTGTGAAGAATTCACTAGAGAAGACTTAGTTATTGTATTAAATGACATGGTAGTAGAGTATAAACACTTATCAACCATAGTACCAACCCAACTTAACTTTAGAACCGATCCCATAGCACCAGCCTGGTCCAACCTTGAAACCGATAGAGCTCAACCCGATGAGATCATCGAAATCGAGGCAACACCTAAACTATCCTCTGAGAATGAACAACTCGAGGAGTCAGTTCAAGAGTTGACCGAAGAAGAAGATGAACGAACTAAGTATCTGATGGTAGCATGGAAAAGATCCAGTGAAGAAGTTAGTAAATTGGCAAGCTATAGAAGACCCTATAAGTGTAAATTTGGTCTCAGTTATTATATTAACACACCCACCCAACACAGCTCCTCCAAAGGATTGAATCTCACTAAAGACAAACTTCCATTCATAAGCTTTGTCAAGAGCTCTTCAACCTATACCGAGTCATCTCATGATTCAAAACTGGCTAAAGAGCTAACCTATTTAGGTCCAACCGATACAACCAAATGGTCTCTCTCTAAGAGGAAAGCTACTCAACCCTATGATAGGAACCCACACTACACCGATCAAATATCACCTCAACATCACAGTGTAACAATAAGTAGACAGAAACACACCAAACCGAGTGCGTATAAAACCATCAAAACCATATCCGGGAAAATTATGCGAATTATCAAAGTATGGATACCCAAGGTACTAATCAACCACGGACCCAAGTAAATTTGGGTACCAAATAGTTGTAAATATGTATATTTTATAGGTTATGAAGAAGCGGCTAGGAAACTCTGAGTGGTATCTGGACAGCGGTTGCTCCAGACATATGACTGGAAACATCAACCTTCTGACCGATATCAAAATAGAAGCCGGTTCAATGATAGTTTTCGGTGACAACTCAAGAGGTAGAACTGTGGGCAAGGGTAAGATTGTCCATGGTAATTTAACAATTAACAATGTACTTCTTGTTGAAAACCTACACTTTAATCTGTTAAGTATCAGTCAAATGTGTGACGCCGGATATACTGTAGAATTTCATAAACATGCATGCTTAGTTAAAGATTCTCAGGGATATACTCTACTAACCGGAAATAGGCTAGGAAATATCTACAAGGTAGACTAGAAAAATGAAATTGAATATCCCGTGTGTATGGTAGCTAAAAATGATCAAAACTGGTTGTGGCATAAAAGATTAAACCATCTAAATTTCAAAACCATAAATTACATTTGCACTAAAAAGTTAGTTGAAGGAATTCCTGACATAAGATTCAATAAAGAGAAAGTATGTTCAGCTTGTCAAATGGGTAAACAGACTAAGTCATCCTTTAAAAACAAGGCAAATATTCAATCTAACCGATGTCTAGAACTTCTTCACATGGACTTATTTGGACCAATTAGGGTCACCAGCTTAGGTGGTATGCATCACACTTTAGTTGTTATTGATGATTACTCGAGATATACATGGGTCATATTTCTGGCCTCCAAAGGTGATACTGTATCTAATTTAATTACATTGCTTAAACGCCTACAAAATGAGAAATCAACACGTATAAATGCCATTAGAAGTGATAGAGGAACCGAATTTACAAATAGTACTTTGAATGCATTTCTTGAGTAGTCCGACATTAGACACGAGTTGCCCAGTGCTAGAACTCCTCAACAGAACGACATGGATGAGAGAAGAAACCGAACTCTCAAGGAAGCCGCAAGGTCTATGATAACCGATTCAGGTGTTGCTCAAAAATTCTGGGCCAAAGCTATCAACACTGCATGTTATACACAAAACCGATCAATGATTAACAAGCACCTCAATAAAACACCATACGAAGTATATTTTGATAGAGTTCCTAATATTCGGTACCTTAGGATTTTCGGTTGTAAATACTATATTCATATGAATGGGAAAACCTACTTAAATACTTTTGATGTAAAAGTCGATGTTGGGATAATGCTAGGATATTCTGCGGTTAGTAAGGCATATAGAGTTTATAATACCAGAACCTTAACTGTAGAAGAATCTCTCCATGTTGTATTTGATAAATCGGTTGAAAGTAACACCGCATCATCCTTTGATCTACACAATAGATTGGAAAACCAAAATATCCATTCTGATAGTGAAGATGAAATTCCAGTTTTTAGACGGTTTGTCTAGGACCAAACGGGTATTGTTGAAACTCATCCAGATCAAGCTGCCAAACAGAAGGAAGCTGACACCTTAGTGTCAACTGAAGAAATCGGTCGGTCTGACATTATTCCTCATCCTACTGATACGTCTAGCCTTGATCAAGTAACCGGTCATTTGGTAGACATCCCTAAACAACGGAATTTCAAAAGGAACAAAAATCATCCTCCTGAGCTTGTTATAGGTAGCCCTTCACTACCCATCCGAACTAGGCAACAAATACTAGAACAATATGAAAACTCTGCTTTCATATCCCAGATTGAGCCGAAAAAGGTGGATGAAGCATTGGTGGATCTGAATTGGATTTTAGCAATGCAAGAAGAGTTAAACCAGTTTAAGAGTAATAAATTCTGGTATCTAGTTCCTAGACCGAAAGATCAACCGGTTATTGGAACAAGATAGGTATTCAGAAATAAACTCAATGAAGACGGTTTGGTTACGAGAAACAAAGCTAGATTAGTGGCACAAGGATACAAACAAGAAGAAGACATTGATTTTGAAGAATCATTTGCTCCTGTAGCTAGAATTGAAGCCATTAGAATTTTCCTAGTGTTTGCTGCTTTCAAAAATTTTAAGGTTTTTCAAATGGATGTTAAAAGTGCATTCTTAAATGGTGAATTACGAGAAGAGGTATATATTAAACAACCACCCGATTTTAAAAATGTTGACCTAACCGGTCATGTGTATCGACTAAACAAAGCTCTTTACGGTTTAAAACAAGCTCCTAAAGCCTGGTATGACACCTTAACAAACTTCCTGATCGGGCATAACTTCACTATAGGTTCAGTAGATAAAACCCTATTCAAATTCGAAAAGAAGGAACATATTTTACTTGTTCAAATATATGTGGATGACATAATTTTCGGTTCGACTGATTCTAAGTTATGTGAAAAATTCTCAACACTAATGACTAACAAGTTTGAAATGAGTATGATGAGAGAATTGAGCTTCTTCCTAGGTCTTCAGGTTCGACAACTCGAAGGAGGAACATTCATTAACCAATATAAATACACAAAGGAGATACTTAAGAAATTTGGGATGGAAACATGTTCTCCTACCTCCACTCCAATGAGTTCATCAATCAAGCTGGATAAAGACGATGACGGTCAGGAAGTAGACCTGACAGCCTATCGTGGAATCATCGGTTCACTTCTCTACCTAACAGCAAGTCGACCGGACATATTATTTGCGGTCGGAGTGTGTGAAAGATTCCAGGCCAATCCAAAACAATCTCATTACACAGCCGCAAAACAAATCCTATAATACCTAAAAGGAATATCTGAAGTCGGATTGTGGTATCCAAAGGACTCAAGTTTTAACCTAACCAGTTACTCTGATGCAGACTATGTAGGATGTAAAGTTAATAGAAAAAGTACCAGTGGAACATGCCAATTCTTAGGAGATCGACTCGTTCATGGTATAGCAAGAAGTAAACATCGGTCGCTACGTCAACCGTAGAAGCTGAATACCTAGCAGCCGGAAGTTGTTATGCTCAACTTCTATGGATTCAACAACAACTAAGAGATTTCGGTGTCACCGCCGAAGAATCCCCAATATTCTGTGACAATACATGTGCCATAGCAATCACATACAATCCGGTTCTACACTCAAGAACTAAGCATATCGGCATAAGACAACATTTCATCCGGGAACATGTTCAACAGAAGCATATCCGGTTGGAATATGTATCCACCGATCAACAAATAGCCGACATATTCACAAAGCCTCTGCAGGAAGCTAAGTTTTCCTTCTTCAAAAATATTCTTGGTCTTGTCGATATAAATCAACTTATTCCATAAACTGAAATTTTACGTATTTAAAAAGAAATATCGGCTCGGGCAGACAAAACCATCAGTTCTCTTTAAAATGTCGGATAATTAAATTACCACTGTATTTATTGAAAAACCGAATTGCTTATCAGTTGCAGTAAACCAACCAGTTATTTAGTACCTTACCAAATAACTGCATTGGAACTAATAACTGAAAACCAACCAGTTTGGATATACTCAACTTTGGAAAATTTGGCTTTCCAACAAAATTTTGAATAACTTATTGTGTTTGGACGTTTCTGTTCTGAAAAGATTCCTTTTCAAAACAAAGTAGTCATGCCTCAAAAGACGTGAAGATATGATATCTCTCATCGTCTAGGCCTATGACTTACATTCATAGGGTAGCAACCACCCCATATCTTGGAAAGATATCATATCCAACGGTTAAAAGGATACAACGTGCATTATCCACTAGTTAACACCATCAACTGCCTAATATATAAGTTAGATGCTCATCAACACATAATCACACATCTAACATACTCTACACATCTCTAAAATCTTTCATCCTACTCGAGCAAAATGTCTCACATCTCCTTTCAAAACGTCCTTCAGATTGAGTTTGATTCCGCCCTATGAACAAATCATTTTGTGATCTACAAAATGATCAAATCAATTGAGAACTCCAGTCTAAGAAATTTTCTGGATGACCGACATATCATATTTCCCGATACCGTTATGGAATTCTTCCGTAATGCAAGAGTTTTCCGTGGTACTCCCTTTTTCGACACTCTCATCCAGTCCAAGGTGAGAGACACTATCTTCGAGTTCACCGAGAAAGATTTCTCTCGGTGTTATGACCTTCCAAGAGAAGGCCTCACCGATCTAACTCCATCGGCTGAACAGAAAACTGAAATGTTCCAGCATTTTTCTCGCTCTCCTCTTCCTATTGATGATCACGGGGCAAGATCCTCGTTGAGGGCTGAATATCAGCTGCTCAACGATATCGTCGGAAAGTCCATCCTTAGAAAGGATGTTACAAATGTTTTTTTGTACCAAGTCTTTTGACATCATGACCGCCATCACCAATAAAGTTTCGGTCAACTGGTCAAGGTTGCTTTTTGACAACCTAATCTGGATGATTTCCACTCGTCACACTAGATTCATTCCCCAAATCAGCACTCTCCTCTTTGATCTTGGTGTTCCTCTCTGTCTGGGCGTAGGATTAATCCCACTTCAAATCATGATTGGAGACTCGGCCGACTCATTCTCCGACCGCTTTGAGAAAGCTTGGAAGAAGAAGCAGAGAGGCGGTTCTTCCTCCAGCCGCTAAGGAAACATCTTTTCGGACAACCAGTCGTTTTGTTGCATGCACCGGTTGTATATTTTAATTATGTTTATCTTTTATGTGTCTCTCTTGACCTCTTGTGTTACTACTTCTCATCGGTTTAATATGATTCCTACTTTTACTTTACTCATTTTTGGCATATTAAATTCTGATCGTATGGAAACCACAAAACATTAAATTCAGTTAGTTTCCAACCAGATCATTTACCTCGGACAAAACAAAATCACCACTTTCCAAGAAAATTGTCTTGAAAACATAAAGATTCCTCATACCTTAAAAGCATTAACAAGACATATCATAAATGACAAAATCCTACATTTAATGTCTTTGCGTTATCCTTTATTTACATCCTATTTAAGAGTCTTCTCACTCCTTTTCAAACATAACACATCTTGCCATCTTGCAAAAATGACAACTTCTATCTCTCTAAAAACGTTTCTGAAAAATGTCTCATCCTACACTTCGAAACTACCTATGTGTTAACTTTGATTCAGTGCTCTCCTCTGATGACATTGAAACAAAGGAAATCTTCTTCGATTCACTCGTCGACACCGGCCTCCGTGGATTCCTGGAAGAATCCGAACCCATTCTACTTCCAGAAGTATTGGAGTTTTTCGCCAATGCTTTTATGCTCGAAGATCTTATCGTTTCCATCATAAACGATAACATTATCATTCAGATCTCAGAAGAAACAATCGCTGAGATGTTCAACCTGCCGACTGAGGGATTTTCGGACTTTCCTCCTCGGATGAACAGGACCCTTGATGACTATACTGAATTTATCTCCATGGGTGCAACCCCGGTTCAAAACAGCGGCCTTAAAGTCTATCTTGCCCCTCACATCCAAATACTCCATGATATTGTTACCCGATCCATTCTGTGTCAAGTTCCAAATCAAAACTACTCCAAAAAGACTTTTGATATGATGACTTACATCGTCAGCAATACGCCTATTAACTGGGCCTCGGTCATCTTTGAAAACCTAAAAACAATGGTTAAAACTAAGAAGAAGCTCGACTATGCTCCTCAATTGAGCTGAATCATTCGGTCAACCGCCCTAGAACTCGGACTGGGATCACCAGTGAACCCAACAAATGTTCTCACTAAGGAATCGGTGGAAGAGAAAATAGCTAGAATGATTCTTAGGTTCTTTCCTTAGGTACTTTCCTAAACGGTTCATTTATAAAACTGTACATGTTGTTCCAACCGATCTTTTATCGGTTTTAATATTATTATGTTAATATACTTCTTCCTTTATAAATCTTTAACCGGTCAAATTTTAAACCTATCGTTAAAATCTTATCGCTCAAAGTTACCGTCAATAATTTTGGAGGGAAACTTTGGCACCTTTTTATCGATGTGACAACTCACATCTCTCAATGCGCCGATTCGCATTCTAAGACGCGCCCCCAAGCGGCCTATAAATACATGATCACACATCGAAATTTCATTTCACGCTCTCTACTTTCTCTCTCTTGCAATCACTCTCAAAAACATTCAAGTTTTCGATCAACATCCTAAATTCCAAAATGGGTCGTGACTCTGCTCTTTTTGTCCACATTATCCAAGTTGATTTCGAAGAAATTTGAAACAACGGCTCGGAGGAAGATCGATACGTCTTAGGGCTAATCACAGCTTCGGGTTAAGAACACTTCCTAAACGGATCGTTCGTTATCTACCAAAATGCGGTGACGGAGCTCTTCGCAAACGCCACTCTGAACGACGAAACTATCTCTACAACGGTCGGGGAACAAACCTTTGAGATTACAAAGGACTTACTTGCTGAAGTTTTTCAGTTACCGACAGAGGGTTGTGATTTTACCGAAGGTGGAGATGCAGATGAAATCCTGGCGGTTTGTCATGACATATCCTGCACCGATGAACCGATAGTGGTTTCCGGCAAGAAAGGTGACCTGAAACTAGAGTACAGACCGCTATGCGACATCATTTCAAAGTCAATTCAAGCAAGGGGAGGAAACTTTGATAGCCTCACCAGCCTCAAGATTGAAACATTGGCCGCAATCATCAAAGGAGAAAAGATCAACTAGGCCGAGGTGATCTTTTCAAACCTATGCGAGATGGTGGATCGTAAATCCAATCGATCTCAGGGATATGTTATTCCACTCGGCAAACTTCTACGTCATCTCAACATTCAAACCGGTCCAGGAGTTTTCCTCCCAAGCAGCAAGATAGTGAAATCAGTTCACTTCACGAAACCCAGCAAAACAAAAGTCTCGGCAGTTAGGAAGCTGAAGGCTCCGATAAAGAAAACTCAACCCAAGAAGAAGAAAGCTCCGGTAGTAGAAGAAACCGGAAGCGAAAGAACAAGATCAGCTCCTCGGGCATCTGGCTCGATGAATGTTCAAGCAAATGTCTCAAACCCGATTGTCTCCACGGCTAGCATCTCTAGCCGTTCCAAGGATAACTCCGACCATCTGGTCAATACCTTTACATCTCTAATCATGAAACCGAGGAAGATCAGTCAAACAATGCTAACATGGCAAGAAGAAAATGGAAGGAGAAACTAGTTAATTATGCGGATGATGATGAAGACCATCCAGAGGTGAATACTGAAAACGAAACCGGTCCAGTTGAACAACCAGAAACAACAGAGGACGTACTGAAGGATTTGGGGATACTTTTATTCCCAAAGTCATAAGACAACTCAATATGAAGGAGCTTAAACGAAGCAACATCTTTTATGAATGGGCATCTATGAAATTGGAAATCGGATTCGCCGATATGATCCCTACCTGTCCTGCCCATCTGAAGTGGGAAACACTAGTGAAAGTTGAGAATTCGGTTTTTGCACTGGCGAAGACAAGGCAAGTTGCGGTTGTCTTAAGAGAGGACCGCTCGTGGAGACTCACGCCAGGTTAATAGAGTTCACCCAGTCCATTCTCCGCATACAACAACAACCACAAGAGGACATGACTGTCATTGATTGGATGATTCTAGAGGCACTACAGAAATCGGCTAAGGAAATGGAAGAAACAATGACCTGGCTGGAATCAAAGACCGGTCAGGTAAATGATGTTCCTCTATCCTCGCGGTCAGATCCTCGTGATGAAGAAAGATCAGAGCCTGACGCCGACCAATCTTCAAGAAAGGAGGTCAGCACCACCTCTCCACCAAAGTCCCCAGCCAGGACCTCCTCAAGTAAGTCCCCAGACCGACAACACATTAATATTGAGACGAATAATCTGGTGTCCGGTCAGAACGATCCTCCGGCAGAGTCTGCCATAACTAAAGAAATGATCAAGGCATGCTTCGAGGAATTCTTCCAAGAAACCATTGCACCATGGCAGGCTAAGATGGAAGAACAGACATAATCATCGCACCTGATGATTGACTCTGCAAATCAACGGATTGAAGCCATTGAAGAAGGAAATGCTCAAACCGACTCCTCTTTGAGAGCGGTTTCGTCACATCTTGAAGAACTCATCGCGGCTAAAATGGCAGCCGACGAAGCAAGAATAAAAGAAAATGAGATAGAAGCTCTGAAGATTCAGGAAGAAGAGAATGAAAGACTGAGAATTTTGAAGGAAAGGGAACAATCGGATGCGGCAATGGCCCGACAGGTTCATAAGGAAGGAAATGTCGAGCCAGCACAGAACGCAGTTCCATCCTCTACTCCAGCTATCCACACGACCAGATCCGAGACAAAGAAAAGAAAACAAGCCGAAAGGGCATCGGCCAAAAGAGCCGAACTAGTGATGGACGACTCTACTGAACCAATCGATGCATCACATATTGCCTTGGAACAATCGGACTCCGATGAAGATGAGGAAAACGTTCCTCCGCTGCAGAAACGAACGTGGGTTGTTCCGATCATTGCGATGCCTCTTCGCGCAGTTCCTCCAAGTCTGACTATCTCTGGGAGATCATATATAGGGACGAAGACGAGAATGATGAGAAGAGGGAATAAACTTCCACCTATCTTACTTATGTTTACTTTAGTTTATTCTATGTCTACTCTACTTTATAATTATCTATTCCCTATATATATAGATAAGTATTTTTTGGAAAACCAGTCTACTTCCCACTTATTGCATTGTTTTGAATATTTTAAATAAAATAATCAAAAAGGGAGAAATTGGTAGATAAAATTTTTCACAAAATTTTTCAAAGATAAAACTTGTTTTCAAAAAATTTTCACAAAATTTTTTCAAAGTATTTTCTAAAAACATTCTTCAAATCTTCAAACTCTTTAAACAAACAACCGGACGCATGGTTTTGAATATTTTAAATAAAATAATCAAAAAGGGAGAAATTGTTAGATAAAATTGACCAACTAGATAGAACTTAACAAAATAAACATATTGTGCAGGAACGGTCAATAGGTCAAGAATTCCAACCGGTCAATAAATCAAGCCTGATAGAAGAAGCAAAATCCAAAACCGGAAACTGTCCGGTTGAACTGAACAACCGGTCAACATGATCAGTTGGAATGAAGTAGTCAATCCAAATCCAACAAGAAGACTATTTAGAGAAAGAAGTCAAAGAATATCAAATAAAGAACAGTTTACAAATTGGTGCAAGTAAAACATTTTGGGCATATGCAGAAGATGACATCAAAGGACTAGACTGTGACATTGCCATATTTATACAAGTCTGATGATATGCTGCAGGCAGCAGAAGATTGCCTGAAGAAAAGTTTCCATTCTGGTATAAGTCAAAGGAGCAATATCCCAGGTGCAGGCAACTATCAAACCGATAGTTGCCATAATCAAGCAAAGACAAGCTGAGCCGGTCTACTCCATGCCTTGGAAACCTAAACCGCATTTAATGTTATGCTGAACCTCTGAAGTTATCCGTTGAAAAATGTGACCGTTGGCACATTTCACCTATAAAAGGAGAAGCTGGGGAAGCTGAAAAAGACAAGGAACAACAAGTGAACAAGCGCTAAAGAGCAAGAACAAGTTACAAAGTGTTTATCTCTCTAAGATTCAAAGCTTGAGTGCGTTTGTGAAGTGTGTTACAATTTCTGTGAGAATTGTAAGAGTGATCATCGAGCAGTCAATAAGACTCGATCGTGTATTGTGTTTGTGTATTCCTTAGTGAATATCCTTCTCGTCGTTTGAGAAGAAAGGGTGACGTAGGAGTTTTATCTCCGAACATCCATAAAAACCTGTCTTGTGCTTTATTTTCTCCCGGTTCCATATTATAACCGACTCTCCATATTCTAACCGACTCATACTATTTTAACCGTCTCATTAATCCTCAACCGACATTCTCCAAACTACACCTTTATTCATCATGTGTGTGTGTTGCTTCAACCTGAAACAACCCACTTCCGCACTTGAACTCGGTTCAAGAGTTTGTGACAGTTTGTGCAGTATTGAAACCGATGTTAATTCCTAACCGAATTAACGCCAACTGTTGAGTGTTGTCAGAAATTATCCTTTAGTCGGACTCCGGTCCGCCATCAGCGATCTAGATCCTAACAACTTGCATGTTTGAGGTATTGCAGAAAATGCATCTGTATGGTCTCCACTCATAAGTGATTTCCATGACAATAGGTTTTCCTTTTCTGTCTACTACTGTCATACTATTCGGCAGTGTGGTGAGTATTTTCTTTGAATTACCTTATTAGGAAGATTTATTGTTGAGACATAATTTAGACATGAAGCATATTGAAAAAAAATATATGTGATAGTGTTCTTAGAACCATCATAAATCTAAAAGAAAATACCAAAGATAATTTAAAAGCACATCAAGATTTGGAGCTCATAAATATATGTCATAATTTACACGCAGTTAATGTGAGGGTGTTCTTCAATATCTAGTCGGTCATTATATATCGTCTCTAGAAAAAAATTAAAGATGTGTCAAATTTTAAAAGACTTACAAATGTCATAAGGGTTTTGCTCGAACATTGAAGGATGTATAAATGTCAAAGATTTAAAGATTTCAGGATTAAAAAGTCACAATTGCCATATTTTACTAGAGTATCTTATTCCTCTTACAACGCGTGGTTTACTTGAGGATGAGGTATATGAAGCTCTTGTGGGACTTTCAAAGTTCTTTCATATGCTGTGTTCAAAATCACCATTGAAAGTCGACTTAGAACAACTTCAGAATGATATTGTTGTAACACTGTGCAAGTTAGAAAAAATATTTATACCCACATTTTTTGACATTATGATACATTTTCCTATTCATTTATCAATAGAGGCTTTGATTGGAGGGTCAGTTCTATATAGGTAGATGTATCCAATAGAACAATATATGGGAACTTTAAAATGATATATTCGAAATAATGACATCCTGAAGTATCAATTAATGAGAGTTATCTAATAAAACTATGTATTTTCAAAATTCCTCAATATACATGTCACCTCAACCACCGAGTTCTCTTGTGACATTTTTATATGTTGAGGAATTATCATCAGGGAGAACATACATTTATGAATTAGATGATCGAAAATTGATTCATTCATGTGTTAAAATAATGTGAAGAAGCGAAGCCATTTTATCGGTATGAATGTTCTCAAATTATTTTATATGTATGAATGTTATCAAAAAATGATTATGTGTTCAATTTGAATATGTAACGAGTATATCCAAGAATGCTCAAGTGGTCGATGCGATGAAGAATATAAAAATGGTTCGAAAATAGAGTGAGTTAACTATTGTGAAATGTTTTTGACAATTTCTTTAAAACAACTAACCAACTATCTCATTCCATATTTTTATACACACCAATTGACATATGATCTCGTGACCTTACACTTTGGTCAAATCAACAAAGATGATTTAACAAAAACAATTCGACTTACTTATCCTCACTTCGACTAATCAACCGTGTCATTCCATATTTTTATACACCTCAATTGATCTATAATCTTGTGACCTTACACTTCAGTCAAATCAACAAACTCCAAGCCATCTCATTCCATATTGTGAATGTCATTTATCCAACCATTAATTTCATCGCATATTTTAATCATCCATCTCAATCGATCTCTAATCACGTGAATGTCATTTACCCACCCTCCATTTTCCTCGCATATTTTAACCATCAATATCATTTCGCATCCAACCATCTCCTCATTTCGATAAAGAAACGTTCTTATTTCACATATTAATCATTGATGTTTATTTTAATAGTTTAATAATTGTGCCTAATGGGATTTGAATCATGGTCCTTTTATCTTAGATATATATTTAAATTAACTACATCTCTTGACCCTATAATCTGATCAGTTTAAATTTAAACATTATAATATATATATATATATAAATATATATATATATATTAGTTAGTTAAAAAGTTAACGATTAATAATGTCTTACGTTAATCAAATTTAGTATTGAATTTAAAATATAAAGTTCTTTTATTGGTATATTTGGTTAATCAATGTACTTCTTGTTTTGTTAGATAGATTGTAGGTTCAAAACATAAATATAACATTTTTATTTTATTTTTAACTGTTTCATGTTTATGGACGGGTCACCCCACGATTCGACTCAAGTACTCATTTTGTCTCATATATATATATATATATATATATATATATATATATATATATATATATATATATATATATATATATATATATCAAAATTAACCACATATCTTGACCCGGCAAAAAAAGTATAATGATGGTGTTGTTTAGTCTTTCTTAATCCTTACCTCTAAACTACCCTCCTCATGACATGACCATCGCGTATTAGTTTCGTTAATAATCGGATAAGGTTCTTTATATTTGTGTATAGCTATTATTTTACCGGGTCTTTGCATTTCGAAAGACAGAAAATGAAGAAAGATGGAAACAAAATTAGGGTTGATGCACATTTTTATATTTTGATTATGAAAATACACAATATTTTTAATTTATATGGTCCTTAAAACTATTTTTTTTTTCTAATTTTAAGTTCAATTTTAAAAAAATTCTGTTCCAATATAAAAGCAAAGATAATTAAACCACAAAAACTAATATAGCAAAAAAAACTACAGCATTAAGAAAGAAAAAGTAAAATAAGGTGTTACCCTAGGTTGGGTTTTTAGGCTATAAGGAATATTGGAAGGAGATTCAACTCTATGTATCATATATATATATATATATATATATATATATATATATATATATATATATATATATATATATATATATATATATATATATATATATATATATATATATATAATATTTATCCCAACTTAAATTAAACACCAATAGAGATTTTCAAATAGATTTTAATGTTTTGAAAACATTGAAGTGGATCATTATATCAGTCCTTTTTTAAAAAAAAAATATGGATGTAGAATGAATAGTTTTATTATAATGATGACAGTGTATTTTCAACGTTGGCTTTTATTATGTATTTTTTTTTTGTTTGGGACTTATTATTATGATAGAATAAACTTATATTTTGTCAGTTTTATGATTATATTAAAAAATCATCAAATATATAATAGATTAATACATCATTTTGATTGGTATAAGATTATTATTTTAGATTTCCATATTTAACATACTTTATGAATTCATGATTCAAACTTAAATATAGCTCAAAGATTAATTAAATTATAGTGTGATTTTTTTATTGTTATAAAAATAATTTTCAAATCATAATTTTAATATTTTTGAATTTTTAAATCATTATTTAAATTATAATATAGTTTTATTACTTTATTTAGAGTTATTTGACCATAACCAAAATATATTAGGTCAATTAATTCATTAATCAAAATATAATTTATTTTATTTTATTTTTTTATTAAAATCATTTTAAAAAATAAAAAAATTCACCTCAAATTCTAAAAAAGCCTCAATAGAAATACTAATTTTTTAGACATAATCTAATTATTAAGTAGTTTTTAAATTATTTTAATATTATGTTCAAACTATTATCAAACTATTTAATAAATTTTCACAAGCATATAAAAAAAGTCATAAAATTACATAATTTATCTACTAAAATATTATTTTTTTAATTAAAGTTTAATTTTAAACATAAAAAAAATTAATAATTAATCCTTAAAAAACTTTAGTGGCCCACTTTTTTTTATTAAACAGAGATTTTTCAAAATAAAAACTATAAAAATTCAAACAAACAAAAAAACAGGCTCCAAGTGTTTTTTTTACTTATAAAATATGATAAGAAAGGTATTGATATCCCCAATATATGACTCATTCTAAATATGAATCTCTTTAACTCCTATTGGATCCTTCATAGTAAGGCACTATAAAAGAGTTAAAAGTCTTCTCATGAATCATATAACATAAAATTCAACTTCTTCTAGGTTCAATTATTTCTTCTTTGATGAGAAATAAAGCCAGAATTATAATAGCAAAATATTAAAAAGCATAAGAGAGTTCAAATTTTACCTAAGTAGAATCATCATGAATCCCACACAAAAGCATTTCAAAGTTCATAACCCGATTCCACCAACTCCCAATCTCCTTCTTCTTCTTCTTCAGCATCATCTTCCTCTTCTTCTTCCCACCATTAATCATTCCAATATTACTACTACTACTACAGCTAGTACTAGCAGTCCCTTCATAATCAGGAAAGACAGACATTTTCTCATTCTCCAACTTCCATCCTAATCCTGATCCCTTCTGATAATAATTAGGAGACTGATCATTATGATATTGATGGTTGATCATTACCATCAAACGATCACCACTTGTCAATTGACCTTGTAAGTTCCGGATCTGTTCCTGTAGATCCTCAATCCGACGGCTAAGCATGTACATGCGATGATTAGCCTCGGAAGCCATTGCATTTGCCCTTACACAAATCCTCGAGTTCTCGCTTAAAAGTATCAGCCTTTCCGATTCTAAAACCTCTAGAAGACTCGTTTGAAGTTCTGTCTTCCTTAAAGACTCTCCCCATTTCTTTTCCGTTATGTTGAGTTCTTGAACAATTACATCGTTTTCCACCATTCTCATCACAAGCTCCGCCATAATCATGTCCATATCCAAACTTGAGGATGGTGATTGGTGGGAAAGTGAACTCTCCACGTCGGACTCATAGTCGTTGGTGCTGATATCAACAATGTCACGGTTAATTTTGGTTATGGTTTGGCAATAGCGGTCTGACAAGGAAAGGTAGTTGTTGTAAAGGTCGTGAAGGAGGTTTAGTAGTTGAGGGCGTTTTAAGTAGTAGATTTCTGCTCTCTCTGAAAATGTGTTTTCTGCTTCCACTTCTTCTTCGGCGATGTTTATCTCATCTTTTTCCTTGTCGATGTTTCTTATAAGCGAGAGTGTTTTCATCCTACCCTCTAAATCTGTAATCGTTATAGAAGGGATGTCGAACATTAAGAGTTAATTTGATATAAAGAGATGAATCAATGTAAGTTTGTATTTTGATTTTAGTGTGGTGATGATGCTTTTGGAGAAAATTCAATTATCCTAAAGAAAAATATTCAGAAAATTAAAGTTGTTGAAGTGTCAACAATAATTTATTAAAGTAGGTTTTCAACAATATTATTATCTTGTCTAAAAGAAGCAAGAGGACCAGAGTGTGTCCTGTTATTTGAATTAAATTCAATTATCTAGATAATTGAATTAATTTTTAGATTTAAACATTAATTAAGAATACCAAATATTTGGTATAAAGTTATTTCTAGAAAAAGAAAGTTTGTTAGGATTTAAAATTTTCCATCCCTATTAACATTATTTTTTCAATCCTATTATTAAAATTATCAATTAAAATATTTTTTCACTTTATATATTATAAATTTTAAAAGTCATACATAATTTAAACTTTCAAACCATCCATCAAAAATGTTTTTCTATAAATAATTCAAGATGAAAATTACAGCTCTTAACTCTTTTAAGAATATATATAAAAAAAAATTAATTTAGTTTCATCATTTTTCAACAAAATATTTTAAATATATTAATAAATACTTCAACTATTAATTTTTATTTTTAAAAGATCAAACAAGACCTAATACTTTCTAACAAATCCAAGAATATAGCAATCTTACTGTACTATTCTGAAAAAAAAAATCAGACTTGATTCCTGACATGAAAACTACCTCTCCGTAGAGCAAGAACACTTTGAAACTCCCTTCCTCCATTAAGGCTAAGGCTATTTTGATATTAAAAAATCAGAATTAAATAATGTTATAGAGATGTTTAATAAAAATACAAGATCAAACAACCTCCTCTAGAGCTTTGGATTTTTGTTATGTTTTCTATAATGTTTTATAATAAACTATTTAGGATGTTTTATATTTAAGACTAAAATTTAATAGAATAAAAATATTTTAATTAATAAATTTAATAATGTAATAATAAGAATAATACTAATGTGAGATAAATATTTCTAAAAAAGCTCATAAAAATATCAATAACCCTAATATCAAACAAGCTCTGCAGGTGTTTTTGAATCTTAGTGATTTCAAAAAAAAACTTTATTCAATAAAAAGTGTAATTATTAGAATATTTTATTATATTAAAATTGAATAAAAATAAAATAATAATTAAAGTAGTATGACTAAAATAGATTAATTAAAAAAGATTTTGCATGAAAAAGGAAGGTACTAGTCCTAAGGCCGTAGCAGATTTGAAAGATAATAAAAGAATCAGATTCTGTTAAGGTTAGGTAAGGAGAAAAGAAAGGTCATGAGTAATAGACTAGACTTATCTTTAATTTAATGTGGTCCAAGAGGAGATGTGACCAAAATTCAAAATTTGAACGGTTCATTTTACAACTTATTGGACAACTGCTGAAAGAGCTACTAAATTCAGTAATAATACTGATAATATATAAATAGTCAAATAAACACACTTATCGCAGCTTCTTTTCAATCAGTCACCGTCCCCAGAAATCACTCAATTTACAAGTTTAAAAATATAAAAAAAAATAAAGATATTTACCCAAATAATATAATTCAAATAAGCTTATATCAAACAGCTTATTATGGATAGATTATATATCATCTAAATTTTTTAGAGTGACAAATAAATTGATATTAAGTAAACATATATAGTATAACAAGCAAATATGGAATTAATTACTCTTACAAGTTTAAAAGATCTAGATGGATTCTAGTTGAAATTATGTTGATGTTATCCCTAAATGTACTAAATGACATTATGTAATTTGACAAAATTAACAGATTACTTTATTTGGAATTGTTTCAATATAATTCATTTTTAAACTAAAATAAAATCATGTTTATATATATTTGTTTTAATAGAAAAAAAGGTGTCCAGAGTTCGAATAGGTTTAGCGGGCAGAATAAAGCAAAAAGGTTACTGCAGCGGTAAAAAGTGAAAAGTAAAGTAAAGATAGGGAGTAAAATGAACGTACCGTGCAGGGTTGAAAGAAGCCAAGGAGGCTTGGGGAAGATGCAAGCAGAGGAGGAGGTTCGTCTGCTGTCAGCAGATGGAAAGCATTTCTTTGACGAAGACGAAGACGAAATTGACGGAGAGGACGAAATTGAGCTATTATAGTTGCCGCTGATCATGTCCATTATCTATCTTTTCGATCCACCAACTAAACAAACAAACAAACACACCACCGGCGACTTCATTTTCATAATTCAATAAAACAGAATACGGTTACTTAACTCAAACTGTGCACACAGTTGAAGGAAGAAGAAGAAGAAAAACAAACAAACAGACACTCGTACATACATACATTGCTTTCAAATTCAAATTCAAATTAGAAATCCGAACATTCTTCCTTTCTCTATTTCTGATCAACTGATTGTTAAGGAGAAACAGATATAGAGACGTCTAATTGAAGAGTTTTCAGGAAGAAGAAGAAGGAAAAAGAAACAGAATACAGTTACCTAATTGCACACACAGGCGAAGGAAGAAGATCAACAAACAAATACGCATACATACATATTGTTTTCAAATTCAAACTAGAAATCCGAACATTCTTCCTTTCTCTGTTGTTTTCTGATAACTGAATGTTAAAGATGAAGAGACAGAGAGTATTCAAATGAATGTTGAGACGAACGTATTGATAAAACAAAGATAGGTAAACGCACGCAATTATAAGAAGAACGGAAGAGATGAAAACGCAATACGCACCTGTGATTAACTTGATCGTTGTGGATGTACTGCAGAAGCAATGGTTGAAGAGGCGGTTGAGAGGAGAAAGAAACAAACAAACAAACAGTGATGATGGAAAGGAAGGAGTGTGAGAGAGAGAGAGAAGAAAAAGAGGAGAATGGAAACACGCATTGTATACTCAGGCTAGGAGGCTAGCTGTTGTAGTAAGTAAGTAAGTAGGCTTATACAGGACACGTACCTTTCAACTGACTTCTTTTCCGTTCTTTTTATTTCAACTAATAATAATATTCTTTCACACGCATTCTATTCTTTTTTATAATGTTCAAATTTCAAATCTTATTTAATAAAATATATGATTATCAATTTTTAATTAAATATTTAATTGTTTGAAAGGACATACAGTTGTGTGAGTTTGTTTGATTGTGTTATATATTTTTAATAATTAAAAATAATAGTTTATTTTATCTTTGTTATTTTAGTTTAAAAAATTATATTATGTTATTAAATTTTATTGATAAAGAAAATGAATTATTTTATATTATTTTGATTAAAATATGTTTTATACATAATATTTATATTTTCTAAAAAATCAATTTAATACATATTCTATTGGATATCATATTAAAGTCATCAACAAGAAAAAAATTGAATAATTGTGCATTGATGGACAACAAGGAAGAATAAAAACTGGATGACAAAAATTCTATTTATTTTAAAACTTTTTAATTAAAAGAAGAATAAGATTTTATTGTAAACTTATAATGGGTCTCCCAACAAGGCAAAGGCTATAAAAAAAATAGATATGATTATCAGATAATTTGAAAAAGGAATGACATGATAATTTGAAAGAATGAATGACATGTTAATTTGATTATTCTAAATAATAATAAATTTTATATTTTTTCTCCCTTCTCATCCTTTAACATTTATTTCAACCAATAATGTGATGTCACATAATTTTCTGAATTTTTCTCTCCATATCCTTCTTCCCAAAAAAATATTTAAACTCTGAATATATTAACATTTTTATATGTAATCATATTTAGGAATGTTAATAAGTAGTTGGGTCTGGAATTAAATTATCGTCCCAAATTTACTAATTCAGTCTTGATATGATCTGACTGAAAGTTTAAATATAAATTATCTCTGTCCCGATTGAAACAAGTTACCTTAAGGTATACCAAAAATTGAAAAAAAAAACTTAAACTTAAAATATAAATAATAAAATAATTCATACATTTATAATTATAAATTATCAAATACAAAACAAAAATTATATTTAATAACAGTAATTTTAAAATATTAAATACCTAAACAAATAAACCTTCATCAATAACAATAATTTTTTTTTTTTAAATAATCAAACTTTTAATAGCTTATATCTACATTTTCTATCTTCAATGGATAATATCACATTTTGCATTAATAAAAAAATAAAATAAATACTCTTTTTTAATAAATAATAAATAAATATATATTAGTAAAGAAGTCTAACATTTTTTTTGTTTTAATCGTATCAACATTTGACCATTTCAAAAAATTAACTATTACCATTTTCACTTGTTAACCTGCATTCGTACCAATAACATTTATCTAATCTAACATACTAACGTCTAACATCAAATAGTATATTAATTAGTAGTTAACTAATTAAATAGGTAATAATGTACATAATATACTTAATAAAAATTCATAGCCTCTTTGTTCATCCTCCACACTAGCATGATCATAAACATCTAATAAAAAATTAAAATAATATATTAAATTTATAAATAGAATAATAATTAATATTACCTATATTTTCGGACTCGTATAACCAATTGCGAGTACACATTAGAATTTCAAGTATTTGTATTGAGAACTTAACACCCTTCTAAAAACACTAAAAGCAAATTCAAACGCTATAGTAGATACTGAAATTGCTAAAATATCTTTAACAATAATTTAAAAAAGTGAATACTTATAAGAATTCATCTTCCACCATATTAATATATCAAAATCTTTAACACAATCTATAATATCTTCTTTCAAATAAGTATCAAATTCACTATTCATATGTACAATCTTTGATATCTTCATTTTCATAAACTTTTGAAATCACCTCAAATGTTGTTAGTGTCAAAATTGGTTGAATTTGAACAAAACTACCCTCACCGTATCGTTTATCAAAATTAGACTTGTGATGATATTCTTCCAACAAGTTATAACATAATTTATGAACTTCTTCGATCTTTGATGAAAAAGATTATTCAAAATAGTAAACTCTAACAAATTCAATTTATATTTTGGGTCTAAAACAATAGTCACTCCCATTAAGGCATGTATATCATCTCAATACTTTTTGAATATCATATTTATATTAGCAACCATTTGACTAATAACCCAATTAGAAGAATGGATATATATATATATATATATATATCACATATTTGTGGAACAAACATGTTAGATGTTGAATATTTTTTCTTAGAGAATAGTTAAGTCACATTATAAAATAACTTCAAGTTTTTAAAAATTTTATCGGCAAATTCTCATTCTTCACTGGATTGTATACTTTTATATTGTAATTCTGTTTGCTTTGCTCTAACAAACACATCATTGTACACTATGGCTTTCTCAATCATTAAAAATATTGAATTCCATCTAATAGGACAATCAAGAACCAACTTTTTAGCATAATTTATACATTGTCTAACAGTTTTTTCAAATTTATCCTCTCTTTTTAGAGTTGTAGTCCAATAAGATACACTATCACTTACCTTTTCAATTCCATCTTTAATTATATCAAGTCCATCTTTCACAATTAAATTTGATATGTGAGCACATCAACACATATGAAGGAGCATACCATACAACATTAACTTGTTTCTTTGTAGCTTCTCTATCATGTTCTTCGTTAAAGCGTCATTTGTTGAAAATATTTAAAGTTATAGTGGATAACTTTGTGTCAATATTCCAATCCATCAGATAATTTAATAAAACTTGAAAAATATTTTATATCTACAAGTAAAATAAAGTAGGCTTCAAAATGAGAAATGAATTAAAACCAACCTAATAAATAAAAAATTATAAATAAAAATTGAAACTACTTCAATACTCAATTTTCCCACTCCAGATCTTCTGCTACCGATTCCCGTATTCCCCTGTTGCGGACCAATCAAATTGCAGCATTATTATTATATTAATAAATCAATCTGGGTAGGAGACGGAGGGAGGGAGAATCTAGAATTCGGGTTTCATTCCGGGTTCACACCAGACGCCGTTAACGGAAGGGCCTGTTAACGCCAGGAAATAATATAATATTCATATGATCCGGATAAGATATCTTCGCTCCGGGCACCATGTCAGAGGGAAGGGTGAGAAGCAAAGGGAGCGAAGATTTCCACGCCCAGGAGCCCTGACCCTCATGTAAACCCCCCAACCCACCCATGAGAAGACCGCTTGCTTTTCATGTAAATACACTTACCCGTGTATGTAAAGACCAAAATGACATAGATTTTATATTTATGTTTATTAAATATTAATTCAATTTATTAAAAATGACATGCAGCGAACTAATATTCGCTTCAATTAATTCATTCTTATTTTTTTTATTTTTTTTTATTAATTTTTTTTGCGGGGAGACGGTCAGGAGCGAAGAATTATTCGCTTCAATTAATTTTAATAAAAACCTCATGTAAACCCCCCCAACCCACCCATGAGAAGACCGTTGGCCTGTCATGTAAATACACTTACCCGTGTATGTAAAGACCAAAATTACATGGATTTTATATTTCCGTTTATTAAATATTAATTCAATTTATTAAAAATCACATGCCGCAACCGAACAAATCTTCGCTTCAATTACTTCACCCTTTTTTTATTAATTGTTACGAGCAAACGATTGGCATTATTAAATATCAATTAAATTTAATTCAAATAATATGAAGCGAAAAAATATTCGCTTCGATTACCTCATTTTAGTTTTAATATTTTTTTTAAATTTTTATTTAACAGGAAATGATTTGTATCGAAGAAATATTCGCTTAAATTACATAATTTATTATTTTAAAAATATTCAATATTAAATTAACGAGGATACTTTTAAAGCGAATAAATCTTCGTTTCAATTATGTTTAACCAGACGTTCATGTAAAACCCCCTTCCCTCCCATGAGAAGACCGATTACCTCTCATGTAGATACACTTAATGAGGGAATTTACATGCGGCGCATAAATCTTCGCTTCAAATAATTATTTTGATATTTAAAATAATTTATGAATTTTTTTACGAGGATACGATATAGGAAGAATATTTCTTCGCTTCAATTACTTATTGTTATAATTTCAATTTCCCGCTACAATCCCACTCTACATCATTTTCATAAGCAACTGTTCATATTCTTCTCTCTCTATCTCCCGACGATCATCAAATATTCAACGTTGAAACCCTAGAGATTTCTTCTATTCTACAAGGACTTCTTCTAAAAATGTCAGAAAACCAAGGCAACAACATGGAAGTGGATACCATCGACTCTCGAAAGGTCGTCTTGTCAGTTTGTAAGAGCATAAACGAAAATGAAACTGCCCCCAATCCTGCATCCAACGTCAATCCCCGCAATAAACTAGAGAGGTAGGTTAATCTCATTGTGTTTATATATTTTCTACTAATTTTACACATGTTTATTCCATTTATTTACTTGAATACTGATTTATGCTATCCCACCGAAAATAATGACTTCGAGGTTTCACTTGCTTAAATATGAAAGGAAGAGGAAGAGAAATACGAAGACGAATACGAAGTCATCGACTGCTGAATCCGTTTCCACAGTTGCTGTCGAAGCTACTGATATTGCTGCAAGTACTACATATTTTAATGAGATTTTACCACCACCTTTTCCCCCACAAAAAAAACCAATGTTATTCCTACATCCACTCCACAAGTCGATGAAGAGTTACCAACACCACCCCCAGAAACCACTAATATTTCTCCGTGTACTACCCCATTCGATGAAGATTTACCACCATCTCCCCAAAAAACCAAAACCATCAAAAAAAGGAAAGTGGCATTTCTAACAAGATCATCACCTCATGGCCTCGCTCAACTGATTCCTAAATTGAGCGTAGAACAGAAGGAAGCCGTGAAGCAAATCGAGTTTGGTTCTCTTCTTACAATGGGTGTCTCCAAGTGCCCGGGGCATTTTTCGAGACACGTAATCGAATCTTTTGACCCGGATAAGAGTTCTCTGGTATTTGGCCAACGGTGAGGAGATCCTTATCGATGAAGATCTCGTACAGCTCGTGATGAACCTTCCTAGAGGGGCAATGAACGTAATTGAGTCCGCTGGGGGGGACAAGACTAAGGACCCTGATTTTTTAATTTCTTGAGGAATTGGAAGACCAGATGGACCGGGGAAGACTCAAAAGCTCCTGAAACACTTTATATGATACCCAAGATATTAAGTAACACAAGTGCAGACAACGATTTTAAAATAGACGTTGTTGTCTTTGTTGTCTCAAGTTTTTTATGTCCAGTTCAAAATTCACGAGCCAAGTAAACATGTATTCAAACCTATTATAAATCTAATTGTATTTGTGATTACTCACACATGTATTTTATTCATTTCAGGTTCAAAATTCTGAAATCCTTAATGGATGTTGATAACATAAAGGAGCTGAACTGGTGCCACTTCACACTACAACGATTGGTTGAAAGTGTAAGGAGTTGGAAAGAAAAAGCAAGTAAAGATAAAAATCCATATTTTGATGGACCTATAACCTTTTTATTGGTAAATAATTCCTCTCTTGTATATGCTTTATAGGTATCCAATATTTACTAACATGTTTCCCATTCCTTTACTCCAGATTTACTACCTAGATGGTGTTTTTGTGGAAGGTGTACGCCTGCCTTACGAAAGAAAATTTCCAATAATCTCTTGTTGGGATGACGTCACCGTGTTAGAGTTTACCACCTTAGAAGGTCGTGCCGGTGGTTTTGGGCTGGGCCGGGCAAGGGCGCGCCTAGCAGCTAAACAACCTGAGAATCCAGTTGACTCGGTTGAAGTAAAAGAAGACGATGATGAGGTATGTGGAAACAAGAAATTGACTCACATTTGTCTATATTTTCCTGTTTTCAAGACTAATGAAATCTGTTTTTCATAATCTATAGATGTTGACATCCAAAATCCTGCAAACTTTTAAAGATACAGTCCAACAGCTTAATTACCTATTCGGGGAGTTGGAGAAACGAAACATCGATCCAAAGCCTTTTTTGAGGCCGGTTTCCTGAACCTAAGAGAGTCTGAAGGGTTCATGAAACACTTAAAGGTGGTGAATGATGGTGAGGTTCGTGTAGGTGTGGAAGATCCTCCAAGTGAGGCACTTGGGGACACTTTAGAGAGTGCAGGCTTGAAAATCAATAGTCCCCCGGTTGAATACCCCTGTGAGAATGCAGTTATGCAAAATCAAGAAAATCGCTCAGATCACGTTGAACCGAATGATCTCGATGATGCAGTTCTGCACAATGAAGCTCAGCCACTCTCTGTTCAACCGAAAGATCTTGAGGATGTAGGTTAGGACATTGAAGATCAATCACTCCTTGTTGAACAGGAAGATGTTGAGGCTGCATTTCTGCACATTGAAGCTCAGTCACCCCATTTTCAACAGGAAGAACTTGAGGATGCAATTCTGCCCAACAAAGCTGACTCACCCACTGTTGGACCAACTGATCATCATGGTGAAGGGAAGGAACCGACTGAGGTACACAAAGTTCAGTCACCCACTGTTAAAGACGATGATCAGGGTGAAGGGAATGAACAGGTTGAGGAACACAAAGCTCGGTCACCCACTATTGAACCAAATGATCAGGGTGAAGGGAAGGAACAAGTTGAGGCTTCTAAAGTCGTTGAATCTTCTGAAGATGAAGATGAAGATGATGGGGGGGGGGACGCATCAACATTAGAGACTATCCTAAGAGAAAGATCACAAAAATTCCTGTGCACATTCGATCCCCTTACATGAAAGAGGTTGCAGATATGTTGGACCACAAAATAACCAACAAGGAAAAGAGATTAGCCGATTTTGTGTTTGATGAAGACCTGCCTGCAAGGTAAGTTACTTTGCATGCTTTTAGAAATTTGAAATATGAAATTAGTTAGTTATGTTCTTCTAAATGAATCTATTTTGCAGTGACGTTCTGTACGAAGGTCCACCGGGTAATATCACCCGTCATCTATTTCAAACAATGAAACCGTGTGAAGAAATTGCGAGCGAAGTGATGGACGCTTGGTCCATAATTGTGCACTCCAAATGCCGTAGGTTGCCAAGGCATGAACCACGAATAATTTGTTTTTCATCAATTTCACATGTAAGTGCTTCTCTTGTTTTGTGCTATGTATCCTTCAATGTTCATGACTATGATACTCTAACCTTATTTTGCAGGTTAATCTCGAGTATGATTCCACCTTATTTTGCCAATCCCTTGAAGAAGACATGAGAAACTACCATGTCACAAAAGAAGACCTCATCTTCGCTGACCTGGTATGTACATATCCCTCAATTCCAAGTAACGAGTATGCAATCAAATAATAAATGTTTGTGTTCTTATTACAGATATTCCTACCTGTCGTCTATTGCAAACATTTCTTTCTTGTATGTGTGAATATTAAAGCCTCCCAAATCAATGTACTAGACAACTCCGGTCGTCCGCCTAAAATGAGAATTCTGGACAAGTATACCAATTTGAGGAATCAAGTCGATAGTTTTGGGACTTTCTTGGAAAGGCAAGGCCTAGAAAGAATTGCTTCCAAAGTTATAAAATACAGGATAACGGCCCCAAAGCTGGACTGGGAAGACAAAACAAACAAGAAAGACTATGGGGTATATTTAATGAGACATATGGAAACATATAGAGGAACGGTGAAGGATTGGGGTATTGACATCAACGGAAAAAATGTAAGTGTTATACCATATGTTAGTCTATGACATTTAACAATTTTAGATGTTCTTATACTTTCTCTTGTTCTTTTGAAGGCCGAAGAAGCTCTGAGTACGTTGAGGATAAAATATTTGTACAGAATTCTTATGTCTGAGCACAATGTCAATAGGTTTAAGTTAAAGAATGCAATTAGATCCAGATTTTAGAGATTTGTATGTGTTATACGGAATTATACTTGTACAGTAATTCTTATGTTTACACAAGTCAATTGACATTGGTGTAATAATGTACTTTATGGAATTAGAACTTATAATTTATTGATGTTTGATATGTGTTCTTGTACCCATATTTTTAAAATCAGAAACTAAGTTATTTTCGTAACTCTCTGGTTTCAAATTCTTAAACGAAGATATATTCTTAACTACATGTTTTCAAGTTCATAAATGAAGATATCTTTTTATGTGTTCTTGTGCTCATATTTTTAAAATCAGAAACAAAGATATCTTCTTAATTATATGTTTTCAAAAATAAAAACGAAGACATCTTCTAATGTATTCTTGTGCCCATATTTTGAAAATCAGAGACGAAAATATCTTCTTCACTATATATTCGCAAATTCCTAAACGAAGATATCTTCTTCACTATATATTTTCAAATTCCTAAACGAAGATATCTTCTTATGTTTTTTTTGGTACAAGCCATATTTTGAAAATCAGAGACGAAGATATCTTCTTCACTATATGTTTGCAAATTCCTAAACGAAGATATCTTCTTCACTATATATTTTCAAATTCCTAAACGAAGATATCTTCTTATGTTTTTTTTGGTACAAGCCATATTTTGAAAATCAGAGACGAAGATATCTTCTTCACTATATGTTTGCAAATTCCTAAACGAAGATATCTTCTTCACTATATATTTTCAAATTCCTAAACGAAGATATCTTCTTATGTTTTTTTTGGTACAAGCCATATTTTGAAAATCAGAGACGAAGATATCTTATTCACTATATGTTTGCAAATTCCTAAACGAAGATATCTTCACAACATGTAATGCCACTACCGGAGTTATGTAAGGATGTGAATTCATGAATGAAAAATCATTTATTACTTCAACTACTGCTGATAAACATCATCACTCTCACACCCTCACTCTCACTCTCACACTCCACTTTCACTCTCACCTCTCTTTCTGTTTTGACTCTATCCTTCACAAATCTCTCTCTACCGGTGTCTACACTCGATTCGTTCTCTTCAGTCATTTAGTGTAATACTCATAAGATGGAGGTAGAGATGGACTCAGGCATTCTGGTTTTATCGCAGCAACAACTGGAGCGATACTTAAGTCTGATCAACGATGACCCTATCCCTTTTAGTGTCTATCATGTAGATGAGATTCTACCTCTTTTACGAATAAATGTTCACGACGGACTGATGGCCCACATGAAAAGCAGATGGAATACGAACTCTCGTTCTTTTGTTATTGGGGAAATGCACATATGCCCGACGATAGAGGACTTTGCTTCAATCTTGAGGTGTGGTAGTCTTGCACTCATGATTTTGCCTGTCAATCAAGATCCTCAAAGAGCATTCGAAATTTGCCACAACTTCTATGGAGGTACAATGTTTGACGCTGTTTTGTTTACCCTTCAACATGGATTTCTCAATATGACAAACATAGACGAGTACATTTGGCGTGTCCAGGGAGCTGAGAGAACCATCGACCACACACAAAGCAAACTAATCATGCTTGTGGTTCTGGCTCATTTTTTTTATGTCCGGCTGCAGGACGACGGCCTTCGGATAGGATCCTGGAGGTAGTTCCTGTACTCATGGGAAACGCCCCAAACCTGGCTAGCCTTGTACTTGCTGAGACATTACTTGGTCTTAACGAATTTGTCCTAGAGGCAAATAACTATTCTCGCCGTGGATCACCTTTGGTTCTTTACCTCTGGTTGTTAGACAAGTTGCATTGGTTGCCCCGTCCTTCAATTCCCTCCCCTTCCTTTGCCAATTTGCAATTACAAAGGGTCGCTGGAATCGTGCTTCAGAATTCTATTTCGGATATTCACCCAATTCGGTTCATTGTTCCGTGGTATTTCTTTAGTCAAATGATGTACGAGATGAGGGGTTCTCCATTCATCATTGTGTTGGGCCTTGAGGGAACTACCTCCTACTGCACAACTGTCATATATAGACAATTTGGCCTACGGAATCCCCTACCTTCGAATGGACTGAATCCTCCGGAGGACTTGATGCATATTCCTCATCATCTTTACTTAGAGAACGCATCGATGGATCAATGCTGTGAACGAATCCATTCAACTATACATTCCACCCGTCATCGAACAAGAGATCGTGTCGATGACAGGACCGATTGACGAGTCATCCTCTGATGAATCAGACTAGAGCTTAATTTGTATTTTTGAACCGCTATTTTGTCGCTTAATCTGTGTAGTAATTATGTAAATGGATTATGAAATGTTTTTGTGTAGTAATTATATTCTGAAGTTATATTTTACATTATGCAGTAATTGTATTCTGGAGTTATATAAATCGAATCATTGTCGTTATGTTTGATTGTTTGATTGCAATTTGGATGTCATTTTCAATTCAAAGTATAATGTAAAACAACTAATGTGTTCATGTAAACCCCTTACAACGATATATCGAAGCGTTGTTCGCTTCATAACACCGTATCTAATCAGTAAATCGAACGGACATATCATCGTTTGTTTGTTAGTGTATTACTTTTAACCAGGTGCTTGAAAACGAAGATGAAGTCGCCTTCTCATTTTATTTAAATAATATTGTATCTGTGACACGTTCATGTAAAACTCTAATGATTTTATGAACGAAGATTCATTCGCTTGTTAGTTTCTTTATTAAACCCACCAATGTTACGAAACGTTATACAATTCGCTTGATAGTGATATTTGAAAACGACAACATTGAACGAATATGGATTCGCTTGTATATCAAATCCCATCCATGGTTAAATGATTGAAGAAGCGCCAAAACATTTTATATTACATGTCACTTCAGATTACAATTATGGAAATGATTACAATTATGAGAAACGTATACTTAGCTAGAAGTACATATTATAATACTTTATTATTTATAAAAAATTCGTTATTTTATATATGTTTAATGAAATATGAATGAAAATATATATAACAAATATTTTTTATAATTCGATGAACAAAATTTCATTACAACGTTTCATAAACATTTCTACGTTTCATAAACATTTGTACATTATAACAATATTCATCTGCATCTCCAGCTTCAATGCATCTCCATTGAAGCGACCACAGCGGATCTCTCACGCATAACTGGGGTCATACACCTGTTGAGTTATCTCTTGAGATGTTTTCCATCTCAGGGAATCTCCCACAGCTGGCGCTTCCCACCAGCAGTGGACACGAATGATCTTCATTTGATCAGTAGTTTCTACTTGAAGTATGAAGAATTTATAGTAACTGAAGATGTTTTCCACCACATAGAATCTCCCAAAGGATAGATCCAAACTAAATCTCTTAAAAAAACACACACTCTCAACAAAAATGCTCATGCTCACGAAATATTTCATGTCGACCAAGATTGTTTATGTAATCCCTACATTTATAGCAAACAGAAAATATGGTTTCTTAAAATTTTTTTATATCTATGGATTCAGAAAAAGTAATTTTTCCGTGTTCAAATATCAAATCGGAACAGTATGCAGTCCTTTGTTTGGTCAAATCATTAATAAATTATATTTCATTATTGAAAAAGTAATAACAATAAAATTTCTGTGTTTTTGTATAAAACCCTATGTAAAAATTATTTCATATCTATGAATTGAGAAAAAGTAATCAGCCCGTGATCATATATCAAATCGGAACAGTATGCAGTCCTTTGGTCACATCACATAAATTATATTTCATTATTGATAAAGTATTGTTACAATAGCATTTATGTGTTTTCCTATATAAAAATAATTTTATCCATTAAAACAAATAATTCAATATTGTAATTAACATTATATTAAATAATAAATTATTTCTATATAGATAAACTTATGTTAATAAATAAGTATAAAATTATATTAAATATAATATTATTTTTATACGAACAAAATTATATCGAATATAAATAAGATTTAAATTATAATTAATTAAAGAAATTCATAAAATTCAATTATAGTGTCAAAACAATTTAATAACCCAAAAACTACCAAAATGAACATGAATTTTGAAGTTCCGTGTATCAAATGCTAAATAAATTAATTGGAAATGACATGCAGCGAAGAAATCTTCGCTAAAATTACTTCATGTTTACGTTTTGATTTTTTCAAACATTTTTTTTGTACGTGGAGTCGTTCGGAAGCGAAGAAATCTTCGCTTCATTATTTTACACATGTCCTACATGTAAACCCACCAACACAACCATGATAAGACCGTTTGCCTATCATGGAAATACACTTACCCTTGTATGTAAAGGCCAAGATTAACATGAATTTTATATTTACATTTATTAATTATGAATTCAAATAATTAAAGATGAAATGCAGCGAACAAATATTCGTTTTTAATGAAAATTGTAATTTATGAGGAGCATATTTAAAGCGAATAAATCTTCGCTTCAATTATTTCTAACCTGACGTTCATGTAAAACCCCCTACCCTTCCATGAGAAGACCGTTTACCTCTGATGTAAGTACACCAACGCATGTAGGTAAAGACCAAAATTAACATGAAAGTTATTTTTCCATTTATTAATGAAATTTATTGGAAAAGACATGCAGCGAATAAATCTTCGCTCCAATCACTTTAAACTTTTTTTATTCACACTTCATTCGTATTTTTAATTCATTAATGAAATGTTTTTTTACGGTATATCATATCTTAAAGTAATCATGAAATATCAAATCGAACCAGTCTACAGTTTTTTTGACAGGAAACATCATTCATAATTTATATATTGTTAATGAAAAAGTAAAAACAAAAATTAGGTGCTGTTTGATCTTGGTGTGTTTTTTCTAAAAACCAAAAATTTCTCCAAATACACGCTCAATCTTCTAATCATAAATCAAATAATTCCATATTTTAATTAACATTATATTAAATATTAAATTATTCATATATAAAAAACATTATATTTATTACATCAGTGTAAAATTAAAATATATATACTGTTATTTATATCTAAAGAAAAATATATTAAATATAATAAACATTTAAATTATATTAAATTAAATAAATAAAATGAAGCGCCAAAACCTTTTTGTCATATCAATTCACCTGTCACATAGTCTCAGGCTTTGTGAAACCCGTATACGGCAAGTCATTTCCACTGCTACCATCCAATCAAATGTCAATCATTCAGATTGTATACGATACGTTAGATTTGCTGATCGAAGATTTCTTCACTTCTTCCGCATTTAGAAGCGAATAGTTGCTCACCTTTTGGAATTTCTTTTTTTTCATAATGTTGAATCATGTAAAAGAATTCCTGAGCGAAGATATATTCGTACAATCCGGCATTCAACACGAATATATCTTCGCCTATTCTAGTATGTTTTAGTTCCGTAATGCAAAATTACATGTCACATTTCATGAGCGAATAATGCTTCGACTCATATGAAGTTCATGAAAAACTCCTTATTCATGTTTGTAAAAACCGATACGGCCTCATGAAAATACATTCACACTAATAGAGGAATTTAGAAAAGATAATATCTCAAGCCCGACTCCGGCCGTCATACCCCAAGGTTATTCTGCTAATTGACCTAGCGCTGTCGTCTCCGGTCGTTCGACTATGAATCCATTTCTCTTCCGGTTAGTATCTTCTGTTGCTGCGAAAATGGTAAGAAGTGTTTACGGTTGCATGCATGGGTCTTTTTCGTTTTCTTATTTGAGTTCGTTTGAATTTAAATGTGACTCTATCATCTCAGAATCAGGATTCCGATAAGCAAATAGTTCCATATACTGAATCGACGACGGAAGTTAACACACTGAGGTAATTACGCTAATGTTAGAAAATGTACAAATTTGCCTCTTTTTGGATTATGTAGTTCAACGAATTTGCTAATGTTAATGTAGTGTTCAACAAAGGAAAAGAAAACCCGAGGCATCAGGCACGCCCACGACACCACTGGATATTCTGGCCAACGCTGCTAATGAAGCACTTAATGAGAACCAGGTTGAGAAGAAAAGAAGAAAGACTCGTGACCCTGATGTTGATTTCAAGAGTAGAACCTCTCCATCGCGCCTTCATTACCTGATTAACAGGTTATCCGAAGAACAGAAGGAAGCTATGAGGGACATAGGATTTGGTTCCCTTCTTTCACTGGGCATATCAAAATGCCCACTTTAATTCTCACGGTGC